>NC_035434.2:101041254-101641254 GCF_002127325.2 Helianthus annuus
GTCTCCTACAAAACTTGCATCTGGGTTTTTCACCCGACTGATGATCACTCTTCCTAGACCCCGACCCTTTCCTGTGGTCGTTGTTCCCTCTATGTCGCTTTTCAGATCTCCGTGAGGTGTCATCCTCACGTTTCCGCTTGTTCTCCTCAGAGCTCCTCATAGCTCTCAATCTACCACATCCTGAGTGAGGGAGAGGGATAGATCTGCTACGGATCTAAATGTAGTAGGTCTTGAAGCTTTGACGCTGGCTTTAATCTCCGGTGCCAGACCCCCAATGAATCGAGCAATCCTACGCGGCTCCGGGTCACCAAGTAAGGCACTAAACGAGACAGCGTGTTGAACGTAGTAAGATACGCTTGACAATCGAGGTTCTTCATCACTAAGGATACAAAATCCGATTCGATTCGCTCGACCTCGTGCTGTGGACAGAAGTTCTCTTTAATCAGGGCCACAAACTGTTCCCACGACAAACCGTACAGTGTGGCCTTACCGGCAGCTTGTAGGAGTGACTTCCACCACGCTAACGCATCTCCTTTGAATGACTGGGACACGTACTTCACGACGTCCCTATCAGCACACCCGCTGATATCAACTACAGTGTCCATCTCGTCAATCCACGTCATGCAGTCGACGGCTCCTTTTCCCCAGTGAATCTCTGGGCTTGCAGGATACAAAATACTTGTACGTACAGGACCTGCTGTACGTGTCATGCTTCAGCTCAATCTCCTGCTTTGGGACGCTGCTGTGGTTGGAGGAATGATTATCACCCTCAACTTTCTTTGGCTCACTTTTTAGACGGCGGCTTACTATGAGCCCCAGAATGAGTCTTAGCCTTAACATGCGTCACTGAGCGGGTTCTACTCTGAGTACCACTAGATTCTTTGAACTGCCTATCCATAGCCTTGGCGACAGCATTATCAATCAGTGCTTGCAATTCTGCACCGGTAACGTGAATCTTTGCATTATCTGAGCGTTCCCCAGAATGACTGTTGGTTTCTTCCGATTTGGCCATCGTAGCTTTAAGCTACAATAAAGGACAAGGTCTTATTTAGAACCTAACAGTATTATCGTCCTAGACGATCTATTAACCATGGTATCAAAAACCTTAGCAGTTAATTTAGTAAGTTTCATTCAGGCTCTTATTAGCAATCAAGGAATGAAAAATATATATATTGGCACCATAGGCCTAGTCACAAGGACAATCACTAAATTATAAATTTAGATTTTTATAGGACTATAAATTGTATAATTAAACAAATAATCCTTTACTAGACAGAGAGTCATAAACCACAACTGTCATTATATAACATAGTTATAACCCGTAGGTATCAAGCCATTAATAGACTTGTGTACAGATAAAATCTGTAGATATTCTTTACTAGGCAGGGAGTCATAGACCACAACTGCCACTATATGACATAGTCATAACCCGTAGGTATCAAGTCATTAATAGACTTGTATACAGATATAATCTGTAGATAATTTATTAAAAAGGGTGGCTTGTGTGATTCTACAGATCACGCTTAGCCAGAATGTTAACATGTTCTCAGATGTTAACAGGGAGTTGAATCCTTTCAACCAGGTTTTACCATCAGGGCCAGGCCTGTTAATAAGGCATTCAGGCTAGGTTATACCTTACTAAGATTCTTATAAAATGGCAAATCAAATAAAAATTGATATTTTCCATTATTTTAATATTATTCATGCATATAAATAAAATGATAAATTCAAATTAACCATTTAAATTTCCAATAAAATACCAGTACATAATTGCCCTAAACGGACTTTGAAATAACATAACTAGCATGAATAACATGCCCGCGCAGGGGCTAAACAAGTACAACAATAACAAATAAACAAATACAAACACGCACGCGTAACAGGAAGACACGATAACATACCCACACAGGGGTAGAGAAAGATAGATATACCCACGCAGGGGTAGAGTACTGGAATAAATGTCCACGCAGGGACATGAGTACAAGAAATGATAATCGAAGGATTCAACGATCCTTCTTGCTCTTACCCTTGAGCAAATCGAATACCTTCTTAAACATGCCACTGGTGCGTCGGCGATCCTCTCGCATTTGTGCTGAAACTCGCGTCGCATGCTATCAATCCCCTGCAGGATCTCCTGAACCTGCGGCGGCGACATCATAGGCGCCGGTGTGGTGGCGTAGTGCTGCGGCTGCGGCGGCTGGTAAGACTGCGGCTGCGGTGGCTGCTGGTAACCCGGAGGGTAACCAAAAGTAGATGGGCCGCAGCCCAAGGGTCTCCAAGTGGACCACTATGTGGGAGTGAGCTGTAGTTCACAGCTTGCCAATAAGGGTCTCCCGTGTAATCATAACCCTGAGGGAATACCTGCTCGAACGGGTTGAACTGAGCGGCACTAGCATAAGCCGGAATCGGCTCTCCAAAATTCTGCGGCGGCAGAGGCGGGATCGGAACAGAAGTAACCTCCGATACGGGATGCTGAGACTCCCCTGTCTCAGACTCCCCGGGTAGAGACGTGTAGCGGCTGCTACTAACACGTGGAGGGTGCCTATGCGAATCCCTCCGCGCGTAGACATGCGCGCATTCCTCCTAGGCCTCTGAGGCGGAGGAGGTAAAACTGGCGGCGGCGGTGTGACGGAGTGATCACGTCACGCCACAGGGCCTCAGATAGGTCCTGCGGTAGAGGCGGCTGCTGCTGGAGCTGCTGCTGCTGCGAGTGGTGCTGTGAGTGCACCGGCGAACCATGGAGCGATTGAAGCATCGGAGTACCATGGAGTGATTGAAGCATAGGAGAGTTGTGGCTAGGGGTGAAGTACCAATCATGTTGCTTGAACCTCTCCTGGAAGCTGTCCACACCATTAAATGGTGATCCTGTGTATGGCGACCCATCCGATATCTCAATCGGGTGGTTTGGTGTGCCTGATGGGGAGCGAAGGGTCCGTCTCCTCGTCTACGTCCATCTCGTGACCACCAGGAAAGTGGTCCTCCTGTCCAAGTGGGTTATGGCCCACTGGCTCTTCCACATAAGCATTAGGGTTATACAAACCCTGGTAGGCTGGCGCTGGGTACTGCTGTGGTGACTGGTGCAATGGTATGTATGATCCAAGCGAATCATGGGGCCCGTTCTCCGAGTGGGGCCCAAACGAGTGGGTAACGACGGAGAAGTGCTCGCGGAAACCGAATGCCTAGCAGGCTCGGCAATAGACCTCCAAAGGTCGTTGGCGGCTGTGTGGTTGTAGCAGATGGGGCCCGCCTATGCGAGGGGCCAGCCTCATGATCGATGTAGGAAATCCTCCACGACCTCTCATCCTTGGCGGCATCCTGATCCTGTCAAAAGTCAAACAAGTTGCGCAACAAAATATATAAGACAATGCAATAATAAATAAAAATAAATTAAACGAAATGTTGAACATTTCCTATGTTCCTTGTCTAGACTCGAAAATCGAGGAATGTGCAATTGTGTAACTGAGATTAAACACATTAGGATAGTGTTTAATTCACTCAGCGTTGGCTCTGATACCAACCTGTCACACCCCGAATTTCCACGTGTCACCGGTGGGCCCGGTGTGGGTACAGTGACGTAGTTGGCATCGTCATAGACAATCAACACAAATAATAATGCACAGCGGAAGCAGAATAGAAACATTTCAACTTTAATTAAAATGCAATAATAAATATCACAGTCGTTGAAATGGATCCACAGGCGGATCAATAAAACAGAGATAAATAGTTCAACAGATAAATGTCGTCCGAGTTTGCGAGACTATTGTGGACGCTCTATAGGAAACAGCCAGCCTATTTCCGTATAGTACCTGCACTTAATCTTTGAGAAAAATACCGTCAGTTTACACTGGTAAAATACAAAATCGACTGACTCATTTTGAAAATGATTTAAATTTATTTAAATGCACCAGGCATAAATATTTTATTAACTTGGGATAATCATTATATGAACTTGTGAAACGAATTACATGCACTTATATCTCTGGTGGCCCGGGATCTACTGTCCGGGCTAGAGATTTAATTGCACAACCACATAAAGAGTATACACGACGGGTGTAGCGCCATACACCCCGGCTCTGGTCGTGGCCATCGCTTCGTGATAATGCCAAGGATATCCGGGACATGGTCAACAACCCCCAAAGCCTTTTAAGTAAGACAAAACTGTTTAAACGAAATCACACAACTATTCAAGACTGAACACCCATAGGTGAGAGGAACTTGTGCGCCCGATCAAGCGGTATTTTTAAATACCGTACCCCAAAGCCCGTATAGGGAAAATAGTCAAAATGTATTTACTGAGAAAGTATAAGTCACAAACGATAAGTGGTGTAGCTTTACCGGGCTTCCTAATCTGGAACAAAGGTTTATAATTAAACCTATTAGATTCCTAACGGCCTTTTATTTAAGCTTAAACTTTGACCGGTTAGTTTTAGAGTGATACGGTTTACGCACGATAAGCGAAAGATCCGGATAGAATGTGATTTAGACCCGACAAGTTCGAATACTTGTATAAATACGGGTATACTAAAATACATTCTGGATTTTGAAGCAAAAACGATATCGTTTGACCCGTTTCGGTCAATTTACGCAAACTAGTTACGTAAGCCGAACCGAAACGCGAAAAGGGCGATACGGGTAGCCAAAGATTCAAATGCAAGTTTCCTGAAGTAATATGCTTAGAATATGATATTATATCAGTAAAGTTATGTCCTATTATTGCCCGGGATAATTTTAAACTCAATTTATGCCTTAGAAGGGCATTTTGGTCATTTAAAAGATAAATAAGGGTAAATTAGAAATCTGAGTTTCGGGGTCTGGTTCATACAGTAAAATATACTTAATAATCATATTATATCAGTAGGGTATGACCATATATCAAATCTACCATTTAAAACCAAACTATGCACCGTAAGGGGTATTTTAGTAATTTCACAAGGCTAAAAATGCCAAAACTGAAACCTGAGTTCAAAATATTATTACTTACTGTTATATATAAAAAATGTGATTACATCAAGTAGGTATAAGTTTTGTGGGTTTAAAAACAAGCATCAACGCTTACTCTATGCGGTTAAAATGCTAAAAATACGGTTTAAGGGCGTTTTCGGGTTTTCACAGTAAATCTGAGATTTTTTATATTTCCAGAATACTTAAAATAATTTATTCATCATATAAAATCAGTAGAAAAAGGTTTTGGGTCAAACGGAGGTGTAAAACTCTTTTTTAAGGCTAAAACGGTCAAAACGCGACATAAGCCGATGGCTAGGTGATCTAGGATCCGTTCAGCCAAAAATTAATTAAAAATCACCAAAATTCCCAGAATATTATATATAATCAGTTGGTAAAAAGTTTCGTGTCAAAATGTGGCCAGAAAACGGGTTCACGCAAAAAGGGCGTTTATGTAAATTTATAATATAGTTTTACGCTAATGGCCATAACTCACAATCTGGACCACCAACTGATCCGAAACTTTCGGTGCAAGTTTATATAATAAAATAAAGATTCTATCCTTTCACTTTTCCAAAAAATCCCGTTTAAATCAAAAAGGGCAAAATAGTCAACTTTATGCATAAACCGGAAACAAGCATTCGAATAGGCTAAACATAGACTCAATCAACGAAAGTTCCAGAAAGTTTAACTAAAATAATAATAGTCAAAAATACTTTCCAAAACAGATCTTGAACATGCATGTACGAATCCGAATCGATAGTCTACGAAATAATCGTTTTACAAGACTTTCGGTTCCGATTCGTGGCTATACTATAGAGTGTCGAGTTGATGATGATTAAAACACATTTATATATATGTTACAAGTTATTTTCAATGATCAATCAGGTTGCATGTCATCTATATCATTAATCATGTCATTTTTCGCAAAAATCACTTCTGTTGACTTTTTAGAATTAGGTTTGACTCGACATTAAGCATGCATGTAGTGGGAAATCAGTTAGTACCCTTTAGAGGGTTTGTTTCCCACATAAATACTAATCTATAACAAGTTTCAATTCGAGAAATTACTGAAAGAAATCCGTTTAATCAGAAAGTCAAAGGTTATGAACACCCCAGTTTGACTTTTAGCAATTAACACAACAAGAATGGATCAAAGAACGAATTGAAGGCTTACAAGAGTCCTATAGATGTTAAATGGTCACTAGGAGTCGGCCTTGTTGATCAGAATCCCTCCAGAAAGCTTGCTTGAAGTGTTCTTGAGAGCTCTTGAGAGAATGCTCCTTGTTCTTCACTTGCAAATGATCAAAATGAGATCAATTCTTGTTTTAAATCAGTATTTTCGAGCTTACTGTAGTTGTAGGCTTGCATGAAATGTTATTGGTGATTGTGGAGGCAAGTTTACAGCTGTTTGTCACTCAAATTCGGACCCAAATCAACCCAAATTCGATTTTCTGCACCTGATAGTCCCACGCGGCCCGCCTGGGTCTGTCCAGGCGGTCGCCTGACCTGCTGTTCAGCCAAACATCTTTCAAAACATTGACAGCTTTGACCCCTGAACTTGTACGTGATGTTTCGGCTACTTTTCTCGACCCGTAAACCCCAAACTTGGTTTTTAAGGACCTTAGGACTTTTACCAACATGGTAATGCCCTCGGATAACTTTGCGCTCAACCGAAAAGCCCTAAATTCGACGTTGACGCTTTTAGTCCCTTAAGTACGGTTTTGGCCATAACTTTCTCATACGTTGACGAAACTTCATGAAATTTTAACCACATATTCTAGTGAGTATATTTAGCTATACAAAGCTTCGGGTCTGCCAAAAGTTCACTCAGAGGTATAAATTAAACATGTTGACACTTTTGGCCCCTATAGTTTACAATACTTCACTTTCGTGCAATTTCCGCGTCGTATGATCCATGACCCATCCGTTAAAGGTTATAAACATTATGTGGGGTTATCATAGAGTCTATTTATCCATTGTTGACACTTTGGACCCTTACGTTCCATAGTTTTCACTGTTTGTCACTTTTAGTCCTCTAAAGCATGTTTTCACATAACGGAACCTTATGACACGTGTCAAGACATTATTGGACGAAATTTTTCGAGGTGTTACACATGACCGGTGTCCCGCGCAACATCACCGAGCATTGCTTAAACACGTACCCCTCTGTCGAGCCAAAGGTCCAAAGAAGGCGCAGCCTAGGAGCAGACAAGACAAAAGCAATGAACGAGCAAGTATGTGAACTGCTCAAAGCCGGGATCTTGCGAGAGGTAAGATATCAGAGTTGGTTGCGAACCCAGTGATGGTCGAAAAGTCAAACGGCGGATGGCGCATGTGCGTAGATTACACCGATCTCAACAAGGCGTGCCCAAAGGATTGCTATTCCTTGCCTGAGATCGATAAAAAAATAGATTCTCTCGCGCCATACCGATGGAAGTGCTTTTTGGATTGCTACAAAGGATACCATCAAGTTCAGATGAAGCTAGAGGATGAAGACAAGACAGCGTTCAGAACTGATCTTGGAATCTTCTGCTACACAAAGATGCCTTTCGGCCTGAAGAATGCAGGCGCGACATATCAACGCTTGATGGACAAGACCTTTGCAGGTGACATCGGAAAGCATATTGAGGTTTACATCGATGATCTAGTGGTTAAAAGTCCCGAGGAGGACCAAATGTTGAAAGACATCGAAAAAACGTTCAACTCATTGCGCAGCGTAAATATGAAGCTAAATCCAGCCAAGTGCTCTTTTGGCATGGAAGAAGGGAAGTTTCTAGGCTTCATTGTCACGAACGGCGGTTTCAAGGTGAATCCAGAGAAAGTACAAGCTATAGAACGAATGCCCTCACCGCGAAACATCAAAGAAATGCAACGACTGGCCGGCCGACTGGCCGCGCTTAATCGTTTTCTCTCCAATCACGCCGCAAAGTCGTATCCCTTCATTAGCACGTTGCGCAATTGTGTGAAGAAACAAGAGTTCAAATGGACCCCGGAGGCCGAAACAACTTTTCAACAGATGAAAGCGTGTCTGATCGAACTCCCTACCCTGACTGCACCATTTGAAAAAGAGCCCCTCGTACTGTACTTATCCTCCTCGGATAAGGCAGTAGGGTCAGTATTATTGGTCGACAGAAACGGAGTACAAACCCCGATCTACTATGTCAGCAGGGTACTCACTGACCCAGAAACAAGGTATTCCACAATGGAAAAGCTGGTTCTTGCGCTATTACACGCCTCCCGAAGGCTGCGCCGATACTTCACAGGCCATGTGATAACTGTGCTTACAAACTTCCACATTGGCACTATACTACAGAAGCCTGAGACATCAGGCAGGTTGGCAAAATGGGCCATTGAACAGGGAGGCCATAACATCTTGTACAGGCCACGACCAGCCATTAAGGGTCAGGTCCTAGCCGACTTCATCACAGAAGTGCCGGCCGATAAAATCAAGGAGTGCGAGCTGATAGAGACTCCCGAGAAAGATGCAACAGATGAAACTTGGATGCTTTACACCGACGGGGCATCAAATGAAGATGGCGCGGGAGCAGGATTGCGCCTAGTGAGCCCAGAGAATCACGAGTTTACTTACGCCATTAAGTTGGACTTCAAAAACACCAACAACGAGGCTGAGTACGAAGCATTTCTGGCAGGCTTACGCCTCGCCATCAAAATGGGAGCCAAAAGCTTGCGCGCACATGTTGACTCACTCCTGATAGCCAGTCAAGTAAATGGCATATACGACGCGAAGGGAGAAGTCATGGCTTTGTATCTGGAACAAGCGAAAGAATTGCTCCAACAATTCAAATCTCACAAGGTTATACACATCAATCGCTCCGAAAACAAGCCAGCTGATGCCTTGAGCAAGCTTGCCTCGACCTCCTTTCAACATCTTGCCAAAGATGTAAGGATAGAGGTACTCAAGAATCCATCGGTGCTGCTGCGACAAGTGAACGTGATCGAAACGGGCCAACCTTCATGGATGACCCCGATAATCCAGTACTTGCAAGAAGGGGTACTCCCTGAAAACAAAGCGGAAGCGAGGAAGATCCAAAACAAAGCCCTACACTATGAAATGAACGGCGGTATTTTGTACCGAAAGTCCTTCCTGGGGCCACTACTGCGCTGTGTGGACCCCCAGGATGCGAACTACCTGATAAGGGAGATCCACGAGAGGATCTGCGGCATTCACTCCGGACCACGGATGGTTGTCGCGAAGATCATGAGCGCCGGTTACTACTGGCCTGGTATGCATGTCGACGCACTGAAGGAGATCCGCAAATGTGACTCTTGTCAGAGGCATTCCCAAAACACCGCGCCCCAAGAACGATCTTATCCCCGTATCCACCGCATGGCCCTTCCAGCAGTGGGGAATTGACATGGTGGGACCCTTCCCGGATGCTCCCGGCGCCGTAAAATTCATCATAGTGGCTGTCGATTACTTCACAAAGTGGGTGGAGGCCAAAGCCCTGGCATCCACCACAGCTATGATTGTGCGCAAGTTCATCTGGAGCACATCATATGCAGATTTGGCCTCCCGCTCAAAATTGTAACTGACAATGGCACCAACTTTGCATCAGAAGATCTCAAGAAATGGATGAAGGAGATGAAAATTGAACACACCTTCACATCTGTTGCGCACCCCCAAGGCAACGGACAAGTAGAAAGCGTGAACAAATGCATTGTCGAGGGAATAAAGGCCAGATTGGGGACAAGGCGACGAGGATGGGTTGATGAGCTCCCGAGCATCTTATGGGCTCATCGAACCATGCCAAAAACAAGTACCGGCGAGACGCCTTTTAGCTTGGTCTATGGATCAGAGGCAGTTATCCCGGCGGAGATTGGCCTACCCTCACCACGCATGACAGCGGTCAACACAATTGATAATGAAGCGGAAAGACGCCTTGGCCTAGACTTGTTGGAAGAAAGGCGCGAAATCGCGCGAATCAGAGAGGCCAAGTACAAGACCCAGCTGGAAAGGTACTACAACACAAAGGTCCGCATTTGTACCTTCACTCCAGGGGAATACGTCTTCCGCGACAGTGAAGCGTCAAATGCAGAACGCCCAGGGAAGTTGGCACCTAAATGGGAAGGCCCATATCTGATCCACGAGGTCCTGGGCAAAGGGGCCTATAAGTTACGCACCCTAGATGGCCACATCTTACCACGAACATGGAACGCGCAACAACTGCGCAAATGTTATATGTAACTTACTTCGGCCTTGCGCCCGTTTTTACTTTCCTGTGTCGGCTATACGCTATTAGCAATTAATGTATGAAGGCCTACGCGCCCATTCCAGACTTAATGAAAACATACGACATGTTTTTCTATTACATTTTTTCGTTACAAATGCATGCTAAACTTCTGATTAGCGCGAAAACACTCCAGCATTTTAAAATTTGTTGACAAGAACCGCCTCCAAGGTCCTCCGCGAACAAAGCGCGAGACCGGGCGGTCACCTTTTACTTAAAAGACACTTCCATTTATTCGAGTTAATTTAACCTGCGTTTTGACAGCAATGCAATAATTGCAACGGAAAAAACGAAAACGATTCATATAATAAACTTGCGCAACAACGCAGCATTTACAGTCAAGTTGCAAAAGACAATCACAAGGCACAAACGCCTATCAACAACCTATTCTATTCATCGCGTCGATCACCATCATCATCTCCGTCATCCTCACCATCGTCATCGTTGCCATTATCATCACCATCTCCACCATCATCACCAGCTGGTTCTTCATCGGATAATTCGACGGTAACTGGTGGATCGAGGACTGCTTTAAGACGCTGACACCAGTCGTCTTTCTTCAAAGATTCCACAACCAGATCCATGATAGGCAAGGTAAGGTTGTCATACGAGTTTTCAGCATGTGCAAGCGCAGCATCAGCATGTTCAGTCACCGAGCAATGGCTTACATCAAATTCCTGCCCTAGCATCTGCTCAACGTGATTGGCACATTCCAAGTAACCTCCTCGATGACCCACCGCACGCGCCGCATCCGTGAGAGCAGCAACGGCACGATCTAGCTCGCCAGCATTTAAGATGGAGTTGGCAACCTTCAACAAAAGAAAAGCGTTAAGGACAACCCTTAGCAAGATGGAAACATAAAAGACAGAAGTACAAACTTACCAGCACTACTCCACGAGTGCGCATCCATTCAGCCTCCGAGACAAGCGTATCAACGATGCCTTAGGCCTCGGAGTAGTTGGTCTGAGCCACGTTAAGCGCGGCAGTGCTGACAGCACGCACCTCCTCAGCGGTAGCAGCCTTAACCCTCTCGGCCTCCAGGTCGATCTCCAACGACTCACATCTGTCGATTTGCTCGTTCAAGCGACGTTTGAGCTCCGCAATCTCAGCGTCCTTGGCGTGGAGATCTCTGTCCTTGCTGGACAGCTGCACCTTGGCCTCAGATAACTCAACCTGGAAGCCGACAAAACAACTTAGGCGAGTTTGTTAACAACATAGCAAGAATAAATGAAAACAAATAAACTAACCTCCATCTGCTGCTTGGCAGCTTTCTCTCCATGCGCCTCCTCTACCTTCGATGTCAAATCAGCAACTTTAGCCTCAAGATCAACAATCTTCTGTCGAGCCGCGTAGGCGCGCTCGTTGTCTTGGGCGCAGATACGTTTGAACTCGGCCTTCTCCTTGGCGAGTTGCTCCTCAACATTGTGGAGTTTCTTTTGCAGGCCCTCGCGGCCCCATTCTTCGGCCTTCTTATCGGCTTCAAATTTGGCTCTCTCCTCATCAAAAGCAGCCTTGGACTTTTCAAACTCAGCAATGCGTTTTAACATGCGCTCACGATAACCCCCAGTCGTCGCGCTCTCTAACCATTGTTCGCCATTCGCGAACTATCTGGTGAATTGGCAGCACGAGCGTTGGCCTCTCCAAGTATAAAGGTGCGATATAACAATTCATGGGGCTTCGCCCTTTGCCGATTGACCCTCTGCAGGAGTAAACGAGTTTCAAGAACCACTCGCGGCAAGGGCCGACTCATGGAAGGTATCTTTTCTGTTTTAAGCCCCCAGGGGGCTTGATGAGGAGCATCACCGCGTTCTTCTTCCGGTATAAGTTTTGTAATATAGGTCACCGACAGTGTCCTTCGCCCCCAATCACGTTTGGGTTTATAACCCCCAGCTCCACCAGAGCTCGCGCCGCTAGAAGTAAACCGACCCGACCCCTTAGAAGTAGTGATCTTGGATCGATCATGGGTCTCGACATGCGCGGAGTGGGTAGGTTGGGCGACCTCAGGCCCCTGAACATTGGCAGGCTGATCCATAGCCTTCTTCTGTGCCAACTCCTTCTCCAAGGCCTTTTTCTTCGCCTCTTCGGCTGCCTTCTCCTCCTCCGCCTTCTTCTTCCTCTCTTCTTCATCCTTCCTCCTCTTCTCCTCCTCCGCCTTCTTCTTCCCTCTCTTCTTCATCTTCCTCCTCTTCCCTCCTCAACTTTCTTTTTCCTTTCTTCTTCTCTCTTCTGATTCTCCTCTGCCTTTCGCTGCGCCTCGGCAGCCTTCGCAGCGTCCTGAGCAGCAGTATCAGAAGACTTGATGGTAATCTTCGGCCTTTTCACCCCTGGCTCACTGAACTTGACACCCTTCTCAGGGGTCTTCTTCTTGATCTCTGTGAAAATAAGGGTTGATGCATCAGGGTTACGAGAACCCGCGCTCCCAGAGCTTTTTGAGCCGCCCGCTCCAGTTTTTGTTTTAGCTGTGCGCGGTAAGCCTTCAAGTGAGTCACTGACTATAACAAAATCGTCTAAGTCACTTTGTCGGAGGCGAAGAGTACCTTATCAGCAGCAGCGGTTGCGCGACTAGGGCCAGTCCCCTTGCTGGTCACTTCAGCATCTACCTTCGTCTTCTTCTTCTTCGAGGGTTTCTTCTTCTTCTCTTCTGGGTCAATCCCCAGGTCGCGCAACACACCTGCAAAGATTTTAGACCACGAACTTAGCTCGCCGTTGGAAGACCCTACTGACTCCTCGCTGGAAAGATAGAGAATCTCTTTCCCAGCAGAAGTCACAGAGCGCAAAGGACGAGGTTTAGGATATTGCGCACCTTCAGTAGCGGTTGGCGGCGAAGCAAAGGCACCTTCAACCGGAAACATGAAGTTGCCCTTAATCTGGTCATACCAGCTTTCTTCATCATCGCGCAAGGGGCGCACGCCCATGGAACCACCAAATGTGGAGAAGACAGCTTGATACAGTTGCGCCTCTAAACGTGAATACAAAAGTAACAATTAAAGCAAAGTACTTGAAAAAAAAGAAAAAGGGTGATAACTGACCTTGATCGCCGATCTTCAACACCGGAACCTCCCTGCTGTTGGGTGACCACTGGTCACTCATCTTAGCCGCTACTAAAACGTTTTCCCCAAACACCCGATTTGGGGTTGGGGTCAACTGCTGATACCACCGGGCATTTTTCGGAATTGGGAGGTCTTCCTTCGGTATTGACTCAGTCCAATCCCTAAAGGGCATGGCAATCGGCAAAACCTCTTCACGGATGAAGAAGAACTTAGGTTTCCAGTCATGGAAACTCTTCGGGGGTTTAGCAGAATCTTCTTCGCCGCACCACGGCTTGCAAAGGAGAAGAAACCCATCGTCCTCTGCAACTGGTAGAAAGCCCGAAACTTATCCACAGATGGCTCAATGCCATGAGAATGGCACAAGAACTCGAAGTGACGAACCCTCACCATCCCGGGTGGGCTCATCTGCGATAGATGAAAGTTGTAATGATGAAGAATGTGGCCCATGAAGTTTGTAGCCGGCAATCTGAAGTTACCCTGAAGAAAGAAGTCTTCATATAGGGTAATGTATCCAGGTGGTGCATCAGCCGCGGTCTGGCCCTGAGCCGGATACCGGGCATCCCACTCTGGTGGGAATCGGAAGCTCCAAACGATTTGTTCGAAAAGCCCTAGGTCCCATCTGAGGACAGGAACTGGTCCTTCCTCAGTAGCAGCAGCTTCTTGATGTTCTTCACTCATTATATCGAAAAAAGGAATCTGGAAAAACTTGAAGAAAATCTTGAAGATTTGAAGAAATCTTGAAGATGTGAAGAACCAACTTTGAGGATTCAAAGAAGGAAATTTGAGAGAGTAAGAAAGCAACGAAGAGAAGTGAGGATCTCTCACATCTCTTCGGATATATATACCCATCGCATTTAATGCGATGGGTAACCGTGCCGCTTTCGCCGCTAGGCTAACCAACGAGAGGCTGCCACGTCAAGCGGAAAACTAGGGGTGACGGTTACCACGCGCGCGTGGGCCTCACTCTCCTGACACGAAGTACAACCGCCGCAGACGGCATGATGACACCCGTGCCAGAGGTCAACTCAAACGTCGCACTCAACGACTTATCCCACCAACTTGTCAGAGTTCAAATTTCGAAGTTTTCCCGCCATAAAAATTACAAGTAACTTTAGGCAAAAGCTACATGAGCCGCGCAAGCTAAACGCCACCTTCAATAACCTTGCGCGCCTGATCGGACAAACAATAAATCCCTCAAAACCTACCTTGGTAGCTGCGCAATTGGAAACAACAATTTCCACATGCACCACACTAACCAAGATCAAAAGCACATTTTCTCCTTACTCTTGTTTTCATTAAGTCCAGAGCTCCAACCACTTGCGTTGCGCATGGGTGCAGCACTGGACTGGGGGGACTTGAAGGGGTATGGTCCCAAAAGCCGCGCAAACCTCCTCTTAGGTTGCGCGTGAGACCATACTCCTTATTTCAGTAAACTTATTAATAAGGTCCTCGCGCGCCACACTCCACGTTCTGATCTACCCCGCGCGAGGCACGGCCCTCAAGAGGCTCAGATATCAGCACTTAGCATGAAACGTTGGAACAAATGAGCATACTAACCCCGCGCGGGTTAGTTTGCTGTCCAACAAGAACTGTGCACACAGTAAGGAAGCGCACGGCTACCTACAGTGGTACACAAGGTACAAGTGGCAGTAAAAGGAGCCAATGAGCGTCCAGCAGGCTCTGGTCAATCGTGCGCCACGATCGTCTGACGAGAAGTACACAAGGACGCCTACGTGGCACCAATCAGAGGACGGAGACAACTGTCCCACGATCTCCACTTGTCTGCTGATGACAGAAGGACAACAAGGCCGACAGCAGTGACACGTGGTTCCAATCAAGGTGCGCCAGCACCGAGGAACGTCTAGAAGCCACTAAGCGGTCGACGCCAGTGAGACAAAGAGCATATCCGTTTTGTTGTCCGCTTCCGGCCCAAGGCCCATCAGTTTTCTTTCTAACCTACCCTACAAGACCATGATGATTCAAATATGCTAATTTATATCTAACCACACACATTATTTTAACTACTTATCTCAGTTTCAAATATGGATTAACTTATGATTCTCTCTAAGCAAAAACATACCTATCGAATATTTTATTGGTTATAAATCTCGTCTTATTATTTGATGCTACCTCCATCCGTTTTCTTTCTAACCTACCCTACAAGACCATGATGATTCATTCGGTTTAAGGTATCTTGCAATTGCGGAAAAACTGAAGCAGCTAAACAAGCAAACAAAGAGGAAATTTAACCCTTTTTTTTCTCAAGAAAGGCCCCAAATTTCAGCTTCGCTTTGGGCCACCAAAATGATTGAGCCGGCCCTGGTTCCGGGGGAGGGGGGGGGGGAGGGGAGGGGTCCGTCGGGGTCACATGGCACCTCACCTCCCCGATGTGTTTCCCCGACCACACCCCACCGCCTTAGGTTTTGATAATAACGGCATTTAGGTCATTTCACAATTCACACCTACTTAACTTAGGACTATGCGAGAAATGAGTGAGCAAAAGTTTACGACTATAGCTGTTATTTTAGACGGTTAGAGACTATGTAAAATTTGAACAAACGACAAAAGACTATCCAGACATTTTTCTCCTTATTTATAAAACTTTTAAAATACACTTTGAACTAGGAGATGGTATGGTCCCCACATTACATCTAACAAATCTAATTAAAAGATGACTGTAGTTCGCTAAATATTTCTGATCCTTGCACCATCTTTTCTATATCCTTATGTAATATTCATTGTCAAAAAACATAAAAAAAATCGATTTTTTTTTTGAATGGCTAACGTTGTACACCATGGGAATTGAACCCCTGACCTCTCCTATCCTAAGCTCTATCTAAACTCATCAACACCACTGGGCTATTCCCATTGTTTTAGAAGAATAGCTGCTTATTAACACAATCTGTTCTGTATCTTTATGGGGTGTTAATAGTCAATAACTTAAATTCCTTTAGCGATTGTCTAGAATAATAGTTAGAAATTTAAAATGCCTTTTTGTTTGATTGAGGGAGCTTGAACCTTTTAGGTTAGGAGCTTGAAGCTTTTGGTTAAACGCTCCTACTAGTAGTGAAGGGGTATGGTCCCCAAAAAGCCGCGCAAACCTCCTCTTAGCTTGCGCGTGAGACCATACTCCTTATTTCAGTAAACTTATTAATAAGGTCCTCGCGCGCCACACTCCACGTTCTGATCTACCCGCGCGAGGCACGGCCCTCAAGAGGCTCAGATATCAGCACTTAGCATGAAACGTTGGAACAAATGAGCATACTAACCCCGCGCGGGTTAGTTTGCTGTCCAACAAGAACCACACAGTAAGGAAGCGCACGGCTACCTACAGTGGTACACAAGGTACAAGTGGCAGTAAAAGGAGCCAATGAGCGTCCAGCAGGCTCTGGTCAATCGTGCGCCACGATCGTCTGACGAGAAGTACACAAGGACGCCTACGTGGCACCAATCAGAGGACGGAGACAACTGTCCCACGATCTCCACTTGTCTGCTGATGACAGAAGGACAACAAGGCCGACAGCAGTGACACGTGGTTCCAATCAAGGTGCGCCAGCACCGAGGAACGTCTAGAAGCCACTAAGCGGTCGACGCCAGTGAGACAAAGAGCATATCCGTTTTGTTGTCCGCTTCCGGCCCAAGGCCCATCAGCCCATAACCCCTTACACCTCTCCGGCTATAAATAGAGACCTCATTTCACAGGTTAAACATTCTATTCCCTCTACTCTCACTCTTAGCACTTAATTACTCTCAAAGCAGTCGCTTATTCTCACGCCGGAGCCTGGTTAAGAGGGAAACCCCCACATTCCCCTCTTAACGAGTAACGGTGTTCTGTTTTGCAGGATCGATTATCAAGTCGGAGCTCAAATATCCATAAGAAGATTAACCATTATGAAAGGAACATAAACCAAATCTAATTAACTCCCTAATTAGATCAGTGTTTCTTCAAGTAGCGTTTAGAAGGAGCTACAAGCTTTTAGAGAAAAATGACTATTTTAACCTTTAAAGATAATGAATTTTGTAATGCACAAGCTTTTTAAATTTTTAGTTATGTCCATTTGGTTATTTTATACATTTTATTAAAAGCTCCAGCTATTTTGACTAACACCAAATATATTTAAAAAGCTACAACTACTAGCTACCAGCTTCCTGCCACAGCCACCAGCTACCAGCTTGACAGCTTTCAGCCATCAGCTACTTTTGTCAAAAATACCCTATATTTGGATTGGATTTATCTAACAAGGGGCCAAGGGCGGACCTAAGGCTAGACCAGGGTGGGCGGGCGCACCCTCAGGAAAAAAAAATTTTAGTGTTAAGTTCCGTCGAAAATCCCGTCCGCACCCCTTGGAATTTTTCGTCCGCACCCCATGAAATTTTCTGTCCGCACCTCTTGGACTTTTTCGTCCGCACCCCTTAGGTAAAAAGCGTTTTCAATTTATATTTTAAAAATATTCTTTAGTAAACTCCTATTTTATAAAAAATGCTACCTAAATTATTTTACTTTTAATACCTAAATAACTAAACCCAAATACCCAATACATTTAACTAGCCTACTACTAAGTCTTAGCCCAATAAACAAACCCAACAAATCATCAATATTTCAAACTAAAATAAAATAAACAAGCCCAAAACCGTTACATATTCTATCCTGCTCTCTTTATCGTCCTTGCACGCCAGCGATCAGAACATCAACAGCGACAACAGTGAACAGTCAGCAGCCGCATACCACCGTAATCAGTCACGGGTAAGTTTCTTTGTTATTTTTGATGATTTTTGGCTGGTTTTTGGTTGATATTATCCACCTCCAGCGGCCTATTATAGCCGCATACTAACCATAGTAGACATGTGCTTCGTTTTGTTTTCATTATGTAATGGTGGGTTATATAAATTAAGTTCTTTTGTTTTACATGACCCGACTCGACCCGAACCGACCCGATTCGAACCAATTTTTTATTTATATACCTTGGGGCCTAAAATTTTTAAAAATGTTACGCACCCCCATTGAAAAATTCCTGGGTCCGCCACTGCAAGGGGCCTTTTAAGCCCTATTGGAAAATTATGGAGTGGCACAGCAATATATCTAACATAATTAACTATAAAAAATGTTTTTTTTAAAGGGTGCCTTAGCCCCTCTAAGCTACTCATCAATCCGCCCCTGGACACGAAGGCGGACTAATATGTCTTGATGCAACTCGTAGTCCTAATTGACTGGCTACCAAGTGTTTACCATATATAGAAAGAAAAAAAGTAGAATATTACTAATAGGGTGATGATCTATTGGCAAATGCAAAACCTTTAAACACTTTGAGAAAGGGAGGTATTGAGATCAAGTTCTACAGACGAGAGAAATAAAAGAAATTTTTAGCCATTCAAAAAAAAGTAAAATATCGAGTTTGGATCCTCGTGTCGTTCCCGTTTTTGTTTAACACTTATCTCATTATGTACTTGACTATTAACTATAACACACCAATATATGTTGTATATTTTTATACGTGTATACCGACAAAAAACCAAGATCAAGCAAATGGGTTTTACGGATTCATGTGCAAACAGTTCTTTTCTATTTAATTGTCCTGTGTAAATATATCCTTTGTTGATTTATTTCCCTCCGATTATTGTGCCATCCTTGTTATGGCCACTACTAAATAAATATTATTACTATACTAATTGGTTGTTATTATTTCCCTCCGATTATTGTGTCATCCTTGAATATTTGAGTTGTTGGGATTAGTTGTTAAAATGTTTAAATTTATTTATTTTAATTTAATGGTTGGTTCAGAATTATGGACATTGTGGTTCCACCTAATATGATCAATCAAGTTCTTAACCACAAAATAAAATTGTACTTGAAAGTAAGTGGGATTCCTTCGCATAATGTGGAAAAATACTGTATATGCATAAAACATAAAACAATATTAGAATAGTATAAACAAAAGTTCAGGTTATAAGTTGCGAAGGGATTTGAAGAGAGGGTATTGAGCGATACGTGGTTTTCTCTTTCAAGCCCAAAATGCACGGGGTGGGAGGTGACGCTTTTTGATACCCACCTTTTTTGTTAAAAAACTAAATAATATAGGCATTTAACCCAATAGTTATTTTTATCCTTTCTAAACCGTTTTATATTGGTATAGTGCAACAATATTTTTTAAAGCTTCAAATTAATCCCTTACACTTTAAATAATATAGGCATTTAACCAAAAAGTTTTATTTTTGCTATTATAACTTTCTTTCATTTGTTTTTTTTTACAAATAAATTCGCGATATAGTTTTTTTAGAAAATGACCAAGCTGGTTCTCATGGAAAAAAATATTAATTTACTTTTACGTTATCTAAAGTTAGTGCTTTAAAATCGTCCATTATTAATTAGAACAAGTTGGTTTTGATTATATATTGTAAGTAATATAATATAGTAGCTTAAACATTTGATTCTTTACCATTTGGTCCGTATGCAGATTACCCGCTGTAACGTGCGATGAAAAAATCCTAGTTATTTTTAATATAACAGTTTGTTTGCATATTAATAGAATTTTCTTTTGTTTTTTAGTGAATAATTATGTTTAGACTTTAATGATTTTAATATTTGGTCATCAACTTTAATAAAATTATAATTTTTCTTTTTATTTTTTTTAAACCAATTTACACTGCAACCTCTGACCTTTAATAAAATTATCATTTTGAGTTTATTACGAATTTTCTGTTACGGGATTATTTTTATGGGTTTCGTTTTTCTATATCAGCGCTCCAAGCGAGTTATTTTTATCTACAATTTGACTTCAATTTTCGTGTTGTCGTTTCTAAATCGATCGAATGTGTTAAACGTTTTCTTGTTTGGTTTTTATATTTTCATTTGGTACAAGCGGTGATACATAGCCCACCTTGCAAATTATAATTTTGTCCATCTAAGAAAGGTCATGCTATCTCACATCATCTTGTTAAAAATTTGCAAGGTTTTTATATTTTCATTTGGTACAAGCGGTGAACACCCATCAGACTTTCAATTAACTTATTTTTATGCTTAATCGCCCATTGGACCATATAGTAAAGGAAAGTTTTTAATTTGTTCATCAATTGGTGGAGAAGCTACAAGACTGGTTCGCTGAGTAGGCCGAGTTGTGGACGAGTTGAATAAGGTTGTCCGAGTTTGAACTCCAAGAAAGTTCATAAACCTATTATTTTTCTACTCCACATCGCATGATTAAAAATATTGCAAGGGTATGTTGTTATAAAAGGAGAACATCCATCATGCTTTCAGTTACCTTATTCGTCTCATTGGTCATAGTAACAAAAAAGCACATAACATATGTATTTATCCACGTCGATGGAGAATAGAAAATAAAAAAAATGTCGAGTTATATAGATGAATTGCATGTTTATCTTAGCATACTCAATGCATGATCAAAAGTGCTCATGTGATGGTTGGGATATATCATACATCACAAAAGTTAAACAAAACTTCGAGCGTCCCTTGTCTTATAAAAGGGAGGTCCAAGCTAAATTCACTATCGTGACTTTAATTGTTAGCCAACCAAACCTAGCTAAAACTTTCAAGCTTTGTATCCAAGATTAAAGACGGGCGAGATCAATTCATCAACTTGATATCAACTGAATTATTTTAATTTAAGTGAAAGTGTAAAACTGTACAATACCCAACAGTAAGTTAATAATGTGGTTGAATTTTACACCCGCCGCGAAGCGAGGGATTCCCTACTAGTTAATAAAATCGAAATATCAAAATGTCATAGTAACTAGAAAGCAAGCACTCGATGCATGAACATAAATTATAATTATAAATATGTGTAAACTGTAACTAAAGCATACACTTCTGTGAGCCCAAAGCAGTTGTAGGCCCACATAAATTTGCAGTTACCTTTTGAGTTTTTGAAGTGCAGGTATGTTGGGCTTTGAATCTGTAGGTATGTTGGACTCTAAACCTGGGCCAAGATGTGAAGCTGATTCAAATCTTAGGCTACAAACTTCACCATAGAATGTAGATGCTTATCAAAATGAAGAAGACCATGAATCCCAAGCCCTAATCAAGTAAAGACAGAAGACATCAATCGACATTTCAATACTAAACCATTGAATGCTTCTCTGTTTGTTTCATTAAGCAAATTGTTGAGGTTGGTAGGTTTTGTTTGCTACTTTGGCTACAAGCGGACCCGTGGTTGCACTTAATGGTGTCGGTACCTGAACACAACCTTTTCGTTGGCGGACCTTTGAGCGACATTACTTTACATACTCGAATGGATATTATTTTATTAATGTCGTTTACTTGTGTAGCCAAGTGGATGTCGACATAGAGATAAAGAAAAACAACTTCCTATTCAATTATTAAATGAATAGTGAGACGCATGCACCTCTGAACACACCCATTCACATGTAATTATCAATCATGCCATATGGTTTATTGTATTATGAGTGACACAGGTAATTATCAATCATGCCATGTGGTTTATTGTATTATGAGTGATGTACAATTTGAACATATGATATGATATCTCACATCAACAGAATTGGGCAATATTGTAAAAGAATGATATATACCTTGATATCAGTTTTAGTTTTCTTTTTTCTTTTTTTTTTCTAAGGGGCTTTTTTGTTAGGTTTTTAATTAGGAAAAATAAAGAGTAAAATGCCAAAATAAAGAGTAAAATGCTAAAATGGTCTCTGAGTTTAAGCCACTTTTGTCATTTCAGTCCAAAAATGAAACTTTTTGTATCTGGGTCCCAAGGTTTCATTTTTATTGCCATTTTCATACAATTGTCAAACTGGATTAGAATTTTCTGTTAACTTCTTCATTTTTTATCCTTTTCCTCATTTAATTATAATATATATTATTGCATAAAATGATGATTATACCCTTCACTTAAATGAGGAAAACAACAAAAATAAGAGAAGTTAACAGGAAATTCTAACTCAGTTTGCCAATTGGATAAAAATAGGAACAAAAATGAAACCTCAGGAACCCAGATACAAAGTTCATTTTTAGACTGAAATAGCAAAAGTAACCTAAATTCAAGGACCATTTTGACGTTTTACTAAAAAATAATATTCCAGGACACTTAAATTGCTAACATGACAAAGTCTTTAATGCATATATTATTCGTATCAAGACAGAAATGTGAACATATGATAGATATTTCAAATAAAAGTATGATGAAATAAAAACTACATTTCGTATACAAACGGTAAGAATCATTTAAAAAGTGTCATGTGGCATCCAACCAATTATAGAGAAACGGTAAATAATAACCTAAATAACTAGTTTAATACCCGTCCGTTGGACGGGTTACGTGCATTAATGTAATATAACATGAATGAACATAAAGAAATAAAACAGAGTCAGATTACACAAAATTATATGAACTAACGTGACATAAAAAGCTAACCTATATCAAGTGTAGACAAAATTATACAAGGAGACAAACAAAAACAACAATCTTTTATAAAAGGAAAACGAACGTCACAAGTTAACAACCATAAAACAATATAAAGTAAATCTGGTAGATAACACACATCGTTATCCAAAAAAAGGTGGAGAATGCTTCCATTTTCAATGTTTTATTTAATACTTTTTGTAAGAACGACGAAGCATACTTGTCGATTATATTATAACGCAACGTGAATTCGCAGTAAGATGGGGTGGGCATGCAACTTCTAGGGTTATTTTTATTTTTTTTTCTAACTTGTTAGGTTTACTAACCGAAAACACTTGCCTCATCAGCATGATTACCTCAAAAGAATACCCATAAGTGGAAATGGGGGAGATCATAACAACCAATTGCCATAATCCCAAGCCTTACTTGATAATAATCACAAGGAACCGGGAAATATTTTCAAGGAGTACGGATGAGAGGTTTAACCAAATTTTTAAGGGGTGTGGTTGTGATTTTGGCCCTATAAAATACACAAAATTTGTTTTCTTTTTCAAGGGGTGTGTCTACCCATCCAACCCCTTACTAGGTCCCGCCCCTAATCACAAACCAAACATCTTATTGCGTATCTTGCTAAGCAACCATTTGCAAGCCTCAAAATGTAAATCACGTTTTCCGTCATGATATACTTTGGTGGGTTCAAAAGGCTAATATTTTTCATGAATACTACAATTTGTGAATTTGATGACTTTTCTCATCTTTCAAAGGAGATTCGAGATATCTATGGCGATTATAACCATTTATATTCCCCTTGGCATGGAAGTCCACCACAAATGAGACCAACATACCCTGCAACACAAAATATAATAATTATTTTCATTTTCCATTACCATTAGACATTAGTTGACATATAAGTTAAGACACTTGTGTGCTAATCATATCAGATGAGGCAGTATGTTTGTCTTAATTCCCTCAGGAACAAAAACACAGGTCTTGTCCTTTCATTTTCTGAGCATAAAAATGCAAGATAATTTTTTGCCAGCAAAGGAGAACCTTATTAAACAATCAAAACACTGCCAGCAAAAGGAGAACCTTATTAAAGAAACAAAACATACAACCATTTCCTTAGCAAGAAAACTAAGGCATCAGAGAGTAGAGCGTACTGCATACACCAGAACAAAGCAAGACACAACACAACTACAACCACACCCAAGCCAAAGTCTAACCCTTCAAAGGCGGTCCAATTCTCCATGCTAAGACCGTTGATGCGGCATCTCTTCTCCATCCACCAATAAGACCCAACTTGTATTTCTTCGGGACCATATTAGCGGACTTGTGCTTCCAGTTGAAGACCTTATCATTCCGATTAGACCAGAGCCTCCATATAGTCTTCATAGAAATGGCTTGGATCACCTTGTGTCTCTTGGGCCACATATCCTAGTCGTGGCAATGATAAAGCATTTGGGCTACAGAGTCAAAGGAATTGGCACCACCGCACCAGAACCTTTGTCCAGACGCAAACCAACCACCTCACCGTTTTTGCAAAAAGGCACCTGGCCAATAGATCGGTTGTCTCTGGCTCAAGGCCGCAGATCGGACACATCTCGTTCCCCCGATCACATTCCTCTTGGCTAGAGCTAAAAAAACGTCAACATAGTTGCATATAACATATAAGAATATATTTCCTTGTTTTAGATAACCAACAACTTTTGCCAAAAAAAAAGTATCAAAGTTCAAAAACATTAATATAACCTCTGACTCATTGATATGTACCTGAAGAATTAAGAGCATTATCGACATGCATGTTCCTTTAGAGCCCGAGTCGGGTGAGTATCTCGTTGATTACAAGACTTACTCAATTTGTACATGAATTTCCCAATCTTCCACTGTAACTTCACATGCCTCAATTTGTTGCGGCCTTGGTCGAGCAAAAAAGAAAATACCAAAAGCAAAGCATGTAAATTATAACCGGAACAATACACAATTATAATGGGTAAGATGGGTAAATTATAGTAAACAAATATAATGTTGACCCATTTGCTGAATGGGTCAACTTGGTTCTCCTTGCGCATCCATTGTTACCTTGAACCCACAAAATAAAAATGGTAACCTTGACCCTTGTTTGCTAAAATGGTAATCTAACCTGGTTATAAAATGATAATTTGATCCGTTTACTAAAAATGATAACCCTGACCCATTTACTAAAAAAAGTGACCTTGACCTCTTTATAAGCATCATCATCATTTGGGAAAGGCTGGCTCGCGGCTGCAGCAAGCTCAACTTCATGCCTGCAAAAATTTTATAATAATCATTCACCAATATAGCAGGTAATAGGTTTGTTTCGCACAAAGCACGTGACCTTATATATTGTTGAATAAATAAGATCTTTTTAGTGTTTTCTAAGAGTAAATACAATATTTGAAACTCAGGCGGATATATATACAAAAGGAAATATATGGAAGTGTCCCTTGTTATAACAGCTAAAGAGCTTCCATTGGCTGCAACTATCCCATGATCCAGTCCTAAGAAAAGGATAAATTCTTGTTAGTTATTTTAAGTCGTCAAACATGAAGGAAAAAATATTGTGGCTCCAGAACCAGCAAAAACCTTGTAAAGAAGATAGATGACAGTTCATAAGCTACAGAACAAAAAACAGCTCTAGCATCTATAATTAGGGCCCATAGATTTGAAGCACCTGCCACACAATTGATGTATAAACCATCTTCGTTATCTTTCTCTACATGCTAAGTCTCAAGTCTACAACATTGTAATGACATATGTGTAAAAAAAGGTAATAAAAAAAAGTTGAGGCATTCTTGAATAATCATATTATATTATTATTATTATTATTTTAAATGTACACAGTAGCAAAAAAACAGTAAGGAACTCTTCAAACTAAAATTAATACTGGTGAAAAAGTTTAGTATTTGTATCAATACTAAACCCAAGTATTATTTATTATATTTCATTTTCTAAATTGAATCCATGATATATAAAGAGCCTGATACTATAGAACTGAATTCATTGCCAAGGAAGGGAACAGATCATCTTATAGTTCTGCCATTCATTGTTCATTGATTCTTTACTGTCAATTGATACAAAAGATTGAGTTCCCTTTATAAATTACTTATAATATTAATACAAAATGGTATTATTCCAAAAATGAATTTATCCTAGAGTATGACTAAAATACCCCAGTTGATCGATCCTGATAGCATGGTTGATTTATACACCCTAGCAAAATAATCACAAATTATACATACATACCATGAGCAAACACGGTGGCCGTAAAAGGAATGACTGAATCATTTTCAGCATTCAAAGCCTTCACCGTCGCAAATCGCTTCCAGGATATATTCAAAGTCGCCGGTGACAGAAAATTCCGATCTAAAGTTTGCAAATTGCTTGCGCTAAACTGAAGCCCTGTAGTGCAAACAATAATTACATAAGAAACATCACAATACAAAAAACCACTACTAAATTAAGCAACAAAAACAGTGAATAAATGGGTAAAATCAATGAATACATCTTGCTCTGTACGAGATTTAGAACCGAAAATGCAATTAAAGCCAGAAGTAGAAGTAATAAAAACCAACGCCCTTGATGAAGGTTGAAGTGTGTAGTAAACTAACTGGAATTGATTGAGATTTGTGGATTTGATGATGAAAGCTTCCTTTTTCCATTAGGGTTTCCTGTGACGGGAGGTTAAACGGTGGTGATTGGAAACAGCAGGAAAGAATCAGAAGAAATAAAAAATAATAATTTCAGACTAAAGAACTCGCTAACCTTGAACTCGCGGAGAAGAAGTGAATCAGTGGAAGGCATCCTGGTTTGATGAACTGCACCAACTGATGGAAGTTCGAGAACATAAAAATTACAATCATCAGAAACCCTAATTTCAATCTAGATGCTTACCCTATCAATTAGATCAACCCCTGCTCTGGAGAACTCTGTCAATCGTAGGAGGCATCTATTTTCTTGCATTTTTTATTTGGAGATGGAACCCATGATTTATGGGTGGGTGAGAAGCACAAATCGGCAATTACAGGAGCATGGGAACCGTCGTCAAGGAGAACTCCACTTCAGATTTCCTTCTTGCGCTCATCATTCTATATTTAACCTCTTCAAACCCTAAAAATTAGGGGAGAGTGGGCAGTTGAATTGGCGGTTTACCAGGATTGTAGGAGGCTGGAGTTGTGGAGGTCATGAGTGTAGCAAAACCACCAGCTTGAGTTGTGGAGATAATGAGCAGAATAAGACGGTGGTAACCACCTGTGAAGAAACTGGCTTGAACTTCTTTGAACTGCCATGGAAGTTATTTTTATGAGTTTAAGTGGCTTAGATTTCATCTCAGCAAGATCTAATGGTGGAGAATGATTTGAAAACAGTTACACTTAATGGGTTTAATATATATATATAATATCAATTATATTTAATTTCCTATAATTATGCTAACAAGCAATTAATCCTTTATTTGGAACTTACTTTTGTTTTCAATGTGTTTATATAATTTTTCATAAAGTGTTGATATCATTCACATATGTGCTAAAATCAATTATCTTGATTAATTTTCATGTGCTAATATAATTCAAAAGTGCTACTTTATGTATGATTTTTTTTTAGTATGTACTAATTTAACTTTTTTAAGTGCTTGCTACGATATGTCTCACGCTTGTAGGATAAATATGGTTTGTACCGTAAACAACCCCATGCCATATATGATACATCTATTCATATATTACTTAAAACGTCAACATTAACATAGAATGAACTTTTGGACATGGGGAGAACAATCTATGCATGATTTGACCATGAATTTGCAAACCTTTGAACTTGAGCGGAGCCGCCGAGGTAAGTCCAAAGCAGTTTGTAAGCCCACATAAATTTTGCACACACTTTGAACTTGAGCTGAGGTATTTTGGGCTTTGAATCTGTATGTATATTAGGCTCTGAACTTTGGTAAAGATGTGAAGCCGATTTAAAGGTACTATAGGGCCTAGGCATATCTACAAACTTCAGTCATTTATAAGATATTAATCCTCACAAGTCATAACTTACCATTTACCTTGTAAAAAAGTACATATCTATTAATCACCAAGACAAAGAACTAACCGTATATTTGATATGAAGAATTACTCATATATGTGTAAAGAACAAAGTCAATCCTTAAGGCAATTATGAGAATCAAAATGAAGAAGACAAATAAATCACGAGCCCTGATCAAGTAAAGACAAAAGATGATCAGTCGACGTTTCAATACTAAACCATTCAACACTTCTGTGTTTGCTTTGTGAAGCAAAATGTTTGAGGTAGGTAAGTATGGTTGCTTAACTTTGACTACAAGCGGACCCATGGTTGCACTTATTGGTGTCGCGACTTGAACACAACCTTTTAGTTGGCGGACCTTTGACCAACATTATCGTATATACTCGAATAGATATTAAATTATGAATGTCATTTACTTAATTGTGTAGCCAAGTGGATGTCGACATCAGGATGCATGCGAACACTATACATATAAGAAAAACAAACTTTCTATTCAAATTATTAAAGGAATTGTGAGACACATGCACCTCTAGACACTCATTCACAACATGTAATAATCAATCATGGCATATGGTGTATTGTATTATGAGTGATACACAATTTGAGCACATGAATATATCACATCAACATAATAGGGCAAAAATATAAAGAATGATATATAGAGCACATGATATATCCATCAATAGAACATGGCAAAAAAGAGTAAAAATACTAAAATGGTCCTCTTAGTTTATGTTACTTTTACCAACTTCAGTTTAAAAAAATGAAACTTTTTGTATCTGTGTCACTGAGGTTTTATTTTTGTTCTCATTTTCATCCAACTGGCAAACTGAGTTATAATTTTTTTGTTAACTTCTCCCATTTTTATTGTCGTTTTCATCATTTAATTAAAATATACTAATGGCATAAAATGACGATTGTATCCTTTATTTAAATGAGGAAACCGACAAAAAAAAAAGGAGAAAATTAACAGAAAATTCGAACCTAGTTTGCCTAATGAAACCTCAGGGGCCAAAATACAAAAAGTTCCATTTTTTTGGAATAAAGTGACAAAAGTAGCCTAAGCTAAGAGACCATTTTGGCATTTTTACTCTTTTGAATTACATTGAAAAAAAACCCACGTTTTGGGTTTTTATTTTTTGAAAAATAAAATTCCAGTGCACTTAACTTGCTATCATGACAAAGTCCTTAATGTATATACTATATTCGTATTAAGAACAAAAATGTGAACATATGATAGATATGTATATCATATTTTATATATCCAATATAATAATTTAAAACATCAACATCAACAAAGAAAGAATTATTGGAAATGGAGACAATCGATGCATGGCTCGATCATGAATGGTCTTGTTGAGTTTTTGGCACTAAACAAGCAAAGACCAATACCAAAAGAGTGAGGCATAGTGGGTGCGCGATTATTGCAAGAAACCGGCCATAGATCAACCATATTAAGGCCTAGGTATGTCAAATGATTCAAGAAATGAAAGACATAGTGCTCGTTGTTCACTTGTAAATCGAAGTTCAACTTATTCGACATAGCCCAAACATGAGACAATCTAATTCCACTTTTTATTACAAATCCATGAAGGATAATTCTTTTCACAGCTATGATGAGTTAAAATCATCGCATGCCGTTATTCACTTTCAGTTATTGGTTAGAAAAAAAATATATATTAATGGCAAGTAAAATCTTTTACGTTGTGTTCTAAAGTTTCATTTAACAAAGGAAAAGAAAGGCTTTGAAAGGATGTAAATAAAAAAAAAATTGTGTTCTAGAGTTTTTTAAGAAAAGAAAGGGAGAAAATAGTGGCAAAGCTTGAGATTTTCGACCTGGGGGAGGAAGCCACCGGACCTAAAAATTTCTATAAAATTGGGGGGTTGAAAACGTATATACCCAAAATTTCTAGACGCAAACTACATACTCTCCACCACTGAGTGAAAGTTCAGGGGGTCGGCCACCGCCTCCCGCCCCTTACAAGCTTCGCCCATGAAGAGAAAAGAAAGGAAAAATTATGTTTTTTTCCTTCATTCTAAATCCTTCCAAATTGTCTTCGAACTCAAGAACACATTAGTTAATTAAAATTTTCTTTTCTACTCCTTTTCTTTTCTCTCCTTAATTCATTTTCTTTTATTTACTTTATTAAACTCGCCAACACAGATTTTAAAAAATCATTCCGTGCCTTCTACACTAGCCAAAACGTTGCATATGCAGTCGCATAAAACCATTTTTTACATCGTTAAAAACAAAAGGGAAAATAAAATAATATATACTAATTTATTGGAAGATATTTCTTGTGTTTTGAATTTTATAATAGAAACTATAGCATCAGCAATATCTTAACACTAGGTTATCACCCGTGAATACTCACGGGTTGGAAAATTTAAATTTTTTTAAACTTAAAAGTACATATATACTAACAAATGAAAATTGTGTGAAGAATAAGGTATATTAACTAAACGTTAAGAAATGTGTGAATACTTACGGATTCTGATATTTAAATTTTTGAATAAACAAATGTGAAATTTTATTAATGTACGATGTGTTGGGGAATAAGTATATTAATTGATTAAAGAAATATTAATTATTGAAAGTTTAATATTATATTATTATAATTATACGTAATAATATATCAAAAATACGTTTAATATATTAATTTCTGAACGCTATAGGTAATAATATATCAAAATAAATACAAACAAAGCTCTAGTTAAGCCTAACTCTAAATATTATGAAAGCATAATAATTCATCTATAAGGTACCAACTTACAACGCAACAGTTTAAAAAGAATTACTAATGGAATAAGTTTTAAAATAAAGATTACATGAACAAAGTAGTTTTAAAAGTTTCGTTCTAAAAAAATCAACAGTCTCCCAACCTTTTCCATCATCTCCATCCATCTCGGTCCTTGATTCTAGAAGTTGCATCTCACATGAAGCATCACCACCTACTTAATGCGTTTTCACAAGAGCTTCGCTCGCCTCACTAATAGGGCATCAAATTCTAAAACCAAGTTTGAAGTCAACTAAAAGCTTTAATAGGTTATAAAAAACAATTGTGCTATCATGCTCCATTTAAGAACCTCTATCTTAAGAAAGTTCCTAAAAATAATGTTCATAAAAATATTGTATTATGCACAATAGGGTGAAAAAGTCAAGATGGTCTTTTGACGACAAAAGTTCATTGATCCATAGAAAGACGACTTCAAAAGCAGGCTTATAATTCACATGCCTTCCAAAAGCTAATACATCTCAATCTTTTGTCAGCAAACCGAACCCGTGTGATACACTTCTTTGGGTTAATAAAAAAATTTAAATGAAAGTCAAATAAAATAAATATATATCGTATTTATCAAATTTTTATTAAAAACTTCATATCAAGTTTACATTTACATTCATAATAAATAGGCATGAATATAAGAGATAGCAAGAAACATTTGGATCACCGGCGGCACCAAAAAGGTGTTCTTAGGAGGTTTAAAGGACAATCTTTAATAAAATCTGGAACATGAATATGATATTAATCGATGATGTACCTTACTAAAAATAGCATTGCATGTGTTCTCAGCTAATTTCTTTTTAACTCTTGTAAATTAAAAATATTTAATTTATATTTTTAATTTTTACATGAAGATTAAGTAGGTAAATTTAGATTAGTATCTAAATGCATAAATTGAACCATTACCAGAATTCCTCTTTAATGCACTCTAATTGCTCAGCCTACCACCTACAACTTAAAAAAAAAAAAAGGAGTGAGTTTAGCCAAGATTGTATCACCAACTTTCTTTTTGTTCCAACATATTAAGCATTGTTCTTGTAATTTTTCTTTTTACATGAATAAGACTAATCATGTGGTCCTGTTCAACTAAAACAATGATTTTAGGGAGGAATAATGTCAAATCCATACCTTACAAATTGAAAGAGAGAATGTCTGAAATAATTAACAAATAAATAAGTTACTGCATACCTAAACAACCCTGTTGCAGAAAACTTCCAATTTTTAAACCTCAGCCTTTTTCTTGAATCAACCCTCCCTCCCTCCTTCCGAGTCAGTAAACAACTAAAGTGCTTAAACCTAAAATAAGATGAAAGTGAGCTGAGATTAAAACGATTTCATAAATAATTATTAGATCCATTCATAATCATCTATAAAAGTAAGGGAGTGAGCATAAACCAATAGTAATTGCAAAAGTCATTGTTGGTTGGCTGCTTATATAATCAAATTAGAAGAAAAAAGATTAGAGCCTTGAAAAATTGTAATATACATCAGTTAAAGTATACAATACATAACAATTACACATAAAAAGATGGTGTCTATCTCATAACAATTCAGGCTTATAGTAGGATGCAACAAATTGAAATATCGAGTGAATGAGTGAAGCTATAAAGATCTGCACCATGTCTTTCAAAAAGCATTGTAATTCAATTATTTCACAACTATAGGTGTAAATATGTCATCATACCTGGAATTCTAGAAAAGGTTGTAGGGCTGAATCAAAGGCATTTTTGTTTCTGTTTTGGTTTCCCACATCTACGATACTCAAGTTAACTCATATAACGTTTGTGTACGGAGCTACATGATGATAGTTAAGATGATACACTAAACTATAACACATTATTTTGGAAAGAATCGTAGCATGTATTTATGTTGATACGTAGGCTTACCTGGTTATGTGGTTGTTTAGGTGACGTCAACTGTGGAAGTATATTAAATAAAAGAAATGAAAAGTATAGTTTTCACAATAGGATCTTTTTTTTCGTCTTTTAGGTTTACTAATAGTTTAAGTACCCGTGTGTTACACGGATTACCTAAAGTAAATTATATTATTTAACAGTGTTTAAATAAACTTTGAAATGAAAGAAGCATTCCGTTACTTAAAAAGTAACCTCATCAATTAGTTGATTAGATATAGGTTTACAAATCACCTCTACAAAATTAGTTGATTAGATATGAACCTTTTTAGCCTGTATCTAAAACTACCCTTTCACCAGTACCCAACCCGATTTTCCTGTAGTTACTTTTTTTCAAGAGATTCCAAAAATTAAAAGTTTTCTTTTAAACTATTCGTTGTTTGACCAAACAATTTTGCTCCAAACCCATATTGACCAGAACTTAATTAAGAATTTCTTAAATGAGCCAAACTCATTTTGCTCTAAACCCGTCTTAAACTGAACTCATTTTAATCATAATTCATATTGACCCGAACCCATTCTGACCCAAAGTCATTTTAATCGGTGACCCGCACTTGCCCCACCCGCTCAGTTTGCTAGTTGGTCCAAATAGTTTCCTTAAAAGTTACGTGCCCATGTAGTGTGCAGATCACAATAAAAGTTACATGCCCATATATATACAAACACTGTTTACCTTGAAAAAACATCCACTATTCCAACCTCTTAACTGTTGTACAAAAATCCTCCTTATGCTACCCTCGGTCTTGGTTCAACAGTAGTGTGCAGATCACAATATTCTTCACCAAAAATGAGTTTTAACAACATCAATTCAGTCCCTAAATAGTTAATGCCTACCTAAGAAATTTAGTTTAAACAAAGTTAATGATTACATTGAATATGAGTCACTAATTTAGTCCCTAAATAGAAATTAGTGATCAAAATGCAACTTCAGTTTATGTTTTATTCCTGCTTCTTTTTAAGTCACTGTAGACTCCCACATTCTCCTTAAATATTTTCACTACGTATGTTGTCTAAAGTTTTGTAACCCAAAGATCGTAGGAGTTACGATTTTACGTATAGTTTAATAGGCAATTCTTCCACAAAAATAAAATTGTATCATGCACCCATGCACCTGGATTGCTTCTAGCCACCATTAGTTAACTTCAGCAAAAAAATAAAATATTTGTATACTTATAATCACTTAAATTTTAAGGAAAATCAATAACGTCAAGCCTAGCATTTACCTACATGGTACAGGCACCTAATCAGCCCCAAGGCTACAATTTTCTTTGCAGAAACTTCTAATTGTAGTAGTAGTCAGCCTTTATTGATAGTGATTAAAGTAAGATGTAACCAAATCATTGAGGATCAAAGAGTAGAAAAAGAATTAGTCAAACAAAAAATATAAATTTAAACTACTTTGTCAAACATGAATATGATGACTAATACCTTTTGTGATGTATGTTTGTCATTTTCATCCCTTGCGTTGGATTCGTGGTTTAAAAAAGCTTGAGGGTGCTCCTAAGCGTTTTCGTTCCAATTGCCGAAGCGCAAATGTGAGAGCTTCACGTATGGTAAAACAAATACTTTGTTAAATTACGCTAAAAACGTGAAACAAAAGATTGGATGCCCTAACAATGAAAGTGAATCAATACTTTTAGTGTTGCATAAGCCATCTTCTTGTTTCTGTTAAACATAATTGTAATCAATATTGCATTAAAGCCTAAGATGAAACAAAGTATTAAAAAAATCTAAACTAAATAACAACTTTGTTTGGGCCGAAACGGGTCAAAACTAATCAAGCTCAAGTTTTAATCAAATGTAAACTAATATAACCAAAACATAAACTATATACGATAATAGTGCAAGCTCTAATCAAACTCAAGTCTTAATCAGATGTAAACTAATAAAATCAAATTATATTAGAAACCGGACATCAAATTTCAAGCCAACATCATAGGGCAAGCTCTAATATAACTCAAGTCTTAATCAAATGTAAACTAATAACACCAAATTATATTAGAACTGGACATCAAATTTCATGCCAACATCTTAACCATTGCTAATATTATATTCCACCTTTCCCTAACCAGTATCCAGGTACGGTTCAGAAAATAAAAAGTTGGTTTTCTTACACCCACTGAGTTGGGAAATTATTATATTATTAAAGCACATTGGCAGAGCAACCCACAAAATAAATGTTGATAAGAGCCATATATAGATATCATTCTACCAAACAAACAAAATAAATATGAAATGGGTCAACTTCAAATGAAATAGCGTTTAAGGTGGCACACGAAAAACCTTAACTGGCCCACCTGTTATTAGAATATTAGATGTTTACCACTCTTATTAAACAATTTGTGTCATTTGGTGCATAGTTTCTTTACATGGCCCAAATCATCTCATTTATTAATATATATAGATATATAGATTCCAGTAAAGAATACCATCATGTGTCAACAAAGGATGATCCATTAGTATGGAAAAAGGCATAAAAGTTCGGGTACACTAACCTGTCCAGCCATGGTTGAAGAGCTGCATGATTTTCCCGACACGAGTAACCTCTTATAATACTGATATGAAATAAATGAGTGAGTGTTATGAGTTAACAAATAATATATCAATGTTATAGTTATGAACACAAAAAACAGAAGAGATACTTGCAACCCATGAATAGATTGTCCATATCACCGAAGAATCAAATTGGGCATCAGTAGGAACTTCACCCACAGATTTTCGTCTGATTTCATTGTCACTTTTTGGTGCCCTAACATCAGCCATTGGTGATGGTGGCACTTTAGCATCCACAGATGCAAACAAATGTTTGCTCAAAAAAACCTACATATTAAAAAATAATAAGAATCAACTTAAAATTTAATATAATACCACTTAATTAGCACAAAATTTCAAATTGTCTGATAGGCATTGATATACCTATTGATAACTTATAATTACCGACATTAATGCGAGAACTTATATCATCTTATTTAATAAAATGACAAACCTAAAGATGGACAACATCATGGTAAAATGACTGGATGGTAGCATTACCAGCAACATCTTGCCTACAATCAAGGAAAATTGATGTAAAACTTCTCAATTTTTCAAGAAAATAGCAAATAATATATGTAGGCACTTCTACTTTTCAGGTATTAAATATTTATATGCATCATGTACAATTAAAGAAACATAAAACAACATTCCTTTGGTTGGCAGTAAAAAAAATCAAAAGAGACGTTAATAAAAATATCCAGATGAGAGGAGTGCGAATAGGGTTTTGTAGGAAGAAATTAGGGGTTTTTTTTGTAACAGAACACCAAGCTTTAACAAACTTGAAGTCGCTACGGCTTCTAAGATAACATCATATCCGATAGTTCACATCGAAGAAGTGGCGATGATACGGTGGTGTGCAACCACCATGGCATCGTATCCGATTTTTTAGGCGACCACTACCACCATCAGTTCCAATCACCGTGCCACCAAATCGGAACCAAGAAACGCACCACAACAACAAAGTAGAGAACTATTAGAAAGAATGAATTGAATTGAAAGAAGATCCGGAATTAGGAAGATTGATCATACCTGATGTTGAATCGTTCGAATGGCTTAAACCAGAATAGAGGATGGAGATGAGGGAAAATACAGATGAAGGCTGTATGTAGGGTTTTGAAAAAACATTGGATGACTTACCTGCTTCCTAACTGGATGTAATATCTCAATATGAGTTGAGATGCTTTTGAACCCATCACTTCCAAAGTTCCAAGTCTCTCCTCAATAGGCAAAACTCTCATTAACCTGAAAAACTAATACATGATTATGGCATCTCAAAAAAATAGAAGGGATTTAATACTTTTAGATCAATGTAACTTACATAATAGAAATCCCACGCTGCAGAAGCGCAATTTTTTCAGCGATGCAGCCCTGCACGAGCTTCCAGATAAAGAAAATGACCTTTTTTGGAACCCATATGTTGCATCTAAAACCTTCAGCCGCCACTTTGTTCCAGATCTGATTTGTCACCTCATCTCTAAACTGAGTGACTGAGAAATTTTTTCCCTCTCCATCCGCGCATTGACCCCCAACTTTTCTGCCCCACCTACTCCAGCTTGACAGTGTCTTTCAAAACCGAGAAAATATCCTTCTAATTTCCAACCAACACTTCCTAAAGCAAAATATACCAGCACCAGCAACGCCTAAGAAAATGGGTTATTAATCAGCTGTTAAAAGGCTCTTATTCTTCATGATTTACAAACTAAAAATGAACTATAAAATCAAACAAAAAATACTATCATCCAAAAATATAAATAAGGGTTCCAATTCAAAGTGAACGATTCAAATTTTGCTATCCAAAACTGTTAATTTACCCCTAACTATCATGAAGTTCCTAATCAAAATTAGTTCTCGTAAAGACTACTAAATGATTATTGCAATATAAAAAAAAACGAAATACCATATATAAATTTATTCGAGTAAAGAATACCATCATGTGTCAACAAAGGATTATCCATTTTCCATTAGTATGGAAAAAAAGGCATAAAAGGTCAATTGCTCAACTTTACTAATAACTGTTGATTTGCTCGACTTTACTACTAACTGTTGATTTGAGCTACAGCAGGGTTCTTGATTATCAGAAACTTGCTTTATTTTCAACTTTTCAGATGAACAATCTTCAACAACAGTCGGTGGTGGCAATGTACCATTTTCAGCTCTATCAGCTGCATCTTAATATTTAATTAAGCAATTAAGATCATTAGGCAACCAAAGACATAAATTTGAAGCTGTTACGAATCACGAAATTAGTTATGCAATAATGTGTTAATTCACAACTGTGTAAACTCGATAGCAACTTACTTTGGACCGGTGCATCCCATTGTTGTCCCCAGACCACCGTTAAGCTTTAGACCAAGCTTATCCAACAGACTCTTGGTTTACCAGCATCTGCAATAATCACAATAAAAATAAACAAAAATAGATCAAGCATACGCTCTTATCTTGTTACATAATGGTATAAGTTTATCTAATGTAATGTACATTTGAACCAATCATAGATTAAGCATTAGTTTAAATACAGGTGACAAAGTATCAATAGCACCAATTAAAAGATCAAACTATTACTTCTGGCACATTTGATAGGGTATCATAGGGCACAACGTCTTGTGAGTAGGTGTTTGGATCTTACTCCATTCAACATGTTGTGCTTCGACATTGTGTACACAATTTTTCATGAAAACAAAACAGAAAACGAAAATTTAGACCTGACAATCCACCTCTTTCTTACCATTTAACTCTAATTTCACAAATAAGCAATCATCTCAACACATCTAACACATCTGGTGGATTTCCCTATTTCCTTTTCCTTCTACTTGATTCATGAACAAATCCACAATTTCCTAATTATTTTTTATTACTAATTTAACAAAACATAACTATGCTCTTTCTGGCAATTCAAGTTTAAGTTTGACAAATAGGCAATCATGTCAACACATTTGGTGGTTTTCTCATTTTCCTTTGAACAAATTTACAATTTTCTAAAAGAAATATATAACTACAAATTTAACTAAACCTAAGTGTGCTTGTTCCTTATAACTGCTGACATTTTTCAATATCAGGAAACAATCCAGCTCTTTCTGGCAATTCAAGCTTTCGTTTGATAAATAAGTAATCTACATTCACGATTTAACACAAAACATGTCTAAAGTGGGCACGTTAATACCTGAGATACATTTCGACTCTTCTATTTGCCCTTTCTCCTTTCTTCTTCGTAACTTGGTGTCCTCTCAATATAGCATTTATCTGTGAAAAATGGTAGCACATGAAGTGAATATATGTGGCTATGCAGTCAGTCTATTGTGTAACTATATATTATATGTTATCATTTCATATTGCCACTTTTATATTGAACACTTAGATAAAACAGAACAATATACCTTTTTCCAAGCCACAAAATTGTTGATCGATTTGCAGACTCACCTTCATCGCACCATAAAATCGAATGAAGAACAACACATAGATCTATTGGAGAGTAGAGAACACAAAGAAGGATCAGAAGAATCAAAATTGTGGGATAAAATTAGGGTTGAGTATCCATATTTAAGATCGGGTTACCTGAATAGAAAATCCGGCCCAATTAGAAAACGGACCCTGCCTCCTAAATTTCTCACATTCATTACCTAATCTTCAAGATCCAAAGTGAAATCGCTGAATGGTGGAACAGAGGTTGAGGGAGAACTGCATAGCGGGATTAGGGTTTGGTGATTAGAAATTAGTGTTTGATTGCAAAAAGAAGAAAAACTCAAATTTAGGAAACGTGAATGGGGAAGATACAATAGGGTTTGAGAGCAAGAAGAAAGGTATAAATTCATATCAAATCAAAATCAACATACCTGGAAGAACTGAGAGGAGAGAAATTGCAGAAGAGGCAATATGATCTGGAATAGCGTAGTTGAGATGTGAATCTAGGGTTTCAAGTATGATGCGGCGAAGGAGAAGAATGTAGATGCAGAGAAATTTAGGTTTTCTTAGATGCCTTATATACACGGGTTTGGAAAAACCCATACATCCGACCCGAAAATTGCCGGATCCCGCGTCCACTTCTTTTTTTGTTTTGTGTTTTAGAATTGTATAGAAAATTGAGATATTCCTCCTAAACTCAAAATCCACATCCATCAAAAGTTGCCACATCATCAAAAATGGCCAAAATCAAATGCACCTAGCCCACATCACATCTCATTTATATATATAAGAGAGATATGGTATCATGAAAAGAATTGAAAAATAAAATTATGCTAATCATAAATGTTTTATTCTTCTTGATGAAAATTGATAAGTCTTAAACCACCAAAATAGTCCGTTAGAAAAGTTGCCCTTCCAGAAGTAGAAGGGAGACAATCTAATAATGATCTTAATCATCACAACATGCGTTCGCATTATGATTATACACATGGATTTTTTTATATATTTTTCTTTAGATTTATAAAATAAAATTTTCATAAAATATACGTATAGTCTTTTACACATAAAAAAAATATAGAGTAAATTGTCATTTTTGTCCCTGCGTTTTGGACATTTTACGACTTTCATGAAAAGATTTGTTTATTCGCATCTAGGTCCTTGTTGTTTTCAAAATTTAGGCATTTTCATCCCTAAGGGCCAAACCTTACCAAAGATCGGGGATGAAAATGACAAGATTTTAAAATCATGAGGATCCAGATGCGAAAAAACAAAATAATATATAAATCTATATTGTATATGTATATACTACAACATGGATTCGGATTTAATCTCTAACTATGAGAGTTCCCCACCCTTCCTAACCCCTCAGTTTCTTCCTGCCCCGGAAACACCATTTCATGCTCACCCCTTATTCTTCAAAGCCTACCCTAAGATCTAGTTGTTTTTTGTTTTGTTTTTTTTTCCTGAACGACAAATTTAGATCACTGAAGTACTATCATGTCACGAGTAGAACCACCCGATCATATCCATCTCCGCTAAGCTGTAATGGCTATACACCAATTCAGAAGAAAACCCAATAAATCTGAGAAAAACCCCTTGTAAGAATCGAACCCGGGACCTAATGGTCCCTAGCCTTATCTCACATCCAATATGTCATTAGGCTATAATGTCATGATCCTGAAGATCTAGTTGTCATGTACTGGAATCGTTGTATGCTTAACGGATTAGTTCGTGCCTTAGCTCGAAATCACCCTATTGACTTCAATGAATTTAACGTGTTTTAAGGCAAAGGTTAATTAGGGAATCACAAAAAAGTGAGTAACCACGAAAAAAATAGGAATCATTGGCTTTACATGTAAAGAAACTCACAAAGTATTTCATTTTTACTTATTATATTTCAGAACCTTTGCATATAAACAATGTAGAAGGCTTTCAAAAAAAAACAATTGTAAAAATAATATTTTTTTACCTTTTTAATTTTTTTAAACCTTCTTTTATTTTATTTTTATTTTTTTTATTAAAACGGCTTCTACATATTTTTATACACAAAAGGCTTAAAAAAGTAGACAAAAATGAGTTATGTACTTGTAAAATAAATTATATCTTTTGGAGTTTTTAACTTTATCGCTCTAACACCGCCTAAGTTCACATGATTTTGACTCCGCTGCTCTTCTAAAAAAGTATCTATGCAGGCTCTAGTACCGTCTTAGGAGGTGTTTATCTTTCTAAAAAAGATTTGCCATGCTCTTTTCTCTGCGCCACGCAGATCACGCGCATACATTGTCATCTGCAGACTCTTTGCTTTTCGAAGACTATGAAAACAATAGTATCAAAAACTGTAATCGACAAGAACTCAAAGCAAAGGTTTTATTATCCAAGTAAACCGACGATTACAAGTAAAAACAAAGAACAGATCGACAAAGAACACAACAGATACAAACTCTCAACTCTCAATACCGATGATTATCAACAAGATAATCACCAAACTTCACAAGATCTCACAAGAAAATCACTAATACAAGATGAATCAGTGACCAAAACAATTGAAACCCTAAGTGACTATAGAGAGAGAAACGAGAGAAACTTCTGGAGAACTAAAAGTCTTTTTGCTGAACAATTAATTCTGAACGGACTATTTTGAGATATATAACCTTTTGTTTATTACTACGCTCCACAACACCCGGGTTGTTATAACAACCGGCTTCAGCCCAATCGAAGACTAAGCCCAAAAGCAGTCTATATCAGCAGCAGTCCAATAGCCCAATATCACCAGCAGTCCAATATCAGCTGCAGTCCAATAGTGCAATATGTTTAGCAGCATTTAACAAATCAAATAAACGAATCAGTAGTGTTTAAAAAATAAAATTAAAGAGATTAAATTGGAAACTAACCAGCCTTTTAACACCCCGCCTCAATTTAATATCCAAACGGATTATACATACCTATTTTAGAGCATAACTCATTATGTTGACCAATTAGAGCCCCTTTGTCATTAAATCTGCTAACTGTTTCTCATATTGGATCCCAACAGCTTTTATAACACCTTTCGAAATCAAATTCTCTAAGAAAAATAAATCGATTTCAAAATGTTTTGTTAGGTCATGAAACACTGGATTAACAGCTATGGATAGAGGAGCACTATTATCACAGTGCAAAAACAGGTAGCTCAACCGAAATATCTAATTCATGCAAAATATTTTTCAACCAAACAACCTCACAAGCTGCTGCGCACATAGACTATATTCAGCTTCCGCTGAAGATCTAGACACAGTACCCTGTTTTTTGCTTTTCTAGGAAACTAAAGAGTTTCCCAGAAATAACGCAAAAACCAGTAACAGACCTTCGAGACTCAAGACATTTTGCCCAGTCTGAGTCTGCATATGCTGACAACTTAAAGTTGGACCCTTTACTAAGTAAAACTCCTTTTCCAGGAGACTGTTTCAGGTATCTTAACAGTCTAAAAGCAATCTTTAAATGACCTTGGGTTGGACTATGCATGTATTGACTCAAATAGTGAACAGTGTATGATATGTCAGGCCTAGTATGTGCAAGATAAATCAACTTGCCAACTAGTTTTTGATAACCAGTAATGTTATCAACTAACAGGTTTGCACCCACTCATGCCATACCTTGTTAATAACTCTAAGCAATATTTCCTTTGGGATAAACACACACCCAGAACTTTGTTTTATAACTTCTATCCCAAGAAAATACTTTAACTCCCCTAGATCTTTAATTAAGAACTTAGAGCTAAGTTTTTGTTTCACAGATTCAATTTCACGAACAGAATTGCCAATTATAACTATATCATCAACATAAACCAACAAATAAACAATAACATCTTTGTGAATTTTAAAAAAACAACGAATAGTCGTATTTACTTTGACTAAATCCCATATCAGTTAACACTGTAGCTAGTTTTTCATTCCACATTCGAGGAGCTTGTTTAAGCCCGTATAAAGACTTTTTAAGCTTGCAAACTCTTTTTTCATCCTTAGAATAATAGCCATCAGGCAAAGACATATAAACATCTTCATTCAAGTTACCATATAGAAATGCATTATTAACATCTAACTGATATAATTTCCAGTCATTATTAACAGCAATAGATATAATACATCGTACAGTAACTAATTTCACAACAGGAGAAAACGTTTCATCAAAGTCAACACCTTGTTTTTTACTAAACCCTTTAGCAACAAGCCTGGCCTTAAACCGTTCTATCTCACCTGTTGACTTATATTTTATTTTATACACCCATTTACAGCCTACCAAACTTCTACCAAAAAGGTAATTCTACCAGATCCCAGGTATCATTTCTATGAAGAGCTTCAATCTCTTCATTCATAGCAGATACCCAGTTCGGATCTTGGGAGGCTTCATAGAAATTTCTAGGCTCACTGCTTCTATCTAAGGCAGACATAAAACATTTATGTTCAGCAGACAAATTTGAATAGTTAACAACCTTTTCTATTCCATATTTAACTTTTTCTTTAATAATATAATCATTCAAGTTTCTAGGAAACGTAGAACTCCTAGTAGACCTCCTAGGTGTGGGTTGAACCTCTATTTGAACAGTTTGCATACCCTCAGAAGTATGATCCTCAGCACTGTCAGTCATCACATGCTCAACCTGATCAATATTGGCATCACTCGTACTAGGTTGCTCACCTTGAGCCTCGCCCATAGTATCCGTATCTCCTAATACTGACCTCTGAGACCCATGTGTCCCCGACCCTTTATTGTTTTGACCATTTGTTTCATCATCGGGTGTTGAGAATGTCTGATGTTCTGGGGTATCAAACATATCAAAAAAATTTAAGTTTGTTATGTGACAACCCTCACTAAACCAGGTATCCGTACGACTTAATTAACTATTAATTGTTGCCTAATTACTGTGCTTAACTGAGATTTCTGATAAACTGCTACTTGATTGTTGATACTTGTACATATCTGCATCATACTTTGATTTCCTGTCACTACATTACTTATTTACTAAACCTTAGTGACAAACATGATGCACAAAAGCACAGTAGCATTTGAACGGATAACCTATTTGACATGCTGATATAGCCAGCATCAGGCAGACACTGCCTCTAAAGGCCTGAATGAGCCAGAAATATTTTACTACACCCATAGTGTGTGTAGGAATACAAGGGTTGTATAATTGCGTCTCTAGGAATAAGATAGAGATTGGATGTGCCTAAAACGTACTCTAAGCACAAACACAGCACTTTTATCAACATACTAGCTTCTAGCTAACTAATAAAGTGCCAAAACATGAGAAATATTCCTGACACTTTGCAGAATAAATTGTGTCGCTAAAAATATTATTTACAACGCTTAAAGGATTACTTAAGCACTTTAACGGATTACTATCCGACCGAACAACCGGACTATACCCGGAACATAAAAATATTGCCAGAAATATTATTGGTATTTTTCTGAGCCAGTTAGGGTCCCTGATTACCCTAACACCCGCTTTATAACGCATTAAACAACTAACGGGGTTAATCCCTAAAGTTAACCGACTTAACCAAACTAAACTCTAACTGAACAATCGAGATCCAACCGGATGACCCCCCCCTAATGGAATCGGCCAACTAGGTGGACAGGGAGTACAACTTTTTATTATTTTATTAGATTTCGTGGATATCTAGAGCATGAAACCGATGGACGATAGCGCTAAAATTCTCTATATAAACACACACACACAAGACTCACACAAAACCAACATCACTCTCTCTCCCTCCTTGCCCCTCCCTCTCGGCCGAACATACCCACCACCATCCATCCATTTTCGAGTTCTGTCTTGCCATTCCAAGGTACACAAGTGTTGGGGATCACGTACGAGGAAGCTTGAAGCAAGCGGAAGTTGAAGGACCACGCTCATTTGCTTTTATCCACGCCATTTTCGCCCAAAGATCTTCCCTAGCCCCGAGCTAGAGGTATAACATTTAAAACTTGTTCTTGATCGTATCTAAAGTGGTTAAAAGGATTTTTAACGTTAAAAGTCGGTAACCCATCTTTTGAATCTAAAAAGTCTACAAAAACTCGAATATCGTTGGTAAAAGCATATAACGCGTGTAAAAGTCGTAGTATTCGAATATGTTGGTTGTAGAGACCCGATCTACGATGTGGTGGCTCTTATCATCGTTTAACCCGACTTTGTTTAAGATCCCGAATCTTGACATACACTTGTTTCTTTTGTACAAGGGTTAAAAGGTGAAACTCCACACACGGGAAACATGAACTTGTGTAAAAGTGTTTTGACATGAAAATAGTATTTAAAACGAGCCGATCTACGTATGTACAAGTGGTTATTCGTAGAACCAAGTGTAGAGAAAAATCATATTTTATATAAGTTGGATACATGTTAATGAATATGATTTCTATAAACTACAAGTGTATAACACTTGTGAAACGAAAAGATCCGACAAAATAACAATTTTTATAAAAATTGACGGGAATTGTAAAGAGTGATTTGTTCCAAAAACGGGGTTTTTGCAAGACTAAACTATTTTATACATAGATCCACTAAATATAACGAGATCTACACAATAGTTTAGAAAAAATTACAAGTTCATGTAATTATGTGATTTTACATACTAGTCCTACAAGTATTTGTGTTGAACTTGTTTAAATGTGTTGGAAATTGATTGGTTGATTTAAAAGAATTGTTGAAAATGATTTTGTAAAAGAAAATGATACGCCTTAAAAGCGTGGCCACCTCCAGTTACGGGGAAACTCTGGCGAAATTTTCTAAAAATCTAACACTTAGAATTATTTACAACTGTTAAACTATTTTGAGATGTTTTCAAAACTATATTTCGCCATGACTTTATTTATTAAATAATCGGAGGTGGGATTTCACAAAAACTAAACGTGATAAATATTTAATCGATAAATATATTTTTCACAACACTGTTTATGATTATTTTGTGAGAATGTATAAATATTATTTTTAGAGTAAAAATAATATTTACTAACTTTGTCGAACCCAAATATACCAACGCCTTCACGACAAACATATAAGTTACAACGGTAATTACTATTACCACTAAATCGCCAAAACGTAACTTACGCCTTATTCGGAAATATTCATAAATGCGGATATTGTCAACGTATTATTTGGAAAGTATTGTGTAAAAGAAAATATATTATTTTGAGAAAAATAGTTATATTTTGGGAATGAGAAATAAAATATATTAAGTGAGACTTAATATTATAAACACGCATGTATTAATTCCCCCATCCTTGGGAAGGAGATTTCTACCAAGTATATACACGGAACGGTTGTCTAACCGTTTCCCGAAAATGTAAACTATAAAGCTAAGGCACGGCCATCCGTCTAATAGAATTAGCACATGTAGGTCGTTGCGCAGCAGTTGGATATTTGGATTACTTGGTATTGTGACGCACTCACTGTGAGTTCATGTCCCCCTTTTCTCTTAACTGTTTTCAGTTTCTAAACTGCGGGGGTGAAATACATGTTACAATGATTATGAATATGTTTATACATGGTATGGTTAGCGTAAGGAGGTTTGTACTCAGATCATATGAGTGGGTAGGCACAACTTGAGGCCATTAATCCTCGTAGTAGGACCGAGGGACAGGAGCGGTAGATCTATCTGGGTGTAGCGAACCCAGCCCCAGGTCCAGCATAACGGACCTCGGGGTGACTTAGTGCCCGACGCATAAATCCGCTAGGTTTGAGTCATCCCTACTTGCACTTCACACATATCAATGGCCATGCAAACCATTGGTGATCTCTTTTTCCTTATTTGCTACATACCAGGTTTTTGATAAAGATAAAGGTTTATATACTCACTTTCGCATGAACTCGCTCAACATTATTGTTGATTTTTCAACTTACATGTATTTCAGGAAATTAACGATCTGGCGCGGTATGGCTTGTTTTTCCCGCTGCATTAGGCCCGAGGTCATCCAGGGTTCGAGGCTTGTGACTCTTTCCTGGACAAGTCACAGTCCTTGAATCATGTTTATGTTAAGTTTGCATTTGTAATGTTTAGACAAAGTTATGGTTGTTGGGTGTTAACCCGTTAAGACAATGTTTTAATATTTTTATGGATGATCTTGCATATTTTTAATTCATATAGCTTGTTATGATTAAGCTATGGTATTAAGAAGTCACACTAGATTAACCACGCTTCCGCAAAGCCAGGGTGTGACAGCTTGGTATCAGAGCTCTGATCATAGCGAACTAGGATTCCTTCTCGAGTCTAGACTATGATCACTAGGGCTCTCACGAAAACATTTTTACTGCATACCACTTAAGTCCAGATCCAAAACGTTTTTTATAAACAAATGTTGAGCATATTTTATTTATTATTTTTAGGCTCAGTCTGGGAGGCTGAGGCTCGTCTGGGAGACTGAGGCTCGTCTGGGAGGCCGAGGCTCGATCTAATGGATCGAGGTAGTTGGCTAGTGGGACTAGGGAGTCAGTCTGGGAGGCTGGGAGAATTTGCTAGTGGGACTAGGGAGTCAGTCTGGGAGGCTGGGAGAATTTGCCAGTGGGACTAGGGAGTCAGTCTGGGAGGCTGGGAAAGTTGGCTAGTGGACTAGGAAGGACAGTCTGGGAGGCTGGGAGGCTAGTGGGACTAGGAGGATTATGTGATTATTATTTGGTAACTTATGTGATTACCTGATTTACTGATTATTTGTGCATACTTGTGATTGTGTTACAGACACATGGATACATCAGGCACCGGAGACTCAGATACCACTGGACCTCTACCCATAGTGTCGGATGACATTGTGTCATCGGAGCGTGAGGTGCATACCTCAGACTACACGAGCACGGATGATGATGACTTCCAGCCGTTCGCTCTACCCGACGGCATTGATGAGCATACTGATGACTCCTTGCCCTTCGCTTTACCCGAGGGTGCCTATGAGCCTATTGATGGCGATCCTGCTGAGTATCTTCCCCTTGTTGTGATTCCAGCTCCGATTCCTCTTGCTTCTTACCCAGCACACGAGCTATTACTAGACGCCGAGGCTGACGGCGACATTGATCTCTACGAGGACGAGCCTTTTGAGGACGAGGATCCTGATGCAGCCCCTTTACCCGCTGGCGGTCTCTTGATGATTGCTGATGCCCCAGCTGGAGACTCGCCCGTCCACTCACCAGTCCCAGACTCCTTTGAGTCTGTGGCATCTGCTCCGTCTCACGAGGTGAGCATTCAGCATTTTGTTCATGACTCGGATCCTGATCAGGCGTCTTCTGCCGCCCCCATTCCGAGCCTTGTATTTGAGCACGACGATATTGAGGACTCCGATCCCGTTTTTCCTCCAGGATTTGATCCTGACCGCGACATTGAGTATATTCCTATGGACCATCATATGGAGGACCCTGTTGATTCCGTCGATCCTATCGATCCCTTTGATCCAGAGTTTGATTTTGACATGGCTTTTGACGACCCGGAGCCTGCCGTAGCCCCAGAGCAGGCAGCTGCTATCGATCCTGTGCATGAGCATGACTTGGTACATGCTGACATTCCTGTCGAGCCCGTTTTGGCTGACCCGCCAGTTGGCGATCTTCCCATTGATGATGTCCCTTTGTTAGTTGCTGATCATGCTGTTGATCCTTTTGTTGACCCACCTTTGATTGCTGACGTCCCTGTTGACCATCATATTGATCATGTTGATCCTGTCATTGCTCCTTTTGATCCTGTACCCATTGAGCCTGAGCACGCTCTATTTGCAGAGCATATGGATCCACCTGATGAGGAGGCTCAGCACGGTTGGATACCGGCTGACGAGGATGTTCCACCGCTTCCACCACACCACACTGAGGCACATCATACTGATTTTTCGTTTCAGATCCCACCGTTTGTACCTCCAGCAGGGCCTGGAGAGGGCTCTTCAGCCCACCCCTTTGGGCACATCCCGATACCTATGCCCTTCGTACCTCAGATGACACCTGTTCCATCTTCTGTTCATGTAGCACCATTCGATCCCACCAGCATGCCACTGCTTTGGTCATCTTCCTCACCGATGCCACCTACTGATCCATATCATCCATTCCATATGGGACATACCATAGAGGACGTCTTGATGTCCTTTGTCCATCAGCATGATTCCCATACACAGCGACTCCAGGAGCTCGAGCGAGCTCAGTTATCACTAGGTCCATATCTTGGTCAGACATCCTCATCTTTTCAGCCTTTTCGATCATTACCTCCTGACTTTGCTGCCCGACTTTCGACTATGGAGCAGCAGATTGCATCTGTTATTCGCACTCAGCAGGCGATGGAGGAGGACTGGCTTCATTTATGCCGCTTACTTTACGCTCACTTTCCCCCTCCTCCACCCCCATCCGCATAGGGCTCATTGGTACCATAGTGGTAGGCGATGGTGAGACGACCGCGATTGTGACTGCACAACCTTTTGGAGACCATCTGACGATACTGATTTTTGTTGATATTTGTTGATGTACTGGATGTATGTGACACTGATGTGATATTGTTTTTGACGGGGGTGATGTAGCCCCTATTTGATTGTGATTGTATGATACAGTGACGTACTGATACCCTTACCACATTATGGTCTCGATATATATAACAATCGTCGTATTCTCACCATATCTGATTCACTTGATTGCTTATTTATGTTTTGGGACATGGGATGTTGTATGTATGATATTTGCAACATGGGATGTTGGGACATGGGATGTTGTATGTATGATATTTGCAACATGGGATGTTGGGACATGGGATGTTGTATGTATGATATTTGCGACATGGAATGTTGGGACATGGGATGTTGTATGTATGATATTTGCAACATGGGATGTTGGGGCATGGGATGTTGTGTGTATGATATTTGTAACATGGGATGTTGGGACATGGGATGTTGTGTGTGATATATAGATAACATGAGATGTTATATGCTATTACTATTACTATATAGCTTTATTATGGCCTGACCAACGTACACATCTTTAGAAGATGGCGCCACGACGACAACCTCAGCTGATGCCTACTACTCAGGACGAATTACAACAAGTTATTGCTGCCGCCATTGCTCAATATGCTGCCTCGCAAGGAGGACCAAGCGGAAGTAGCTCGAACATCAACGGCAACCAAAATCCTCCTCATGGTAACCCTAAGTCATTAAGACATACCATGGCCTAAATGGATTCCTTTAGCAGATGCTAATGTCGTTCCTATGATGTAATGTATGTGCAGGGTGCACCTACAAACAATTCTTGGACTGTAAGCCCATAAACTTCGACGGCACAGGTGGTGCTGTTGCTTTCGTCCGCTGGGCAGAGAAGACCGAGTCCGTACTTCGCATGAGCAAGTGCGCTGTGGATCAGCAAGTCACTTACATCTCAGGGCTATTTGTGGATGGAGCCCTATCCTGGTGGAATCTACAGGTCCAGACCCTTGGCGAAGCCGCAGCTTACGCACTGACCTGGACAGAGTTGAAAGAGCTCATGCGCAAGAAGTACTGTTCTCGTGCTGAAATTCAGAGGTTAGAGACCGAATTCTGGCACCTAAAGATGGAAGGTTCCAAGATAGCTGAGTATGTCCAGAGGTTCCACGATTTGTCGCACGTGGTACCCTACATGGTTACACCGGAGTTCAAGAGGATTGAACGCTTCATCTGGGGATTGGCTCCTCAGATAATCAGCATGGTGACTTCTTCCAAACCTGCAAACATCACAGAAGCCATTGATCTGAGTGTGGCTCTCACCGAAGAGGCGATTCGGTTGAACAAGTTTGATGGGGTTGAGCCCAAGAAGAAAGAGACTCATGTGGAGTCATCTGGTGGTAATAAGCGAAAGTTTTCGAGTTTCAAGCAGGGCACCGGGATGGTGGTTAAGAAGGGAGAATCGAATGCGCCAGCTCAAGATTCAGCTGGTAGAAAGAAAGGGAAGGGATACATGGGTGCACACCCCAAGTGCAACTCATGCCAAAAACATCACTCTGGTCGTTGCAGCCTGAGAGTTTGTGAATCATGTGGGAAGACTGGTCATACGAAGGATTTCTGTTGGGTTAATGCTGGCCGGGGAGGCCAAGGAGGAAATGGAAATAGGAATAACCGTGGTGGTAATGGGAACCGCCCACAAGGAAACCTGGGAGGTGATGGAAACCGTGCCAATAATGCTAACCAAGCAGGCGCCATGAATCGGAACCAGGGAAACCACCAAGCTGGAAACAATGGTGGAAACGGGCAGAGGCCCGGATGTTTCAATTGTGGAGATCAAGGGCATTTCAAGAAGAATTGCCCAGAGTTAAACCAGGCACGCGGAAGAGTGTTTAACATGGAAGCCAGGGAAGCGCGCCAGGATCCCAACGTTGTCACTGGTACGTTCCCTGTAAACCAACGCTATGCATCCGTTTTGTTTGATACTGGTGCCGATTATAGCTTCGTATCGTTAGAATTTAGAAACATGCTTGGTATAGCCGCTAGTAAGTTAGATATTCCATACTCGATCGAATTAGCAAATGGGAAGTTAGTAGAAGCTAACGAGGTGATTCGAGGTTGCGTAATCGAGCTGGGAGAGCGTGAGTTTGCTCTCGATCTACTACCAGTCCAGTTGGGAAGCTTCGACGTGGTAGTAGGAATGGATTGGTTATCGAGTAATAAGCCAGAGATAGTTTGTCACGAGAAGATTATTCGTATCCCGACCGATGATGGTGAGACCATTGTTGTTCATGGGGAGAAGCGTGAGACGCCGTTAAGAATGATTAGCTGCCTGAAAGCAAGGAAGTGTTTGAAGAAAGGATGTGTTGCTTTTCTAGCACACATTGTGGATAAGAAGGCTGCTGAGCCAAAGATCGAAGACATCCCTGTCGTGAGGGAATACCCAGAAGTCTTTCCAGAAGACTTGCCTGGCTTGCCACCTCAAAGGCAAGTGGAGTTTCGCATCGACTTAGTTCCAGGCGCTGCGCCTGTGGCTAAGGCACCTTATAGACTCGCTCCATCTGAGATGCAAGAACTGTCGACACAACTTCAAGAGTTGTTAGACAAGGGTTTTTATCCGACCAAGCTTCTCGCCTTGGGGAGCTCCAGTCTTGTTTGTGAAGAAGAAGGACGGTAGTTTCCGTATGTGTATCGACTACAGAGAGTTGAACAAGCTGACGATCAAGAATAGGTATCCCCTGCCAAGAATCGATGATCTGTTCGACCAACTTCAAGGTTCAAGCTTCTATTCAAAGATCGATCTTCGATCTGGATACCATCAGCTACGGATACAGGAGGAGAGTATCCCGAAGACAGCCTTCAGAACTCGATATGGACACTACGAGTTTCTCGTTATGCCATTTGGATTAACAAACGCACCTGCAGTGTTCATGGATTTGATGAACCGAGTTTGTAAGCCATACCTGGATAAGTTCGTGATTGTATTCATCGATGACATTTTGATTTACTCGAAGACGAAGGCTGAGCACGAGCAGCATCTTAGAGCCATTCTGGAGCTGCTAAAGAAGGAACAATTGTACGCCAAGTTCTCTAAGTGTGAGTTTTGGCTACGTGAGGTGCAATTCCTTGGGCACGTGGTGAATGGAGATGGAATCCACGTGGATCCCACCAAGATCGAGGCGATCAAAGATTGGGAAACGCCAAAGACGCCAACTGAGATTCGGCAATTCTTGGGTTTGGCTGGCTATTATCAAAGGTTCATCGAGAACTTTTCAAAGATCGCTCAACCATTGACACTCCTCACGCAGAAAGATAAGAAGTTTGATTGGGGAATCAAACAGGATGAGGCGTTTCGGACATTGAAGGATAAGCTTTGCAACGCGCCGATCTTAGCTCTACCGGAAGATACCGACGATTTTGTGGTATACTGTGACGCATCGCGTCAAGGATTGGGTTGTGTGTTGATGCAACGTCAGAGGGTTATCGCCTATGCATCACGCCAACTGAAGGTGCACGAAAAGAACTATACCACTCATGATTTGGAGCTAGGCGCAGTGGTTTTTGCCTTGAAGATCTGGAGACACTACCTTTACGGTACGAAGTGTACGATCTTCACAGATCACAAGAGCCTCCAGCATATATTCAACCAGAAGGAGTTGAATATGAGGCAAAGGCGATGGGTCGAGTTGTTGAACGATTACGACTGCGAGATCAAGTATCATCCAGGGAAGGCGAATGTGGTCGCTGATGCCCTAAGTCGTAAAGAGAGAATCAAGCCCATAAGGGTTAGGGCTATGGAGATGATAATTCAAACCGACCTTACCTCGCGCGTTCGTGCAGCACAGAAGGAAGCTCTCAAGGAGGGAAACCATGAGGCAGAGTATCTCCGTGGGATGGAGAAGTTATTAATGCCAAACAGGGAAGGAACATTGTGTTTTGAGAAAAGGATTTGGGTTCCTCTGTTTGGTGGTTTAAGAGAGGTTATCTTTGATGAAGCTCACAAGTCACGGTACTCTATCCACCCTGGAGCGGATAAGATGTACCAAGATCTTAAAGATTATTACTGGTGGCCTAGAATGAAAGGCGATGTTGCTATTTACGTGAGCAAATGTTTAACTTGCGCCAAAGTTAAGGCGGAATACCAGAAGCCTTCGGGACTTCTGCAGCAACCGAAAATTCCCCAGTGGAAGTGGGAAGAAATCTCCATGGATTTTATTACGAAGTTTCCAAGAACGCCAAAAGGCCATGACACTATCTGGGTGATAGTGGATCGCTTAACGAAGTCAGCACACTTCTTACCTATCCGCGAGAAGGATAATACAAGCAAATTGGCTGAAATCTACATGAGAGAGATTGTTACACGCCATGGAGTACCTCTCTCGATTATTTCTGATAGAGATGGGAGGTTCGTATCGAGGATATGGCAATCCTTCCAGGAAGCTTTCGGCTCAAAGCTGAATATGAGCACAGCTTTTCACCCGCAGACCGACGGCCAAAGTGAGCGGACGATTCAGACGTTGGAGGACATGCTGAGAGCATGTGTGATGGATTTAGGCGGTAGCTGGGATAAGCATTTACCCCTGGTTGAATTTTCTTACAACAACAGCTACCACACCAGTATTGGTGCCGCGCCATTCGAAGCGTTATATGGGCGCAAGTGCAGGTCGCCGCTCTGTTGGTCTGACGCAGGCGATAGACAATTGGTAGGTCCCGATGTAGTTCAGGAAACTACAGATAAGATTGCGCAAATCCGAGATCGCATCAGTGCGGCTCGTGACCGTCAGAAGACCTACGCAGATCTGAAAAGGAAACCTCAGGAGTTTGAGGTTGGGGATATGGTTTTGTTAAAGGTATCACCCGGGAAGGGTGTGGCACGCTTTGGGAAACGTGGGAAGTTGAATCCGCGCTACATTGGTCCTTTCAAGGTTTTGGAAAGAATTGGGACCGTAGCATACAAGTTGGATCTACCTGCCGAACTGAATAATGTTCACGATACATTTCATGTATCCAATCTGAAGAGAAGTCCAACTCAAGTTAACGTTGCCATTCCTACCGACGAAATTCATATTGACGACACGCTCCACTTCGTTGAAGAACCTGTCGAGGTCACGGATTGGAAAGTTAACAAGACCCGCCGGAGCAGTGTCAAGCTTGTCAAAGTTCGCTGGAATGCTAGACATGGTCCTGAGTTCACCTGGGAGCGTGAAGACCGAATGAAAGAGAAATACCCCCACTTATTTCCTGAGAACCCTGCTTCTACAAGCAGAATTTAAAATTTCGGGACGAAATTTATTTAACGGGGGGAGAATGTGACAACCCTCACCAAACCAGGTATCCGTACGACTTAATTAACTATTAATTATTGCCTAATTACTGTGCTTAACTGAGATTTCTGATAAACTGCTACTTGATTGTTGATACTTGTACATATCTGCATCATACTTTGATTTTTCCGTCACTACATTATTTATTTACTGAACTCTAGTGACAAACATGATGCACAAAAGCACAGTAGCATTTGAACGGATAACCTATTCGACATGCTGATATAGCCAGCATCAGGCAGACACTGCCTCTAAAGGCCTGTATGAGCCAGAAATATTCTACTACACCCATAGTGTGTGTAGAGATACAAGGGTTGTATAATTGCGTCTCTAGGAATAAGATATAGAGATTGGATGTGCCTAAAACGTATTCTAAGCACAAAACACAGCACTTTTATCTACATACTAGCTTCTAGCTAATTAATAAAGTGCCAAAACATGAGGAATTATTCCTGACACTTTGCAGAATAAATTGTGTCGCTAAAAATATTATTTACGACGCTTAAAGGATTACTTAAGCACTTTAACGGATTACTATCCAACCGAACAACCGGACTATACCCGGAACATAAAAATATTGCCAGAAATATTATTGGTATTTTTCTGAGCCAGTTAGGGTCCCTGATTACCCTAACACCCGCTTTATAACGCATTAAACAACTAACGGGGTTAATCCCTAAAGTTAACCGACTTAACCAAACTAAACTCTAACTGAACGATCAAGATCCAACCGGGTGACCCCACCCCCCTTAGGGCCGGTTTGGTCCCTTTGGAACTAGAGGGTACACCTTTTTATTATTTTATTAGTTTCGTGGATATCTAGAGCATGAAACCGATGGACGATGGCACTTGATTTTTCTATATAAACACACACACACTACACAAGTTCACACACACTTTTCACTCAACTCTCTCTCCCTCTTGCTCTCTCCCTCTCGGCCGAGACTAGCCACACCCAACCATCCATCTTCGAGTTCTTGTCTTGCCATTCCAAGTGTACACAAGTGTTGGGGATCACGTACGAGGAAGCTTGAAGCAAGCGGAAGTTGAAGGACCACGCTCATTTGCTTTTATCCACGCCATTTTCGCCAAAGATCTTCCCTAGCCCCGAGCTAGAGGTATAACATTTAAAACTTGTTCTTGATCGTATCTAAAGTGGTTAAAACGATTTTTAACGGTTAAAAGTCGGTAACCCATCTTTTGAATCTAAAAAGTCTACAAAAACTCGAATATCGTTGGTTAAAAGCATATAACGCGTGTAAAAGTCGTAGTATTCGAATATGTTGGTTGTAGAGACCCGATCTACGATGTGGTGGCTCTTATCATCGTTTAACCCGACTTTGTTAAGATCCCGAATCTTGACATACACTTGTTTCTTTTGTACAAGGGTTAAAAGGTGAAACTCCACCACACGGGAAACATGAACTTGTGTAAAAGTGTTTTGACATGAAAAATAGTATTTAAAACGAGCCGATCTACGTATGTACAAGTGGTATATTCGTAGAACCAAGTGTAGAGAAAATCATATTTTATATAAGTTGGATAACATGTTAATGAATATGATTTCTATAAACTACAAGTGTATAAACACTTGTGAAACGAAAAGATCCGACAAAATAACAATTTTTATAAAAATTGACGGGAAGTTGTAAAGAGTGATTTGTTCCAAAAACGGGGTTTTTGCAAGACTAAACTATTTTATACATAGATCCACTAAATATAACGAGATCTACACAATAGTTTTAGAAAAATTACAAGTTCATGTAATTATGCGATTTTACATACTAGTCTACAAGTTTAATGTGTTGGAACTTGTTTAAATGTGTTGGAAATTGATTGGTTGATTTAAAAGAATTGTTGAAATGATTTTGTAAAAGAAAATGATACGCTTAAAAGCGTGGCCACCTCCAGTTACGGGGGAAACTCTGGCGAAATTTTCTAAAAATCTAACACTTAGAATTATTTACAAGTGTTAAACTATTTTGAGATGTTTTCAAACTATATTTCGCCATGACTTTATTTATTAAATAATCGGAGGTGGGATTTTCACAAAAACTAAACGTGATAAATATTTAATCGATAAATATATTTTTCACAACACTGTTTATGATTATTTTGTGAGAATGTATAAATATTATTTTTAGAGTAAAAATAATATTTACTAACTTTGTCGAACCCAAAATAATACCAACGCCTTCACGACAAACATATAAGTTACAACGGTAATTACTATTACCACTAAATCGCCAAAACGTAACTTACGCCTTATTCGGAAATATTCATAAATGCGGATATTGTCAACGTATTATTTTGGAAAGTATTGTGTAAAAGAAAATATATTATTTTTGAGAAAAATAGTTATATTTTGGGAATGAGAAATAAAATATATTAAGTGAGACTTAATATTATAAACACGCATGTATTAATTCCCCCATCCTTGGGAAGGAGATTTTCTACCAAGTATATACACGGAACGGTTGTCTAACCGTTTCCCGAAAATGTAAACTATAAAGCTAAGGCACGGCCATCCGTCTAATAGAATTAGCACATGTAGGTCGTTGCGCAGCAGTTGGATATTTGGATTACTTGGTATTGTGACGCACTCACTGTGAGTTCATGTCCCCCTTTTCTCTTAACTGTTTTCATTTTTCTAAACTGCGGGGGTGAAATACATGTTACAATGATTATGAATATGTTTATACATGGTATGGTTAGCGTAAGGAGGTTTGTTACTCAGATCATGTGAGTGGGTAGGCACAACTTGAGGCCATTAATCCTCGTAGTAGGACCGAGGGACAGGAGCGGTAGATCTATCTGGGTGTAGCGAGCCCAGCCCCAGGTCCAGCATAACGGACCTCGGGGTGACTTAGTGCCCGACGCATAAATCCGCTAGGTTTGAGTCATCCCTACTTGCACTTCACACATATCAATGGCCTTGCAAACCATTGGTGATCTCTTTTTCCTTATTTGCTACATACCAGGTTTTTGATAAAGATAAAGGTTTATATACTCACTTTCGCATGAACTCGCTCAACATTGTTGTTGATTTTTCAACTTACATGTATTTCAGGAAATTAACGATCTGGCGCGGTATGGCTTGTTTTTCCCGCTGCATTAGGCCCGAGGTCATCCAGGGTTCGAGGCTTGTGACTCTTTCCTGGACAAGTCACAGTCCTTGAATCATGTTTATGTTAAGTTTGCATTTGTAATGTTTAGACAAAGTTATGGTTGTTGGGTGTTAACCCGTTAAGACAATGTTTTAATATTTTTATGGATGATCTTGCATATTTTTAATTCATATAGCTTGTTATGATTAAGCTATGGTATTAAGAAGTCACACCAAATTAACCACGCTTCCGCAAAGCCAGGGTGTGACATTGTGGACCTTCCAGTCCCTAACCTTAACAGGTTCTTTGGTAAATCGGAGTTTGTCGTTGATATGAATCTCGTTCGCGGGAATGACGACTGTTTCTTGAGTAGGACTCTTCCTAAGGTTAGACACATGAAACGTGTCGGGGATGTTGCTAAGTTCTTCTAGAAGTTTCAGCTTGTAAGCAATGGTCCCGATCCTTTCCAGGATCTCGGATGGTCTAATATACCGTGGGTTCAACTTCCCACGCTTTCCAAATCGTACCATGCCTTTCCAAGGTGAGACTTTCGATAAAACCATATCTCCCAACTCAAATTCCAACAGTTTTCCGCCGCTTGTCGACGTAGCTTTTCTGTATATCTTGTGCTGACTTGATACGATCATGTACCTGAACGATCTTGTTTCTAGTTTCCTGAACCAACTCGGGGCCAATAAATCGTTTATCTCCGGTCTCCGTTCAACCCAACGGGGACCGACACTTACGTCCACATAAGGCTTCAAAACGGGGCGGCCTGAAAGCCGGTGTGATAACTATTATTGTAGGGAGACTCCCCTAAAGGCAAGTGAGTATCCCATCTTTCATCAAAGTCCACCACACAAGCACGTAGCATGTCTTCCAAGGTCTGTATTGTCCGTTTGAGGGTGAAAGGTTGTGCTAAGATCCATCTGTGAACCATAAGCTTGCTGAGACGATTGCTAGATTTCTTGTTACAAAACGACCATCCCGGTCAGATAGGATAGGAATAGGCACTTCGTGATGCACCACAATCTCTCTGAGATAAATCTTTGCTAACTTCCTTGTGTTGTCTTACTCACTGATCGGTAAGAAATGTGCAGACCTTGTGAGTCGATCAATAATCACTCAAATCATATCATGTCCTCTTTGGTTCTGGGTAACTTGGTAATGAGATCCATTGAGATCTGTTCCCACTTCCACATGGGATTCTCAGGTTGTTGCAGCAGCCCTGATGGTTTCTGGTATTCTGCCTTAACTTTGGCACAAGTAAGACAGTTACCCACATATGTAGCTATATCAGTTTTCAACTTGGGCCACCAATACTAATCCTTCATGTCTTGGTACATCTTTTCGGATCCAGGATGGATCGAGTACCTTGACCTATGAGCCTTGTCCAAAATAAGCATACGTAAATTGCCGAGAAATGGAATCCAAAGTCGTTCCATGAAGTATAGTGTTCCATCTTCCTTGGGTAACAATTTCACTTCCATACCACGCAGTGATTCCGCTCGTAGGTTTTCTGGTCTCAGCGTTTCCTGCTGAGCTTCACGAATCCAAGTAGCGGGATTCGTCTGTATAGTCATCTCTAAGGCTCGCACCCTTAGAGGCTTTGCGCGTTCCTTGCGGCTCAAGGAATCCGCTACAACGCTCGCCTTGTGCAGGTGATACTTAATCTTACCATCGTAATCATTCAACAGTTCATCCCATCTTCGTTGTCTCATATTCAAATTCTTCTGATCAAGGATGTGCTGCAAATTCTTGTGATCAGTAAAGATCGTGTTGTGTTTTCCATACAAGTAATGATGCCAAATCTTCAATGTGCAATTCACTGCACCTAGATCAAGGTTATGCGTGGTGTAATTCTTCTTATGATCCTTCGATCGACATGACGCGTACGTGATGACTTTGTCTCGTTGCATCAACACGCAATCGAGACCTTGTCGAGAAGCGTCACTATTGTCCGTAAATCCATCGGTACTATCGGGTAAAGACAAGGTAGGTACCGTCTAGGTTAGGGTTGTTAGTGGCTGAGCATTCTTTGAAAACTCCCCTATGAATTGTCCGTAATAGCCTGCAATCCCCAGAAATTGTCGTATCTCAGTTGTGTCTTTGGGACTCCTCAGTTCTTGCTTGTAGGATCGACATGAATCCCATTCTTATTCACCACATGACCTAAGAATTTCGCCTCGTGAATCCAAGGTTCACACTTTGACAGCTTTGCATACAGCTGTTCTTTCTCCAAAAGTTCCAAGATAACTCGCAGATGTTGCTCATGTTCTTCCCGGGTTCGCGAGTAAATAAGGATGTCATCAATGAATATAATCACAAACTCATCCAGATATGGCTTGCATGCTCGATTCATGAGGTCCATGAATACTGCTGGTGCGTTTGTTAAGCCAAATGGCATGACAAGGAACTCGTTGTGTCCATAGTGAGTCCTAAAGGTCGTTTTAGGGGTACTTCCTTCTTGTATTCGCAGTTGAGGATATCCTGACCTCAAGTCTATCTTCGAGTAGTAACTAGAGCCTTGTAATTGGTTGAACAATTCATCAATCCTCGGCAAGGGATACCGAGTCTTGATGGCTAACTTATTGGATTCCCTGAAGTCGATGCACAAACGGAAACTGTCGTCTTTCTTCTTAACAAAACACACTGGAGCTTCCCAAGGCGAGAAGCTCGGCCTTATGAATCCCTTATCCAACAACTCCTAGAATTGCGTGGATAACTCTTTGTATTTCGGACGGCGAAAGTCGATTATGTACCTTGGCTACAGGAGCGGCGCCTGGAGCCAAGTCAATATGAAATTCGACTTGTCTCTGTGGGGGTAATCCTAGCAAGTCTTCGGGAAAGACTTTTGGAAATTCCTACCTAACGGGGATGTCTTCTAGCTTTGGCTCCTTGGTCTCCTTATCGACAACATGATTAATGAAGGCTATGAAGCCTTTTCAAAGACACTTATTTGCTCTTATAACCAACATGGGATGACACAATCCACCGCCTTGTGGGGCCCATCGTCCTCGCATCAACTGCATGATGACTGCGTGCTATAAGTGTTTCATCATTCGCAAACGGGATGCGAATGATTTTCCTCATGACCAACAACTTCAGCTCTATCCTTAACAACTTCATCCTTTTTGACTAATTTCCCATTTACTAACTCTACATAATATGGGACGTATAGCTTACTTGAAACTAGGCTAAGTAGGTTCTTAAGTTATATGGATACAAGGCTAAAGTCGGTGCCAGTGTCAATCAAAATGAATGCATAGGGTTGGTTAGTAGGGAACGTACCTGTAACCGCATTTAGATCCTGGCGTGCTTCACAAGCTCCAATCGTGAAGACTCTTCCTTGCTAGGTTCTTCCTAGGGCAATCTTTCCTAAAGTGCCCCACGTCACCACATTTGAAGCAACCTGAAACTCTACCATTATTGTTTTCCTCTTGGTTGCAGTTATCATTTCCTCCTTGTTTGGGATATTTTGCCCAACAGGCATCCTTGCTGTGTCCTTCTTTCCCACATATGTCGCACTTAGGTCTCTGACATCACCTTCATGGTGAAACTTGCATTCATCACATCTCGGCTTAATCCCCAAATAAACCTTACCACCGGCCTTAATAGTGGCTCAATAAGCTTTCATGCCACGAGGCGGGTGTCACACCCTGGCTTTGCGGAAGCGTGGGTTTATTTGGTGTGACTTCTTAATACCATAGCTTAATCATAACAAAGCTATATGAAAATAAAACCATGCAGATCATCCATTGATTTATGTTTGAAAAGTAAACACCACAACATTGCCTTAATGCGTTGACGCATGCAACGGAAATTACAATACTACAAAATAAAATATTGTTCAAAAGACACCAACACCAACACGAAACAAACACAGTTTAAGAACTGTGACTCGTCCAGGAAAAAGTCACATCCCTTAAACTTGGATGACCTCATAACTTTAATGCAGCGTGAAAGCGGAGCATACCGTGCCAGAATCCTTAGTTCCCTGAAATACATGTAAGTTGGAAAAATTCAACAAAAATTGTTGAGCGAGTTCATGTGTAAGTGAGTATGTAAAACCTTTGTAAGTATAAAAATCCTGGTATGTAGCAAATAAGGAAAAAAGAGATCACCAATGGTTAGCAAGGCCATTGATATGTGTGATGTGCAATAGGAAGACTCAAACCTAGCGGAATTTGCGTTGGGTACAAAGTCACCCCGAGGTCCGTTATGCTGGGCCTGGGGCTGGGGTCGCTACACCCAGATAGATCTACCGCTACTGTCCCTCGGTCCTACAATGAGGATTAATGGCCTCAAGTTGCGCCTACCCACTCACATGATCTAAGTAGTAACCCTCCTTACGCTAACCATACCATGTAAAAAGTACTCGTAATCATAGTAACATGTATTTCACCCCCGCGGTTTAGAAAACTGAAAACAGTTAAGAGAAAAGGGGGACATGAACTCACAGTGGTGCGTCTCTAACAAGAAAATCTCTTGGTCAATTTGCTGTGCGACGACCTACACGTACTAACTTCTATTAGACGGACGGCCGTGCCTTAGCTTAAGGTTTAATGTCTTTGGGAAATAGTTAGACAACTATTTCGTATGTACACTTAGTAATTATTTGGTAAATATATTCCTTCCCAAGGATGGGGGCTTTAATACATGTGCGTTTGTGAATTTTCGTAATATATTATTAAGTCTCACTTAAAATATATTTTAATTCTTTCTTCAAAATATAAATATTTTTCCCAAAAATATTATATTTTATTCCATATAATTTTTCCCAAAATAATACCTTTGTCAAAATACGCGTTCACTAGTATTTTTCCGAAAATGCGTAAGTTACGTTTAAAGATCGAGTGGTATTAATAATACCGTTGTAACTTAATATTTATTGTGAAGGCGTTCGTATTATTTTTGAATCGTTAACATTCGGTAATATTATTTTTACCCTAAAAATAATATTTGTATAGTTCACAAAATAATCATAAAAATCTCACAAGTGTTGTTATGAAAATATATATTCTAAATATATATTTTAGCAAGTTTTATTTTGTGAAAATCCCACCTCCGACACTTAGAAGTTTTATAATAAATCGTGGCGAAATTTATTTGGGAAAAATAAGTTAAAAATTATATTTATAACATTTGTGATAAAAATATTTCCAAGTGTTAGATTTTTTGAAAAATTTCGCCAGAGTTTCCCCTGTAACTGGAGGTGGCCACGCTTTCAAGCGTATCATTTTCTTTTAAAATTCAAATCAACAATCTTCCAAACAATATTTCGACATTAAACTAGTCAAAATAGATATAAATCACAAAAATTACATGAACTTGTGGTTTGCGTAAAATATGTAGTAGTTTCCACATATTTTAGTAGATCTTTTTATAAATAAACTCGATTTCTTGTGAATCTTGTTTTTAAAGAAGTTACATCTTTACAACTTCTTGTCAAATACTACAAAAACAGTTCTTTGTCAAAACTTCTTGTTTCACAAGTGTCTACACACTCGCGTGTTCACAAAAACCACCTTTATATAGTAAAGATCCGGTTTAGAAAATATGATTTCACTTGACACTTGGTTCTTCGAAAATACCACTTGTAGATCCGTAGATCTACTAGTTTACAAGTCTATTTCATAAGAAAAATTGTCTTTACACAAGTTCATGTTTGATATGTAGTAGTGTTCATCATTTAACCTCCTTCATACTTTAACATATTCTAGGTCATGTTACACGAACATGACTTAGCCGGGTTAGATGACGATCCGAGCTACTACTAGCATAAATCAACACTAAATAATCATAATAAAACAAGTCTCACAAGTTTTACACAACTCCATTGCTTTTATCCAACATGTTTATCATTTTAGTAGACTTTTAGTAGGTGATTTAGTATGTTCATGATTTTCACCCGACAAAGTTCATATTAACCACTTTAAAATAGATCAAGAAGGCGTTTAGAGTCACTTACTACTAGCTCGAGGCTAGGGAAGAAACTAGTCGAAAAACGAGTGGTTAAAAGCAATGTAGTGAGGTCCTTTGCAATCTGTGGGCACCGGGCTTCCTCGTATGAGATCCTTCACCTTTAAATATGTATGGAATGGCAAGATCAAAATTGAGAAGTGGGTGGATGTGGAGCTATGGTTTCGGCCGTGATATCTTGAGAGAGAGGAAGAGTTGATTTTTTTTGTTCAAGTGTTGTGTAAGTGATAATGGACATAAGCTTGTTACTTATAGACAATGTCTTTCTAATTATCCAAAGGGTTTGGTGTTGTCAAGATATTAGACAAATGGATTATAGTAATCTTGCAAGGACAAGGGGTGTCCCCCATGGGACGATTTCAGCTCAGGGGGGGAGGGGGGGTTCATGGTTCATTTCCAACTAAGTAGTTAGTGAGTTTAGTTATGTTAAGTTAGAGGGTTAAGACTAGTTACTAGTGTGTTGTAAATTATAACGGGTGTTAGGGTATTCGGGTACCCTAACTGGCTCAGAAAAGGAAAACAATGTTAATGACAATATTTTTGTGTTCCGGGTATAGTCTGGTTGTTCGGTTGGATAATGATCCGTTAAAGTGCTTAACAAAGCTTTAAAGTGTCGTTAATATTATTTTTAGTGACACAATTTATTCCTGACACTTTGGAAAGTGTCTAGTAATATTTTTCTCATGTTTTGGCACTTTATTAGTTAGCTTAATGCTGAATTTTTATTTAAAGTGCTGAATTTTGTACATAAAGTATGTTTTAGGCACATCCGGTCACTATAATTATCACCTAGTGACGCAGTTCTACCACCCTCTTATCCCTACACTCTCTACTAGTGTAGTAAACTATCTCTGGCTCATACAGGCCTTAGAGGCAGTGTCTGCCTAATGCTGGCTATACCAGCATGTTTAATGGGTTATCCGTTCATTGTGCTCACTGTGCTTTTGTGCATCAAGGTTGTCACTAAAGTTCTGTATGTAAATAATGGAGTGACAGCAAATAAAGTATGATGCAAGTATGTGCATGTACCAGTATTGAAGTAGCAGTTTATCCACAATGGCAAGCAAGCATAGTAATTAAGCAGTAATTAAATATTAATTAAGTCATACGGATACCTGATTTGGTGAGGGTTGTCACAGCGGGTTTACTTCCCTTCTTTTGTTTGTATTAGAGTTGTCATAACTGACTTGGGTGCCTATCTTCAGGTTCGAAAACTTTCTTTTGTGGTTGCCCGAAGACTCCACGTGAGTCTCCTTTTTGTTTGCCTCGGGTTCCGAAAACTTTCCCATTCGAAGAGCTTCTTCAGTAAGCGTAACACTCAAATCGATAGCCTCCGCGATGGTTGGAGGCTTTGCGGCAGTAACCATGCTTAGGATTTGAGGCGCAAGTCCCTAAATGAACCGCTCGATTTTCTTGAATTCCAGCTCGACAAGATAGGGGACGACCCTTGATAAATCTGAATCTCAGCCCGTGAGCAGTACTTCTTGCGCATTAACTCTTTTAGCTCATCCCATGTTAATGCATATGCAGCAGTTTTGCCTAGTGTTTGGACTTGGAGGTTCCACCATGAAAGCGCTCCGTCCAGAAGCAACCCAGAAATATATGTAACCCTTTGTCCTGGAGCACACTTACTCATCCTCAATATAGAGTCAGTTTTCTCTACCCAGCGTACGAAAGCGACAGCACCCCTAGTGCCGTTGAAGTTAAGGGGCTTGCAATCCAAGAATTGCTTGTAGGTACAGCATGTAACACAAGCAAGACAATTCACAGTAAACATTAGCAAAGCACAATTGGAAATATCCAAACGAGTTGTAATGTGTCTTAGGTGACTTAACATTACCGATTTGTGGGTTATTTCCAGAGGTACCACCGCTATGCTCGGAGCGGTTGGCCTCCTGCTGGGTAATAGCTTGTGAGATGCGTTCTTGCAGTTCGGCTTCTGTCCTTGGTAACGTATTAGTGTCTGTGTCACGTCTGGGTGGCATTTTCTTCTGGCAAAAAGGTATTGGGTAGGTTAGACAACATTCACCAATAATTGTCTATGAGGTATATATCACCACAAGCAAACATGTAATCACCTATCCTCACATGCATATAATCAACAATGTATAAGTAAGAAAACAACCACTGAGCTTTCATATATGCTTGACAACTTGACTTATTGTTTTTAACATAGGAAAACAAAATGAACTCCAGGTTACATTACCTCGGTCATACAAGTTCCATAATATGAAAGTAGTAGTTGTTTTCCTTCTACGTTGGTCTTCTTGGGTCTTCAGTTTTACAGAAACGGGTATACTTCCCAAGGGATGAGGGTTGTGCATTTCTTCCACGTATAGGGGGGTGATAGTGAAAATGCAGAGATAAGGTCGTGAGGGTACGTGACTTATTCCTCAGAACCGCTTTGTGCCTTGAAGCAATCGTAGAGTGGTTTTTCTAAGGCACGAATGCACTACCCTATGATGGGGTGCTTTACGGGATAGAGAGTGTAGAGTTACTGGATCTTCTCTGAGTGTTAGTCATCTTCTCTTGCTTAGATGTCGGTTCCCAAACGACTCGTATTACGGGTAGAAGTGTAAGACACGAAGTAGGCAAAGATAGACTTCCTACTTTGGAGAGTGTTATAATAACTATCTCAGTATTGTTCCATTAGATGGAGGTTTGAATGCTTAGAGATTTTGAATGGGTAATGATCATTAGCTTGACCCGCAGAGTCCACCAGGATTTCCATGCACTACAAGTCCATATTACGTGGGCCCCCGTAATAATAAATTGTCTTGCATGGTCACCCTAATTTTCCCTCGTTCAAAGCAGATGGTCAACCAGAGAGGGGACACTACTGTCCTCATACCTTCAACATGGAAAGTACCATTATGGTGGTCCACGCGCTATCATTCGTTATCGTTACGCGCGAATAGGCACAATGCTTAGACGTAATAGGAATAAGGAGAATTCCTAGTAGTTGGAGGGGCACCTTTAAGATGAGTACCTCAACTTCCATGTTTGGACAAGAGTGTCGTCAATCTTGTTTCGCAAAGGCCACAGGGACCTCGTCCCACTGATGAGGGTGTTGTCCAAGGTTGCCTCCTCTGCCTCACCGTCATTACCGTAGTCAGGCACCATTGCATTCGAGAGGGAGAACCGCCATCTTCTACGGAAACAAGCTCAGGATCTCGTTTGGTAATCACATCAGCCATGAGCTCCGCAATAAACAGATAGTCTCATTGTGCGAGTCAAGGATAATAAAGAAATTCGAAGTCGAAGGTATCTTGTTCACGTCAATAATTATTCCATACACTTATACGCATATATATTAATGAATAAATATGTTACTTAGTATAAACAAGCAAATAAATGCATCATGTCACATATAACTCTCGTTTGTCCTTTGGGGGGGGTCATTTCGTCTTTCGCAAGTCTATCTCACGTAGACTATACCTCATTTGGCGTGTCAGTTGAGGCATTCTCCTCCCTACTAATGTCCTTGCTTTGTCTTTCCTTTGGAAAATGTTTGACTCATGGATCTTGGCGCTTTCGTAAATGCAATGAAAAACCTTTTTGTAAAATTGTTTTCGTGAGAGAATCCTAGTGATTGTAGTCTAGACTCGAGAAGGAATCCTAGTTCACTACAATCGAGGCTCTGATACCAAACTGTCACACCCTGACTTTTACGGAAGAGTATGAGTGTGACTTGATCGGTTCTCATTGCAATCAATTATAATAAACAACTATATGATCAAAATGATGTTCATCCATTCATAAAGTTCAAAATATTACAAAAAACAGTCATTTAAGTTTCAAACAACACAACCTCTGATTAAGTTTTACAACCCAACAAAAGTGGATGATATCTAAACTTGAAATTTACATTCCGAAACAACACCAGCGCCCAAGATCCATCTCGTTTCCTGAAATACATATAATTTTGAAAACATAAACAAAAGTTGAGCGATTCATGTATTTTGTATGAGTTCCAATAACTTGTAAACCATTTAGAGACTTCTTTGAAAACAGGTATGAAAAGCGTCTATGAACAGATCAATTAATGTTTTGCAAGGAAATTAATGTATGTGAGGACATAGGGAGTACTCAACCCGAGTATATAATTCTTAGTGTCGAATTCCCCTCGACTGTGTCGAATCCCCTCGACTGTGTCAAATCACCTTGACTGTCAAATCCCCTTGACTGTATCAAATCACCTTGACTGTGTCAAATCCCCTTGACCGTTGCCAAATCACCTCGACTGGGATACAACAACACTCTAAGTGGTCACATAGGGACCATGAGTGGGGCTCGGCCGTACCCGTTAGATCTAACCTTTGTCCATGTTTCTTAAGAGAGTTAATGGCATTTCATTTTCAGCCTATGCTCACATGATCTAATAGTTCATTTCATAGCCAAATCATACCATTGAAACATAGGTAACATGTAATTCACCCCCCGAGAGTTATAATTCCGAAAACAGTTAAGAGAAAAGGGGGATATGAACTCACAAGTTTGTGTCCAGCTGTCTCGTATATTCAAAGGTCCTCCTACGAGTCGTACAACTACCTACACACGTGCCATGTTTTATTAGATGTTTAGGTCGTGTAACGACTCTTTGTCTTAGTTGATCATTAAGACTTGTTTTGGAAATCTTGGTATACTTTGAGTTACATCTTTGATGTACATTATATAATTTCAAAGTATATAATTATTAGTCAAAATAATAATATTTTAACTTAAATTATATTCATCCATTTATTTGGAATATTGTCAAAATAATATATTTTTGCCTTAGTTCATTTTGTAATTCTTTTCATGAATATTTCCCAAGTATAGGTATACCTGTACTTGTGTATTTTCATACTTGTGTATTTTGCCAAGTATTGGTGGTGTATTCCGGTGTTTATTTAGATGTATGAGGATAAGCATTTTCTTGTATTCATTAAGTATCTTATACTTAATTTTGTATTTAATTTTCCGGAATATTATTTTTAATCAACGGAAAATCACCATTTTTTATTCTTAAAATATATGTATTTTAAGAAAACTTTTATAGAAAAATATCTACAAATCTTTCTTGGCAAAAAATAATTATACTTTCATATAAACCTCAAAAATATTATATTTCTAAGTTTAATTTAGAAAATATTTATAATTCCTTTTTTCACCTAAAATAATATATCCTTAACTTGTTTAAGAAAATCTATATCTTCTTCAAAAATAATATATCTTCTTCAAAAATAATATATCTTCTAACAGTTCAAGAAAATATAGATATTTTTCTCCACTCAAAAATAATATATTTTCTAATTGTTAAAATATGTTATATTTGTAATACTTGTAAAAATCATACTTTCCGTTCTCTTGGTTTCCAAAATACCGTTTAACTTGTTTGTCGAAATATATGAATTTAATTTTCGGAATATATATATATATTCCATAGTCCTTGTCCGGTTTGTCCAATACTCGGGTAAAATTCATATATTTATTTTCTTGGAATTTTAGTAATATTTTGCATTGCAATCTTGGTATTTTGGTGAGTTATATTATTTTCAAGTTCCTAAAATAATATAACCAATACACATTATATACAAGTAACACACAAATTTTGACTTCTAAATATATATTTTCCTAAATATATACTTAGTCAATTTTATTTATCAAAAATCAACCTCCAACATTTGTAATTTTTATAACAAAAATTATGGCAAATTTTTATATGAAAATCTTGATTAAAATTTACTTGTAAACACTTGTTTAAAAATATTTTTCTATGTGTTTAATTTCTATAAAAATTTCACCATAGTTTCCCCTTAAAAATGAAGGTTTCCATGCTTTAAAAGCATATCATTTTCTTTTTAAAATCATCATCATTCATCAACAATTCAATCAAGACTTACCATGAGCCAAAATCATGCAATTTACACTACATCATGAACTTGAAAATTAGTAAAAGTTTGTAGTAACTTAATATGTTGTTAAGTAAGTTTAGTTACCCCTAAAAATACGGTTATTTTTTATAAATCTCATTCTTGTAAAATTTAGTCTTTTACAACTTACAAGATGATTTTTCTAAAAATGATTTTTCTTGTATTCTTCTTGTTAACAACACTTTTCTATCTTTGTTTTAACACTTAAAACATGTTTACTTTCTCTAAAAATTATGATTATGTAAATCTTGTAAATAACTTTGGTTTCTTGAGAAAATTATTTTTGTAATCGTCCATTTACCAGACTTATAACATGTATCCATCATCATCATCATCATACACTAAAACAACTTCATTTTCAAGTTCATGTTCCACATAAAGGATGATCATTTTGATTTTCACAAGATTCATCCTCTCACTTGCTAGATCACGTGTTTAATCACAATCTAGCAAGCTTCTTATGATGATCAACATCATAATCACAAGAAATCAACAATCAAGTTACACACATACACTAAATCATCTTAGATTTTCATGTTATTAAGCTTTATGTAAATGATCATCTTCTTGTTTCTTTGAGATTCTTATGATTAACACATTAAATAACCTTTTAACCACTAAGATTAGAAGTAAAATCAAGTTATAAAGAGCTTACTACTAGCACAAGGGCTAGGAAAGAATCAAAGATGAAGATGATGATGAAGGTGATGGATAAAAGCTTTAGGAGGTGGTCCTTCAAGTTCCAATGCCTTCAAGCTCCCTAACTATGCTTCTTGCACCTCAGGACCTCCTTAGAATGATTGAAAATGGTGGAAGTATGGTGGTGATGTGTGAGCCGTAAACAAGAAGGAGGAGAAGGAGAGAGATGAAGTTGTTTGCAATGTTAAGAATGAAATAAAAATGATGGTCTTGAGGTTTATAAAACAATCCTCCAACATATATTTAACTATTGGTTCTTATGTTCCTAAACATCTTTACAAATCAAATAAAATATAAGAAAGAAATCCCAAGTGGGTCCTCCATGTCTAACCGTCCATTAAGGGAGGGGGGGTCTAGTTGTGTTTCAAATGTTAGTTAGGGTCTTGGTTAGATTTTAGGGATTTTAGTTAGGGTTATGTGTGTTATAGTGTTTTAGGATGTGTTATGATGTTCGGTGACCATAACTAGCTTCGTAACGCTAAAACAATGATTCTAGTGAAAATTTGGTGTTTCGAGTAGCGTTCGGTTGTTCGGTTGGTTACCGGTCCGTTAAGGTGCTAAATTGCACAATTTAGTGTGCTTTATGTTGTCTTTTATGACAGTTTTGATTCCCGACACTTAGGATGGTCTTCTGGACCATTCAACCACGTTTCTGCGTTATATTTAGTTGTTAAAATGCTGAAAATTGTTGAATTTGGTTATTTTCTGCAGAATTCTGAGGTTTTAGTGTGTTTCTGGCACTTTCGGGCACCTAAATCATCAATAGGTAAACAGTTTTATGGTCCCTACTTTCCTACACACTATTCTAGTGTAACTCTTGGTTTCGGGCTCATTCTGTGTCTTAACATCAAGTCTGTCTGAGTACTGAACTCTCGTCAGTACTTATATTCTGTCTGATGACTGTGCTAACTTTATTTTGTGCGCTAATTGTACCATGCTATGTTGCATGTAATAATGATAAAATCTTGCAACATGAAATGCCATTGTATGTATATGACAGAAATCAGAAAATCATTCGTCTTGTTAATTCAATCGTGCACAGTCATTAAAGCACATATTACTGTTTATTATTGTACGGAATACATGAAAAAGTGCCAGTTGTCACAACAAGCCCATGATACAACCAACCTAAGTCTAAAGTTGTTGCTTATTTAAAGGGTTTACTCGCGCTACGCGGCGGAGTTTTGGTTGATATCTATTTTGGTTTAGTTAAGCAACCAAAAGAAATATGTTCAAAACATAAATTAGTTTGAATTTATACCGACTCGTACATAAATATAAAAGAAAAACAAAAAGACAAAAGAACAAAAGATAAAAAAAAATGAAGACACTCTTCACAATCTTTCCTTATTGTATTATAGTTAATGGTTGAGTTATAATACAAAGGATCTAAAAATAATAAGGGTAAGAAGCCAACATAGAGCGACAAGTGTCTAAAGAGGAATCAAGTTATAGCAATATCTTTCTCATATTAAAGATAAAAAAAAATGCTTGTTATTATGGTGAAACTTAAAAGAAATATCGTATGAAAAAGTTATGAATGTTTTAAATTGATAGAAGGAATTGACATGTGGCTTGAATGTGAAGAGAGAAAGTAAATAAATATAAGATTTATTTTATACCACTTCATTATCTTCTATTCCTTAAAACTAATCTCAACCCTCCAAATCTTAGATCACTAGACCAAAATCATTCTTACCCTTCTTTTTCTATTGAACGTCCAACATAAGAATCGCCGGGTACTCTGTACGCGGCACCCATTGGCCAAAAGGTAGCCCGTGGCAGCCCAACCTGCACGCATGAAGCCCCTATCTCACCATGCCACCAGTTCCGGGGAAAACCCGACCCTGCACCCGCCCAAGGGCACGACAATGCAGAGCTGGTAAAATTCGGGCGGATCAGGAATCGAACTCGAGATCATTCGGCCAGAAGTCTTTCCCTCATTTCCATAACCACTAAGCCATAAGCTCAGGGTTATTCTTACCCTTCTTATTTATATTTTCTTTGTATTTAATCTTAATTCTATAGTTAATATGGTAAAATGCTGTTTAAATTTTTTTAATAAATATTAAACGTTAAAAGTATAAAATAGGGTTTCTATGCGATTTTAACTTTCAAACCATTTAAATCAATATAACTTTCAAATCCTTTAAAATTTATGTCTATTACAAAATTAAAAAAGAACTTTATTTATAATGTTCTAATTACACAAAATTGTCTAATGTGACCAATAAAATAAAGTCGTGTTACGTCAAGGATATCGACATTTGTTTTACATTAAAAAACTTTATTTTGTATAAAACTCCATTTTCGATAAAAAATTATATCGTAATATTGAGGAACAAAACTAAGCACAACTGTGCACTTACTTATTTAATTTGTTTATTTTTTTTAAGTTAATCAACGCAAATTATTAGAGGAAAATAAAATTGAGTTGATAAATGAAATATATCTAGAAAGTTAAATGAGCCAAAGATGTATATTACTTAATATAAGAGGTAAAATTCAAACTAAAAAAAAAAAGTGAGAGTGATTTAAGGTAAAGGTGTTTAACAAATCGAATTTTAATTATTCGAAGTAATTAAATCATATTAATCGAATTTGGAAATTCTGACCCGGAAGTGGAATTCGAGTAACATTTGACGAATCAGACTCGAATTCAAAAGTTGAATCTATATCTAATAAAATGAAAAGTGAATGAACACTGAAATGAGGTGAGTTGGTAACATATTAGATTATGGGGTATGGGTGGGGTTGGGGCATGGGTTGGGTACAAGCGTCTAAGTTATCATTCCGGGTCAGTTTGGATTTCGGCGTGGCCCTTTGGGCGGGGGCTTCAACCCAGGCGTTGGGCGGGCCTAGCGGTTTTCCGTGACCGGCTCCCATTGGCTGGGTTGGTTAGACTATAGGTGGCTAGACTTTTTTATTTTTTTTAATTTGGTGTGTATTTTTATAATAATTAAAAAAAGAATTATAACACGTGGCCAACCCACGCCCTACTATACCGACCCAACATGCAACTGACCAGCGATGCCCAACGAAGTCCACGTGTCAACCCATACCCCAAACCCCTGCCCTACCATACCCCACGGTCTTAAAGAACCAGGTGGGCGAGTGAGTGTCAAAGTAGACCACGCGTCATCTGAGGGTGGTGTTGGGTTGTTCATATACGCAAGTGAGATCTAGAGAAAGAGAGAGAAACGTGAAAGAACGATGAAAAGATGAGAGAGAGTGACGGTTGCTAGCCATTTTCTCCGGTCAACCGTCTTGGTACTCCAACGAGCAGCTCCAGGCTCGAGTATCACTTATCCAGCTAGAACGGAGACAGGCAGAGTTAGATGGACATCTCCAGTGGGCCTGGGTTTAGGGTTCAGGCGACCGTCGCAATAATAACATAAATTTTGCTTATTTCTTCATACTTTCTTGCTTATTTCTTTCAAGTTTTAGTTATTTTTCCTAATTTTCATTTAAACATATGGATCGCGATAATAACATAAATTTTGAAGTATATTAACATGATAAATACCTTTTTCAAACGTATTGATTTTTTTCTTGATTTCTGTACATATAATTAACATATGTTTTATGTTTGGAATTCTCCTAAAGTGAATCAAACGAACACTAAACTACAAATATAATAAAATATTATATACAGTTTTTTTGTATAGTTTTATTATCTTAATATTATAATAATTGTTATCTCCTTTACTTTTTAAGTCTGATAAGCTTGGTGTTAACCAGTACGTATATCGAAAATACCGGTTCATTATTGGTACATGAAGGTACAAACCAGCACCAAGCCTGGTACATAAAACGCCAAAAGTCGGTACCGGAGTGAGTTTGATAATCTTTTAGTTTGAGAAATTTGGTATTGCTACCCAGTACCATTTGCTCATCCCTGATCACGGGTACCGTACGAACATCAACAGTATCGTACAACTTTCTTTTAGTTTCAGGGGTAGAGATGAGCTTGGTGCCAACTGATACCGAATCGGTATTGGTACTGAAAATACCGGTTACGGTATCGGTATATGAAGGTAAAACTGGTAGCGAACCGGTACTAGGAACGCCAAACGTCAGTACCGAACTGGTACTTAGGATCTTTCGGTTCAGGAAATTCGGTACCGGTACCCATTACTATTTGCTCCTCTTTGAGACTCTGAATACGGGCTTCTACCGAACAACATAATTACCATACAACTTTTTTAGTTGATTTTCTTTCGGTTATTTTTTAGTGTTTTTTCTATGTTTTATTCTTGTCAGCAATTCCGTATGCAACGCGCTCATAGTGATTTCAAACACACATAAACACAGACTAAATAACAAAAAAAATTCGCCGCAACGCAGCAACGGTTTTAAAACTAGTTCACTTACAATACGTAATTTGAATTCATTCGAATTGACTCAAAAATCAATGTATTTTATTTTCAAAGCTCGTGCAAATTTAATGTTTTTAACAAAAATAACACATGTTTATAAAAGTAACAAATTATCAAAACTGAAAATCATAAATTTGTATTCGATTACTACAATCGAATCAAATTTGAGTTTTAGAAAATCGATTTCAAACCATAAAATTTCTAATTTTTCAAATTTGATTTGAACAGTGAATACCCATCCCCAATACTAGTGGGTATGGGGGCCGGCTGAGGCCCGGCGCCTGTCCCCCATACCACCCCCCATAGGGTCGGCTCGGCAAGTTCGACTCCCACCAGCCGGTGTAGCCGTGCCTCTCTCCTCTCTCCTAACACACACACATACATACATACATACATACATACATACATACATACATACATACATACATACATACATACATACATACATACATACATACATACATACATACATACATACATACATACATACATACATACATACATACATACATACATACATACATACATACATACATACATACATACATACATACATACATACATACATACATACATACATACATACATACATACATACATACATACATACATACATAACATACATACATACATACATACATACATACATACATACATACATACATACATACATACATACATACATACATACATACATACATACATACATACATACATACATACATACATACATACATACATACATACATACATACATACATACATACATACATACATACATACATACATACATACATACATACATACATACATACATACATACATACATACATACATACATACATACATACATACATACATACATACATACATACATACATACATACATACATACATACATACATACATACATACATACATACATACATACATAGAGAAAGTATAATGTACTTCAAGGCTTAACCTACATTAACATACATGACAAAAAATATAACGTGCGTTATTATCATAGAACGTGCGTGATTATAGTCCCATGCGTGATTATGTGGTCCCATGCGTGATTATGTGGTCCCATGCGTGATTTATGTGGTCCCATGCGTGATTATACCCCTGATCCAACGGTTACCATTGTCTCCTATGTGATGTATGATAAGGCTTTTTGTATGTTAACCTTACTCTATATATATATATATATATATATATATATATATATATATATATATATAGGGCCGCTAAAATGAAAACCACCCCCAGTTGCGAGAACCGCGAGAACTACTCTCCACCAATCAAATAATGACAACTAAAAGGGTAATATAGTCATTTAATCAAAACCATCAAATCATCTCTCTCTCCTCTTTAAAGTCACTTTTTAAAGTCATTTCAATTTCTCTCTCTTCAAAACTATCAAATCATCTCTCTCTTCTCTATAATGTCTCTTTTTAATCAAAACAATCAAATCATCTCTCTCCTCTTTAAAGTCTCTTTGTAAAAAAAAATTATAAAAAAAAATTTGGAAAAGATTTTTGGTAAACAAATTTTTGTAAAAAAAAGTTTAAAACCGTAAAAAAGTTTTTGTAAAAAAAGCATAAAAAACTTAAAAAAAACGTGTGTGTAAAAAAGTTTTTGTAAAAAAAAGTTTAAAACCGTAAAAAAGTTTTCGTATACTTTTTTGTTCTTTGTTAAAAAGTTTTTGTAAAAAAATTGTAAAAAAGTTTTTTGTAAAAAAAAGTTTCAAACCGTAAAAAAAGTTTTTGTAAAAAAAGTTTAAAACCGTAATTTTTTTTTAAAAACGTGTGTGTAAAAAAACGGCGCGTAAATACGGGGTGAAAAACAGGGCGTAAAAACTGGGCGTGAAAAACGGCTCGTAGAAAAACCGGGTGATAAAACGGCGCTTAAATACGCGGCGTAAAAAACGGCACGTTAAAAAACGTCGTGTAACACCGGGCGTAAAAAAAACGGCGCGTAAAAAACCGGCGTAAAAACGGCGCACAAAAAACGTCGCGTAAATACGAATCTTAAAAAACGGTGCCTAAACAAGGGGCGTGAATACAGTGCATAAAAACGCCGCGTAAAAAAACGGGACGTAAAAAACGATGTGTTAAAACGGGGCGTAAAAAACGGCCCGTTAAAAAAACGATGCGTTGAAAAGCCGGGCGTAAAAACGGCGTGCAAAAACGACGTGTGAAAAAGCCGGGCGTAAAAACGGTGTGCAAAAACCGGTGCGCAAAAAAAAAATTGTTTTGTTAAAAAATCTTAATTTAAAATGGTTTTTAATAAAAAATTCTATTTAAAAAAACAAGTATATAATAATACCAAAAAGTAATTAAAAACAATAAAGAGAAAAAGACAAAAATGAGTAAATTACTAAACTAACCTTTTGTATTAAAATATTAAAGACATAATAAGATAAAAAGTATTTAATATTAGTTTTAATTACTTTTAATCTTATCCATCCATTTTCAAGATCTAATGGTTGAAAAGTGGTTCTCTTGTTTCTTACAACTGGGGGTGGTTTTCATTTTAGCGGTCTATATATATATATATATATATATATATATATATATATATATAATATATATATATATATATATATATATATAGGGTAGGGTTCATGAGTGAACAATGATTTATTTGCGAACAAAATGAACTTATCATGACCATTGATTTTGTAGATTTAGATTTTTCTTTAATGGCAAGATTGTAATTATCTTTTGTAACTTACAATTATTTTAATAAACACAAGGGTATAATTGTATATTTCTATCTTCATTTAATTAATTAATTTTTTCTCTCTCCTGATTTCTCTTTCCAATTAAAAGAGGCCCATTCTATACACACCCCCCCTCCTTCCTGATTACACCCCCCCTTGTGAGAGGAAAACTGTCGGTCCCACGCAGGCCCCACCTGTAAGTATGTGAGAGGAGGGGGGTGAAAAAAGTAGATAGGGGGGTGTAGAAAGTAGCACCCTTAAAAGAGTATTTAATTACATTCTCTATATTTTTTTTCTCTCACATATTACCTAACTTAATATTTCATAATTTAAAAAAATACAAAGATTATCAAATATTGTTCCAGTTAGAACACAATTAAAGATATTTAATTACATTCTCTATATATATATGTATTAGACCAATGTTTGATGAAAAGATGTATAGTGGAAACAATATGTAGTAATACACAAGTGTATAATTCTGATATATATCGACATGTATACACTATGTACTTGAATAACACACAGGTGTATACATCTGGTATATACCGACCCGTATACACATATGTACTTGAATAATTCACAAGTGTATAAATCTGGTTTATACTAACCCGTGAAAACAAGATGTAATAATACACAAGTGTATAAGTCTTGTATATACTGACCTGTATACACATATGTTAAAAATCATAATTTAATTAGGTTTAATATTTAATTTTAAAAGGAACATAACAGTTTATTTAAAAAAATAGCTCTTCAATCTCTTATAATTAAAATAATAGAGAAATAATAAAAAAATGAGAGAGAGAGAGAGAGAGAGTTAAGAGAGGAGAAAATTAAGAGATTTTAATTAAAAGTAATTAGCTAATGTCAATCTTACCCTTTTAATCTAAAAAATGATTAAGGGTCAAGATTAGTTCACTTAGTTCACTCTTAAGAAGTTGTTCACTCATGATCCTAATCTATATATATTAATAAAGGAGATGATTTGGGCTATTTGTCTTTGAATGGTGGAGCCATTTTGCTTATGTGGCATCCATTGGTTTAGTGGAGGTTGATTTTGGGAGGGAATTTATCTCAATTCTTTATAAACAAACCAAATTTCATAAAAGACAAACAAAAAAATGTGTGACGCGGGATCCGGAATAATTCGGGTCAAGCATGACGTATAGTTTATATGTCTTTTTTTCTTAATCTTCTTTCACACTCTTCTAAACAAACAGACGAAAACCCTAACTCATTCTTCATTGCTAACCCTACTGGTGTTTCAAATCCCTTAACGATTCAGCAATAGCAATATTGATGTGTTCTTTTGTCGTATAATGGTTGCATCATCTTCTTCCTTCTTCATTGTACAGCACCAAGGTAACTTCCTTTGTTCTGATTTGTTTTTTTATGTTCGTAAAATTTTGATTTACATTTTCTTTCTTCATCAATTCATCTGTAATCACTTGATGATCTCCCGTCATCTCAATTTGAGGGATCGGGTAGAGTCTTCTAAATGGGCGCCATAAGTTTCTATCACTATTATATAGAAAGAAACGGAAAGGAAGTGCCGTCTGTGAACGTTATTAGGGTTTGTTGTCTTTGGTTTTAGAGAGAGAGAGAGTCAAAAGGGAATACCAACAAGTTTAATTTTGTGTTTATCTTTTCTCAATTTCTCATGGGTGCCTCACTTGATACATGAATCTTGGAGCGTCGGTTACTTTACCATGTTCCTGTGGTCTCTAATGATTTACTTTGAGTAAATTAATATCCCTATTTTTTGCGTTTGGAGATTTTCAGATCCTATTTGGGTATTGTTTTTATTGTCTCCTATGTGATTTTTACAAGTAATTTGGTTTATTGTGCTTAATTTTCTTCTGGTTTTTGTGTTTATTCATTCCGATTATGATGTGTTACATGTTCAATCGCTAAAGATTACATTGAACTGATTTTTCTAATTGTTCAATTTTGGTAATTGTTTTTCGAATGTTTTTATACTATTTTCGGATGCTTTGTAGGCGAATTAAGTTACTAAGATCTATCATTTGAATCCTGGTTCTATCTTTTTGTCGAAGGGCTGAAAAAGATTGATAAAAAAAGACGCAGTTATTCACTTCCGGCACTCTGTTGATTCTTAAATTTAGGTATTCAGTTAATCGTTAATCGTCTGAAGTTTTTTTGTGTTGGTTGATATCGTAGATCTAGGGTTTGTTCTTAATAAATATGTTATAGTAAAGAAGTTCAATTTGGATAAGGTTTGTTCTGTTTGTCAATTAAAATGATTAAATGTTTAATTTTCTAACCTAATGCCACTCAATTTAATCAGACTCGCAATTTGCTGAGCTTGGAATATATAATCGCTTATTTGAATTGTTCTCTTAGTTGCTGCCACGCTCCATTGAGTAATGATATGCTGCAGCAATTATGGGATGGTTTTACCATGGTCTGTTGGGAGTAAGAGTTGATGATCTTACATGTTCATAGGACTACATTACTACTGAGATCATGTAGGGGACTAGGGGTAATGGTGTTAACATGAAGGATTTATATCATGAAAATAATATGATAAATCATGTATGTGTCGATGTATGAAGGATCTTGGGAAATTCAGTGAACTTTATGTTTCTTTTAAAGCATGAAAGGATAGTCCAAACACCTTCGGACGTTCTTTAAATTTCTTTTGTTTTTTATTACTTTGTTTTTTAACGATGGCAGGTTGACTCTGGCATTTTTGGCTACCGACGTGTTCTTTCTTGCCCTTCATATTATTTTGTATGTAGTCCTATCAGCTGCTTTTTGTTTTTGCTTGCCCTGCATTATTGCCTTCATGTACTACTTCAATCGCCAGGTGAAATACATGAAAACATTTTTAATTTGGTTTGATTTTGTTTCTTGCTGATTTTTACAACTATGTGAATTGAATACACAGGAACGTGCATCGGATGGTGAAAATCAGGAGCCTACCAAAATACAGTTATATAGTGTCCAATGCTGACGTGGAACAGCCTGATGTTAGAGCATGTAGAATGATCCCTATGTGGACACATGGTCAATACTTCTCCACAGAGCGTATTTTTCTAATTGAGATGCGATATATATTTTATCTCACTATTACTTACTATTATAAAGCTGATACTACCTAAGATTTAGCTATTTACTTATCACGTTATGTGTGTTAATTCTGAAGAGATTGCGATTTCGGCCCATTTACTTATGAATGGGTCAAAATGGATGTGCTTTATCTTAAATGGGTCAAATAGAAAAGGTAAAATGGGAATGGTTCATACGGGTCAAATGGGTGAGAGTCATGCAAAGTCTATTACCGCATACAATATCCTATATCGTCTTATTCAAAGGTTTATATTATTTTTGTAGTAATAATAATGTGTGGTTTGAATTTGGAGAATCTGGGCAAGAATCATGGTTTACTTTACATAAATAGCTGGAATGTATGTCCTACTTGGTAAAGAAGATTTTTAGACGAACTTGATTTATTCATCTTCAATATGTGACATTATAAACAGTTTAGAAAATGGTTTATAACAATGCATGCTTCAAGCTATTTCAGCCTTGGTTTTTCAAGACTTTTCACATGTTAGAAAAGGACGACTTTCCGTTGCCCAAGGTGCTTGCCGGAGCTCTGAAAGCTCCAAAGAACGACATTCATGTGAAGGTTAGGTTACTTTTATTATGCGTATGTGTGTTTATATTGTTTGGATGCGAGATTTGTAAATTTAATATGGATTTTGTAGACTTTGTTGACGATATGCGAGGGACGTGAAGGTACGGAGTTATCGGATGGAGATGTGTTGCTTTTTCCTGAAATGATTAAGTACAGGTAATGTTATCATGCCCTAGGGTTTTGATTTTGTTTTTTTGTTAGTTAGATAGTTATATACTGTTGGTTATGAGTTATGACCTAATTGTTAGGTTTATGCCTGTGAGCTTTTGGTTTTTGTTGATATAAATAGGATTTAGCATTAAAACATGTTTAGGTATCTGTTTTTAGGCTTTCTTTTGTGTATTTGTTCCCTTCTGCGTCTGTGGTTGCTGATAAGAATGACTTCTTAATTTTTTCTTTTACAAGCTTGAATCTGTTATGATATTCATGTGGCAAACCAGCTGCACGAGGCTCCCACGGGTCCCGGAGGCCAACTTGGACCTGATGACGCATCCTACCGTGCATTTCTGCAAGAGGCTGATTATTATCTCACACATGATGTTCATGTGTAAGATGATAATCACCGATTTTCATTTGCAAATTGCTGTTAGTTGTGTTTTTAAACCATACTTGATCCTGTTATAATTCGGGTGTTCATGATATGGTGATATGTCTAGGTCTATAATTGGTATGCAATAATCCAAAAGTTGTGTTGCTATGTCTCAATCAGATAAGTGGATATGGTTGTGCACTATGTGGGCATTGGATCTAATAATTCCAAAATAAGGATCATGGTAAATTGGTAATCCTAAAAGAGTATGCCAAATTTTAACAATATATTTTGTCTCTTGAAACTTGCAACACATGACTTCCTATATAATTTAAAGGAAGTGTTTGACTATTTTGTAGTTTGAAAAAAACAATATTGACTTATTTCCTAATATACAGAAGTACTTTTTGGTGAACCCATTCAATTATTAGTCATGGTTTCCATGGACAAAACAGAAAGAAGTTTATGTGACATCCTAAAAGGAAACTTATTATATTTATGGGACAGAGTATGTTAAAGAAACATGAAAGACACTTATGGGGCATCCAAAAGAAGTTTGGCCCACCACTATGGAGGCATAAGTGCTATTTTAAATCTAGATTTGATGTGTTTATTTTAAAATTCTGTGTTAATTGATCTTAGAAATACAAGTTGGATATGGACTAAGGTGCAGTTGTGGAATCCTCAAGCAGAGGATCTCTAAAGAAGGACAAGAAGAGATGTTATGTTAGAAGATTGGCTAAAGGTCTGAAATACGCCTATACTGCCATTTATTATTTGTTCATAATTAATTTTTGTTCTTTTCTTTGAAATAAAACAGAAATTAGTCCCTGGGAGGTTGTCTGGTCAGGCACGATTTGGCGTTTCCAGTTAGATTCGTTGGCCATGTCCGCACAGGATCGTTCGTACGAACATACTTCAAGTAACCTTTTTAACTAAGCTAACTCTATTCGAATTTTTCAAATTATTAATCTTTTTTTACCTATAAGTTCCTCGCACAGGATCAATCATAAGTATCTTTTTATGATTCGGTCCTGTTTATCGACATGTGATCATTGGGTAATTAGATATAGCAAGTATAATTATGTATTGAGTAATTATACACAGTAATCATTCGCAAATGGTGTTGGTATCTTTGTGATTCAGGCCAGTTCATTTGGGTTCATGTAAAATGACTGATATTAGCATCCTTCTATTGTAGTGAATGATATTTAGATGCTTTTTAACCTCTTCATCTTATGGCAACGGCGGTGTTTGTTTGCGTCACCGACGATGTCAATATTGGCTTCGTTGGTTGATGCGGTTCGATTTGTGGATTCCCGGCGACGTAACATGACTTTTCCGGTTGTTTCAGAATTCAGACTTTTGTTGCGACTATTATCATGAGTCCATTTAAGGAAACAACGGTGCGACGTCAACATAAGGAAAAGCAAAGGGATTACTGGTTGTGGTTTATAACCGTGCTGGTGGTTGGGGTGAAGTTGGCGGCAGAAGTGGTGGAAACCGGTCACGGCTAGATTCCGGTAACTAGATCTATCCCTTTGTCATTTGATTTTGGGTTTTTTCCCTGTTGTATGCATTATATATAATTTGGCATTTAGGCAACATCTTCTTTTGCTTTGTAGATCTGGTACTTTTATTTGTTGTAAATTAAATTTTCCTACCCGGAAAATTTCCGGGTTAAATTTTCCAGATCCACTGACATGTTATTCTATTGCGAAATACTCCCCAAAAAAAGTGTTCAGAATCATGTCAAGCTCAGTTGATTTATGACTTTTTATTGAAGTTTCATAGTTTTAGACAATCAGTGAGTTTAAGTGAAAAAAAATCGAACTTTTCAAACATATTTTGGTAAATTTCAGTCATGTTTGGGGTAGTTTGGTGGTTTCTATGGGTTTAAAGAATCAAGGATTTTGAATGAATTATTTTCAGTTTTTTTTTTATGCTTAAATTGGAGTTTAATTATGTGAACCATGATCACCAATCTCCATAAAATCATCAATACCTTCACCTACTAATTGGAAAACCCACACACATACATTGTCCAAGGTATGCTCTTCAGTCTTCTCCCTCTTTCGATCATCAACTGTCATATCTACCATGTATAATTTCACATCGATGTTCATCGTTTGATCATCAACCTACTTTTATGCACCAGTAATTTCTGATTTCTCTGTTTTTCTTACATGCAAAACGGTTTGAATTTCTTATATGTATGATCATTGCCTATATTTTGGCTTGAAATTGTAATGATCAGAGTTGTTGTTTGCTGATTCTATTGAATATGTTTTGGTTTTATATGTAAGTAAGCTTCATGTTATCTTGCTATTTGTTGATTCTGAAGAAACATGAGCCAGGCTGCAGTGATTAGAGTAGCAAAAGTTTATCGGTTGCTTCATTGATTGTTTTCTTGCCTCTTTTTTCTGTATGATTTGATTAGTTTTAAGAGGCTGTGATGATGAATTTCAATGCGTCGAGTGAAATCGAACCAAGATGAGATTTTTAACTATCAAGGTTTAATTGTTGTCTTCACTTTTCAACGTCATTAACACCCGGTTTCGGAAAATGCTATACTACTTGATTCCCCAAATGTCTTTGTGGTTAGGGCAGTTGAACAATCTAAGTGCAGTAACATTATATATATATTGGTCACACTTATAAGTGAAGTAAGCTCATTTAAACCGCCCCTCAATAAACTTGATTTGCCCCGTCAACTTTTTTCGACAGTCCCCTTAGTAGAGTGGATGGCCACAGCCCATAGTAATCCCTAATCTCCAAGTCAGGGTTCTCTAGGCCTCCCCTACTTCTGTTTCTTGGAATCTGAAGTCTCCCTGACTCATTTGCTTCTCGCTTTAGATTATGTTAGTGTAGTTAGATTATGTGTTATCATTTTTTTATTGCATAACATTTGTTTTTATTATGAACTATGAGTTAGGGTTACGACCAGGGTTATTAGTTTGTGATCATATTTTGAATTTTTATAAGAAACTTTCGTGAGAGATTGAATTAATTTTTCTGTTAATGTGTTTGTAGGTTTTTAGGCGTTATTATCAGACATGAATCCTGACAAATACACACAAGACAAATGAGGTGTTGTCCTAACGGTATATTCTGGCAAGCAATTAGTAATGCTGGTGGAGAAGAGACGCCTAATACAGCTGTAGAGGGTTTTCAATTAGGCGTTGAATCAGTTGCTATCATCCACCCTTTCGCTTACACTTTATCAGATTTCCCTTTTCACATCGCATCTTGTCACACCCCCAAAATCCCACCTGCGGAGTACTACCGCTTGGAGGCGTGACTGACCAGGATCCAGCCACCAATCATACTGAACAAGCATATAAGTAGTTATAAAAGTTTAACCATCACGATTGGTGTTCCAAAACAAATAAGTTTAAGTTGCAAGCGGAAGCATAAGTTTAAAGTTATAACATAAGTTCCAAAAATTTCAAGTTTAACATAGTCTTGTAGCAATCCCTGTCCCACAACGATCCTCCTCCATGCAAGCTCCCACTGAGTACCTATGGTCCTGCAAAGCATGTAGTAACGAGTCAACAACTAGTTGAGTGAGTTCACGGGTGGGCGTTCGTTTTAGTTGTTTCGAAAACAGTTTACTTTATCTGGCATCCTGCCGTGGGGGTTACCCCATAGTTTAAAAAGACGTGACCAGTTCATTCCCAGTTACTCCGGCACTCCGGCCGTGGGGGCTACCCCATGTAGTTATCAGGCATTTCGGCCGTGGGGGCTACCCCATGTACATCATCTGGCTCTCCAGCCGTGGGGGCTACCCCATGTGTATACTAGACTCGTTACCGTATCGATTGCTGACTGTAGTCATGTTTATGTGCCCTGAAAACATCAATGTCTATCATCATTGACGTGCCCCAGATCCATTAGTTCACGCCCGTCCTCTGCGGCACGGTGTGAGGCTTGTCAGACCTAAATAGCGCTATCTAACTAATGACCCGCTCGCCATTGGCCCGGCGATTAGTCGATACAAAAAGGAGGGACTTCGTGATAGAGTTTTAGTCTAGTACGTTTATCCGTCCATCCGGACGAGGAATCACATTCCTGAACCACTGACGTCCTGCCCAAGGAGGACGAGGAACCCACGTTCCTTAACCCAGTTCCCAACCCAGGGAATCCCATGCTTTGTAGAGGGTGTGAACTCACCTCGGTTTGCTCGGCAGTTAATCACAGAAAGTCAATCAAGTCGCAAGTAGTCAATAACGTCCTATCACGGTTATCACGTATAATCAGATTCGAACCAAGTAGTGCACAAATGTTCAACACGTATGGCAGACACGTTTAATCAGTAGCAGTTCATAGGTAACAGTTAATCACATGTTCAAAGTCCAAACAGTTGGGCTCGTGATAACAGGCCCAAATAACTCATCAACAGTAGCACAGAAGTTCATAAGTCCGGCCCACTAACTAAGGCCCAAAGTGTGGTCTCGAGTCGCAACCGGACTCGCAAGCATGGTCTCGAGTCATGCTGTGTGTTGATCATGGATGGTTGCGAGTCGCAACCGGTGTCGCAACCGTAGTCTCGGTTCATCATGCTAAGGTCTCGAGTCGCAACGGGACTCGTAACCTGTGGTTTCGGCTTGTCCTGCTATGGTTGCGAGTCGCAACCGCGTGGTCTCGAGTCATCACGCTGTGGTTGCGAGTCGCAACTGCGTGATTGCGAGTCGGTAGCAGTCGTTTTCAAGTTCACGTGTTGATGCAGATGTAGTCAGATTAGTGGTACAGTATAATCAGGCCCAAATCCGGAAATAACCAATAGAATTCCACTAACATATTTCCTAATCAGGTTATTAGTCAAAGATGGATCAAAATCACAAGGGTTTTCAATCTTCAACTATCATTCAAAGTGTTCTTCCTATGTTCAAACACATATTCATCAAGTATTCATCCTTTATTCAAACAAAACTATGAACAAGCATCAAAACACTAAACATAGCACACAACTCGGTTTTTATATATGTCCGATTTCATGAGAAATGCAAATCCGATTTCATGTATCATCAAGATCTAGTAGTTTAACTCTATTTAACACAAGATGTCATGAGTTCTTTAGCAACACATTCCAACACTATAACTTGTTAACATACATAAAACTTCATCTCATTCATGCATCCATTTAAACACAAACATAACATAAACTAATCAATAATCATCAAGAAATACTAACAATAAACATCATCTCATGCATTTTATCATTTAACATGATTAACATAAATCCATAAACATTAAAAGCACTAACCGGTTAATGAAGTGTGTGTGTGTGTCGATCCGAAGTTCCAAGCCCGAGAGTTCTTGTGCTAACCGATTAGATCCGAGAGTCTTGGAGGTGGGTTTGTGTGCTTAAGGCTTAGAGAGAAAAGTAGGAGAGTGTGTGTTGTATTGTTCAACAAATGGCAAAAACTAACTAAGGGTAGTTTATATAGTCAAGTTCCAAGAGTGTGCACCCTTAGTGGGTTTCGAGTGGGGGTTCACGGCCCAATGGCCCAACCGGCCACAAGGTTCTCGGCCCAAAGGCCTATTCGGTCACTATTCACTCGAGACCTCTTGGTCTCGAGTCGGGTCCGTTGTTTCGTGTCGGGTTCTCGGTTCACATATAACACGTACACATATATATATAATACACACGCAACAAAGCACTTATCATATAAAAAGGTTCACGTTATCATTTTAACTAGTCACATAACGTACAAGCAAGTTACAACGAAAGGTTCTAAATTTCGAGTTGTCACATCATCCCCAAGTTGAAAGAAATTTCGTCCCGAAATTTGATGGCACTCACTGAGGAAGCTAGTTAAGTTGCATGGTTTTCCCGGTTATCCTGGGGTGTCACATCCACCCCCCGTTGATCTGGAATTTCGTCCCGAAATTCCGTAGCTTCAACCTCATTAGCGTTTGTACTGTTCTCAAACAGTTGGGGATACTTTTGTTTCATTCGATCTTCGCGCTCCCAGGTAAACTCTGGGCCGCGACGTGAGTTCCAACGAACTCGTACAAGAGGTATTCTAGAGCTCTTGAGGACCTTAACATCCCGGTCCGTGATCTCGACAGGTTCTTCGACGAATTTCAACTGTTCGTCGATCGTAAGTTCCTTCAGAGGAACTACGTGCGTCTCATCTGACAGACACTTCTTCAGATTCGACACATGGAAAACGTTGTGAACTGCACCGAGTTCTGCTGGTAATTTCAGTCTGTAGGCCACCTTGCCTATTTTCTCAAGAATTTCAAAAGGTCCAACGTACCGTGGGTTGAGTTTGCCGCGTTTACCAAAACGAACCACACCCTTCCAGGGTGAAACTTTGAGTAATACCCGCTCCCCAACCTGGAGCTCAAGTGGTTTCCTGCCCTTATCGGCGTAGGCCTTCTGACGGTCACGAGCGGCCGCCATGCGTTGTCGTATTTGAGCAATCCGCTCAGTAGTGTCTACCACATGTTCTGGACCAGTGATTTGACTATCCCCCACCTCTGCCCAACAGAGGGGTGACCGGCATTTACGTCCGTACAATGCCTCAAACGGAGCAGCTTTAATGCTGGTGTGGTAGCTGTTATTGTACGAGAATTCTACGAGTGGCAGATGCTTTTCCCAGCTGTTGCCAAAGTCGATTACACAAGCGCGAAGCATGTCTTCTAGTGTTTGGATAGTACGCTCGGACTGCCCGTCCGTCTGCGGGTGGTACGCTGTGCTCATATCTAAACGTGAGCCAAAAGACTTGTGCATTGCCTGCCACAGTTCCGAAGTAAAACGTGCATCTCGATCAGAGATGATAGAAGTGGGCACCCCGTGCCTCGAAACAACTTCCTTGAGGTATATTTCCGCTAGAGTGGAGAACTTATCCGTTTCTTTGATTGCCAAAAAGTGTGCGGATTTTGTGAGTCGATCCACGATCACCCAGATAGTATCGTTTCCGCGCTGTGATCTAGGTAAGCCAGTAACGAAATCCATGGAAATTTGCTCCCATTTCCATTGTGGTATCTCTGGTTGCTGAAGTAGGCCTGAAGGTTTCTGATATTCCGTCTTGACTCGCGCACAAGTCAAACACTTGCTGACGTACGTTGCTATGTGGGCCTTCATGCTAGGCCACCAATACGTGGTTTTAATATCGTGGTACATCTTGTCCGAACCAGGGTGTACCGAGTAGCGAGATTTGTGCGCTTCATCCATCACAAGTTCTCGTAAGTCGCCATAGAGTGGGACCCAAATGCGTCCTGTTACATAATAAGCACCGTCTTCCTTCTGTTCTAAGCGTTGCCTTGACCCGCGTAGAGCTTCAGCTCTAACGTTTTCTGGTTTCAGTGCTTCTATCTGAGCAGCTCGTATTTGCGAAGGTAGACTAGAATGTATCGTGAGTTGTAAAGCTCTTACGCGCTTAGGCGTAGTGTCCTTCCGACTCAGGGCGTCTGCCACAACATTGGCCTTGCCCGGGTGATACCTGATAGAGCACTCGTAGTCATTCAGCAGCTCGACCCATCGTCGCTGCCGCATATTCAGTTCCTTCTGCTTGAATATGTGTTCTAAACTTCTGTGGTCGGTGTAGATGGCGCACTTGGTTCCGTAAAGGTAATGCCGCCATAGTTTAAGTGCGAAAACAACAGCTCCCAGCTCTAAATCATGTGTCGTGTAGTTCTTCTCGTGAACTTTAAGTTGTCGTGAGGCGTAAGCTATGACTTTATCTCGTTGCATCAATACACAACCAAGACCTTGAATTGATGCATCACAGTAAACCACAAAATCTTCTGTGCCCTCTGGCAGTGAAAGGATAGGTGCACTACAAAGTCTATCCTTTAGATGCTGAAAAGCTAACTCTTGTGCATTTCCCCAATGATAAACAACGCCTTTCTGTGTTAACAAGGTGAGAGGCTGCGCGATCTTAGAAAAATCCTTAATGAATCTCCTGTAGTAACCTGCCAATCCCAAAAATTGGCGAATTTCCTTTGGTGTGCGAGGCGCAGGCCAGTTCTTAATAGATTCCACTTTGGATGGATCAACGTGAATCCCATCCTTGTTCACCACATGCCCTAGGAAATGGACTTCACGAAGCCAGAAGTCGCATTTCGAGAATTTTGCGTAAAGCTGTTCCTTCCGAAGGAGTTCCAAAATAAGTCGTAGATGTTGTTCGTGCTCTTCTTTGCTCTTAGAATAGATCAGGATGTCGTCGATGAAGACTATAACAAACTTGTCCAGATACGGTTTGCACACTCGATTCATCAAATCCATAAAAACTGCCGGTGCGTTCGTCAGCCCAAACGGCATGACCAGAAACTCATAGTGCCCATATCGAGTCCTAAAGGCCGTCTTAGAGACATCCTCTTCCCGAACTCTCAGCTGGTGATATCCCGATCTCAGATCGATCTTTGAATAGTAGCTCGACCCCTGCAACTGGTCGAACAAGTCGTCAATACGCGGTAGAGGATAACGATTCTTCACAGTCACTTTGTTGAGTTCGCGATAGTCGATACACATTCTGAAGGTACCATCCTTCTTCTTCACAAATAACACTGGAGCTCCCCAAGGCGATGAGCTAGGACGAATGAAACCCTTATCCAAGAGTTCTTGTAGTTGCGTGGAGAGTTCTTCCAACTCTGATGGCGCTAAACGATAAGGTGCACGGGCTACAGGCGCGGCTCCAGGAGCTAGATCAATCTGAAACTCGACTTGGCGATGGGGCGGAAGACCAGGTAATTCCTCAGGGAATACCTCAGGATAGTCGCGTACAACCGGAAAATCCTCTAGCTTCTTCTCCTTCTCTGTGGTATCAGTAACTAAAGCCAAAATCGCAGTGTGGCCCTTTCGTAAGCATTTCTGGGCCTTAAGAAGAGAGATGATGTTCTCAACAGCACTTCTCTTGTCGCCACGAATCATGAGAGGTTCACCACCTAAACCAGGAATACGAACGATCTTCTCGTTGCAAAGAATCTCTGCTCGGTGTTGGGATAACCAATCCATCCCAATGACAACGTCGAAACTACCCAAGACAATAGGAATAAGATCGATAGAGAAGGTCTGGTCATCGAGGATAAGCTGGCAACCCTTGACTACGTGTGAGGCTTCCAAACTCTTACCATTAGCTAGCTCTACGGTGTGCTTGTCGCTCAGGGGTGTAGGAATACGCTTAAGCATCTTACTAACTTCTAGTGACACATAGCTAGTATCGGCACCCGAATCAAATAAGACTGTAACATAAAAGTCGTCGAGAAGGAACTTACCCGTCACCACGTTGGGATCATTCCTTGCTTCTCCTTGACCAATCACGAACACTCGTCCCCTAGCACCATTGTTGTTGTTGTTGTTCCCATTGTTACCATTCCCCTGATTGTTGTTGTTGTTCTGGTTCAGTTGGGGACAATCCTTCTTGAAGTGGCCTTCAGCTCCACACTGAAAGTATCCTTTGTTGTTACCCTGCTGCTGTCGCTGGTTCTGCTGAGGTTGCTGACGATTCTGATTGACGGGGTATGCGCTTCTGCAATCCTTTGCAACATGACCAGGCTTGTTGCATCGATGACAGTTGCCCCTGGTGCATGGCCCACTGTGGTGTAGGCTACAACGATTGCACTTGGGGTGATTTCCTTTGTATCCACCATGACTTTGACCACCAGACGACTGCTGACTGGGGCTCTTGTGATCATCTGTCTTTCTCTGCTGAGACTGAGTTTGCACAGAAGTTGAACCCCTGCTTGAAGTTCCATCCCATTTCCGTTTATCTCCACTAGAAGCACCAGAAGTAGTTGCAGCACCTATACGCTTCGGTAACTTGTTCTGCTCCACCGCTTGGTCAGTAAGACGGTGAGCCAACTGTACAACCTGCTGGATAGTAGTCAACCTCGCTGAAGTCACATGACTTTGGATCTCTGGCACCAAGCCCTTGAGATAGAGTTCAATTCGTTTATACGGAGGATCCACCATAGTAGGACACAACAAGGCAAGCTCATGCGATCTCTTAGTGTATGCCTCGATTTCTGATCCCGACATCTTAAGATTGTAGAACTCATCTTCCAGTTTGTGAATGTCGTCACGACTGCAGTATTCTTCCCTGATCATTTCCTTGAAAGTTTCCCATGGGGTGGCATTGGCAGCAACCAACCCTAACATCTGCACTTGAGCATTCCACCACGTGAGAGCCAAACCCTCGAGAGTACCAGTAGCATACTTCACCCTGCGCGCTTCAGGGCATTCACACATTTCGAACACAGACTCCAGTTTCTCAAACCAGTGTAGGAGACCTACTGCTCCTTCAGTGCCGCTAAAAGTTGTGGGTCGACAGTCCATAAAGGTCTTAAAAGTGCACACCGGTGCCTGACCTAAGGTAGGTGAAAGAAAAGACAGAGTTTAACACAAAGGTTGGTTCACGAGAGTAGGATCCAAATGATCCTAGAACATTTCGGACTGCAGGATATACCTCCTGCGTGTGCAGCTGCGAGCGCTGCGGCAACTCGTTCGTTGATCAAAGCCGTCAACTGGGCTTGTGTCATGTTAACGCGTCCAGACATGGTTCTTCATAATAAAAGCAATACGTGTGAGAGAGGTTCGCGAAAGCACGATAGTAGGACAGAGTAAGTACGCATGTGTTCAAACAACAGTAGTTATACTAGTCAAGCATACCATGAGCAATGTACTACGTAACTAACAAGTAGGCAATATACATACATTATATTACCTAGAACGTCGAGCCTTGCATGAGGAGCGAAGTGTCGTTGTGGACCGTTGAGCACTAAACCGGTCATAGTCTGGTTTTAACAAAAACGTTTCTCCTTTATTAAAACCAAGTTCACTATAACCAATGGCTCTGATACCAATCTGTCACACCCCCAAAATCCCACCTGCGGAGTACTACCGCTTGGAGGCGTGACTGACCAGGATCCAGCCACCAATCATACTGAACAAGCATATAAGTAGTTATAAAAGTTTAACCATCACGATTGGTGTTCCAAAACAAATAAGTTTAAGTTGCAAGCGGAAGCATAAGTTTAAAGTTATAACATAAGTTCCAAAAATTTCAAGTTTAACATAGTCTTGTAGCAATCCCTGTCCCACAACGATCCTCCTCCATGCAAGCTCCCACTGAGTACCTATGGTCCTGCAAAGCATGTAGTAACGAGTCAACAACTAGTTGAGTGAGTTCACGGGTGGGCGTTCGTTTTAGTTGTTTCGAAAACAGTTTACTTTATCTGGCATCCTGCCGTGGGGGTTACCCCATAGTTTAAAAAGACGTGACCAGTTCATTCCCAGTTACTCCGGCACTCCGGCCGTGGGGGCTACCCCATGTAGTTATCAGGCATTTCGGCCGTGGGGGCTACCCCATGTACATCATCTGGCTCTCCAGCCGTGGGGGCTACCCCATGTGTATACTAGACTCGTTACCGTATCGATTGCTGACTGTAGTCATGTTTATGTGCCCTGAAAACATCAATGTCTATCATCATTGACGTGCCCCAGATCCATTAGTTCACGCCCGTCCTCTGCGGCACGGTGTGAGGCTTGTCAGACCTAAATAGCGCTATCTAACTAATGACCCGCTCGCCATTGGCCCGGCGATTAGTCGATACAAAAAGGAGGGACTTCGTGATAGAGTTTTAGTCTAGTACGTTTATCCGTCCATCCGGACGAGGAATCACATTCCTGAACCACTGACGTCCTGCCCAAGGAGGACGAGGAACCCACGTTCCTTAACCCAGTTCCCAACCCAGGGAATCCCATGCTTTGTAGAGGGTGTGAACTCACCTCGGTTTGCTCGGCAGTTAATCACAGAAAGTCAATCAAGTCGCAAGTAGTCAATAACGTCCTATCACGGTTATCACGTATAATCAGATTCGAACCAAGTAGTGCACAAATGTTCAACACGTATGGCAGACACGTTTAATCAGTAGCAGTTCATAGGTAACAGTTAATCACATGTTCAAAGTCCAAACAGTTGGGCTCGTGATAACAGGCCCAAATAACTCATCAACAGTAGCACAGAAGTTCATAAGTCCGGCCCACTAACTAAGGCCCAAAGTGTGGTCTCGAGTCGCAACCGGACTCGCAAGCATGGTCTCGAGTCATGCTGTGTGTTGATCATGGATGGTTGCGAGTCGCAACCGGTGTCGCAACCGTAGTCTCGGTTCATCATGCTAAGGTCTCGAGTCGCAACGGGACTCGTAACCTGTGGTTTCGGCTTGTCCTGCTATGGTTGCGAGTCGCAACCGCGTGGTCTCGAGTCATCACGCTGTGGTTGCGAGTCGCAACTGCGTGATTGCGAGTCGGTAGCAGTCGTTTTCAAGTTCACGTGTTGATGCAGATGTAGTCAGATTAGTGGTACAGTATAATCAGGCCCAAATCCGGAAATAACCAATAGAATTCCACTAACATATTTCCTAATCAGGTTATTAGTCAAAGATGGATCAAAATCACAAGGGTTTTCAATCTTCAACTATCATTCAAAGTGTTCTTCCTATGTTCAAACACATATTCATCAAGTATTCATCCTTTATTCAAACAAAACTATGAACAAGCATCAAAACACTAAACATAGCACACAACTCGGTTTTTATATATGTCCGATTTCATGAGAAATGCAAATCCGATTTCATGTATCATCAAGATCTAGTAGTTTAACTCTATTTAACACAAGATGTCATGAGTTCTTTAGCAACACATTCCAACACTATAACTTGTTAACATACATAAAACTTCATCTCATTCATGCATCCATTTAAACACAAACATAACATAAACTAATCAATAATCATCAAGAAATACTAACAATAAACATCATCTCATGCATTTTATCATTTAACATGATTAACATAAATCCATAAACATTAAAAGCACTAACCGGTTAATGAAGTGTGTGTGTGTGTCGATCCGAAGTTCCAAGCCCGAGAGTTCTTGTGCTAACCGATTAGATCCGAGAGTCTTGGAGGTGGGTTTGTGTGCTTAAGGCTTAGAGAGAAAAGTAGGAGAGTGTGTGTGTTGTATTGTTCAACAAATGGCAAAAACTAACTAAGGGTAGTTTATATAGTCAAGTTCCAAGAGTGTGCACCCTTAGTGGGTTTCGAGTGGGGGTTCACGGCCCAATGGCCCAACCGGCCACAAGGTTCTCGGCCCAAAGGCCTATTCGGTCACTATTCACTCGAGACCTCTTGGTCTCGAGTCGGGTCCGTTGTTTCGTGTCGGGTTCTCGGTTCACATATAACACGTACACATATATATATAATACACACGCAACAAAGCACTTATCATATAAAAAGGTTCACGTTATCATTTTAACTAGTCACATAACGTACAAGCAAGTTACAACGAAAGGTTCTAAATTTCGAGTTGTCACACATCTTACCCTAAATATCTTCAATAGCAATCGAAAACAATCAGGTAAGTGTTCTTAGTTTTAATGTTCTCCACTTTCGTTTCTTTGATGATTTGTCTTCTGACTATGTCTTCATACATTCTCACTGTGTGCTTTTAATTAAGGAACCAGGTAAGTGTTCTTGATTATGTCTAATGGAGGTCTAAACAAGCCAAGGGAGTTGTCAAATCTGACGTTTCACAGTGTGCTTTCAATTAAGGTTCGTACACATTTTTTGTTCCTATCTTTGATTATTTAAGTTCTAATTTGGGTTTTGGTTCTGATTAGGGTTCTGATTCTCGAATTCTCACTGTGTTTCCAAAAAAAAATATGTTAGTATTATACACAGGGATTAGAAATTGGGTGCTTATCCCCCTATCAATCGTCATGGTTTTCATCGGAATCCTCCGTTACTAAGTTAGTTATTTGTTCTTATTTGATTTATTTGTATTCGTGTATAAAAATATGTGACTAAAGGATTTTGTAGCCAGGTTATAATTAGGGCTTGAAACCTTCAAGTGGCTGTTGGTTTTATTTTGTTTAAGGCTTTTCGGGCTCGGAAATTGTATTATACGAATAATGTAGGGTTTTTGATTGAGTTTGCTAACTGGTGGTTAATTTTAGGTGTTTAAAAAACAATATGTAGTTTTGAAAATAGAATTCGGTTTACCTTCAATTTATTTAGTCAAAGGCACTAACTGTGCGTATCTAGGCGAGGTGAGGCGAGGCGAGGCTCAACCAAACTGTCTTGAGTGCAGCAAGGCGCACATGCTCACTAAATCGGGAAACCTCTATATGAAGATGTAGAAAGACCTCATGTTTGGCTCTACAGAGAAGCCAATACGTATATGAAGGCAAGTCTATCTTACATTTGGTCCTATCTCCTCATTTAGTGAAAACGAGGCAAGTTTAATAAGTGTTTCGCTTTTTATTTCTTAATTTAAGTGGTCATTTTAATGATTGTACGTGGGAATAAGTTGTTTTAAAAAACGGGGCAAGTTTAAAGATTTCATCTCTCTTCAAGAATTTAGCGATGCTTTTGTATTTATTATTGATTTATTTTGTTCATTCGTAGCTTACTCGCAAAAATGAGTTCTTATCATGTATGAGCAAATAATTATGTGGCTTTAGAGCTATTAATTACTCGCAAAAATGATTTTTCTCACTCAGTTATTGGAAATAAATGTATCCGTGGCAACTTAAAAGAAAGAAAGAGGGAGAATGACAACCATTACTTCTTCGACTTTTGGCTGGTAAAGTGGAGCTTGAGAATGAGTTCAATATGGGTGTTGATGGATCTGCCCTCTATTGTATAAATTTAACCTTTTAGATTAAAATATGTGCAGTCCATTAAGATAACACATAACAATTTGGCTTTTACTAAACTATACATTATTCTTTAAAAGTTATTTGTAAATACAATGATGCCACCTGTTAATGTTTTAAGAATGAAATAAATGATATTGTTATTTGCAGGAAGGGGACATGTTATCTGAACTTATTCAGACTCAAACGAGAGTGGAACTGGGAATGAAGAGCTTAATGACGATGTTGCCCATGAAGATGAAGACTATGACGATGGTGGCTATTCATTTGACTTGAAGGTACTGGTCGCATAATATGGCGGAAAGGTTGGTTAGTTTTTCTGCACACATTTTATTTGTTCCTGATCTATGTAAGATGTTGGGTTCCATAACACAGTACACACATAAACAAGATTAAAGAAATGCAAAATTGGGTGGGAAACTTCAAGACAGAAGGGCCGAAATGAACAAATTGGGCATATCATTGGTTTTTTTAGTACGTTGATTATGTCTCAGAATATTTTTGATTTGGTTTTGTTTTGTGTGTTGATTTAAGTATATTAGTATCCAGATTTATGTGCGGATAATTCGTCGATTAGATCTCAAAAGATTTTGATTTCGTTTTGTTTTGTTTTGCTTATACTGCATTTTATATCTTTCAACAGATGTTCCTGGTTGCAGGAGTTTGAGCATAAATGACGGGTTGCCAATGGCTAGAACTTCTACACACTCTCATGTTCAACCACCTCATAGCGGTGGAACAGTTGGTGCGTCAAAGGTGACTGAGCGACCCATGTTGAGATTATCTCCGAGGTCTAAACCAGTTGACAATATTGAACCACATGTAGCTTATAATCAGGTATTTTAAATGTGGATGTAATGAATAATACATCTTTATAAACCTCTGATTTTTGTGTATTGATGTTATGTTCTATATGTTGGTGTAATGGTTTTCTTCTTTTAGACTGCCCCGCAGTCAAAGGAGTCAATTGTTGGAAATGTGATTTCATTGTTTCATGGTATAGCTGGATCAGAGGATGCCCATCCGACATCTAAGCAACCAAGATTGAACTTAAAGAGTAAATATTTATAGGGATCTTGCTGTAGTTTTGGATGAAGAATTGCGAAGAAAGGGAGCTACAGTTAACCAGCTCGCAAATCGTATGGACAGTGGAATGCACTGAATGAAGTTGTTAAAGACATGGAGATTGTATGGCCACCACTGGTTGTTATCATGAATACTTAGCTTGAACAAGATGGAAATGATAAGGTATATCATTACTGTTGTTAATGTATGTTTGTTTAGTTTCATAAATGAATTTACTAAATGATACTTTTAGTGGCTCAGGATGGGAAACCAAGAGCTGCTTGACTACTACTTTAGGTCATCTGAAGCAATGAGGGCCGCCATTCTTACAGGCCAAAAGGACACATGGGTATGAGTGTGTTGATTTTTGAATCCTCGGTCGTTGGATATACATAGGCTGAACGTCTGAGCAAGCATTTTGAAGATGAATGATCAAGGATCTGATCGAGATACGCCGGATCGTTGTCCTGTTCTGTTTTATCCCGGAGGCAAATGAAAGCTATATGGCAACTAAAAAAAGACATGGATATCTTTAATCGATATTCTCTAGGTCAGGATTATTCTTTATGTGTTTCATTTCTGAATCACATTAACTTTTTTACTTATTTTTATATGTTTATATAGGGAAATCAAAGTTAAAGTTTGAGTTGGTATCTTAACGAGCGGCAAAAAAAAATACTTTTATTTGTTGTAAATTAAATTTTCCTACCCGGCAAAAAAAATAATTTACATTAACTTTTCAAGGTTTATTACCTGGTGGAAAAGATGTTCTGATTAATAAAATATAAACCAATTGGGTTCCATTTTTGTTTATCTGTTTGTACATACAAATTAAATTGGTTTTTAACTGATTGCTTAACTTTTGCAGATGATAATGATGTTGTCAAGGAGGATGCTCAAGATGGCGATGATAATGTTGAATGTGGTGATGATGATGAGCTTAAGCCAGATGAGAATCTTTGCTTTGAAAAGATCCATGGTGGAAAATGTTTCAGATATTAGATATTACATGGTAATACTTTTTATTTTGGTGATCATCTTTCTACAAGTCAATAATGATGATAAAATCAAGATCCATATGACTTTAGCATATGCCGATATACAAAATTGGAAGATTTTATGAACCATCAAAAAAGTAGATTTTTAATATTTTAGAGAGGCATAAGACATTCTACATGGATAAAACATTTGAGTTAATGTTCTTGAGCTACCGCACGTATTCGATTAAAAGTCTCTTTGAAGCAAATAATTATTTCTTCGTGCGAGAAATGTGTAAATTTCATTCATGTATGCTTTTAAAGAAACTGTAGTTTGGAATTCTTATGACATATACATACATACATACACACACATATATATATATATATATATTAAAAAAGTTGATTGCTCTTTAATTCCATATATTTTACTATTAACTATGTCACAAGAACTTAATTAATTAGAGCTCAAGCCCGCCAAGTTGTAGGAGAGGAACATGGCTTTAGCCAAAGAAGTTGCTGCACTTAAGTTGTAAAAAAAACCACAAGTATTTTGGTTATGAAGTTAACATCCAGATAATAACAGGTAGAAGTGGTAAAAGAGGGGCAAATTCTTGGGGTTGGGTAATGAGTTGACATATGTTTGTTTCAAACTCCATATGGGGCTGGCTGGGTCGATCGATATAGTTGCAAAAAAAAACGGTATTATACATCATCCAAGTATTTGAATAAATAAAAACCGTTATTCGGCATAGTGAGTATTTGAGTGTGTTGAGTAGAGGAGGATGGCTTTGGAGAAGTATTTTAAAAGGCTGGCTGCTCATTCAGTGGCATAGTGAGGAATTGAGTGTGTTTTTACAGGTGTATGAGAATTTGTCATTGATGAATGTCGCAAATGCTGGTGCGGTTGCTGATAGTAGGGAGGTGGTGCATCAGGGGACACAGGGGCATGAGAGAGAGATGTGATCAGGATGTTTAAAGAGTTGAGGCAGTTGGTTACATATTTTTGGGGTGGGACAAAGCCACCTTTGAGGGAAGAGGAGAATGAATTCTTGGAGAAGAAGATGAAGTCGCAGGGTTTTGAGTTGAGTTGTCCATTTGAGTTTGTCTTAAGAAAATGTTTTTGTTTATGAAAATTTATATTACTTTGTTCTTGACTGATGAAATTTCGACCTTAGCTTAAATCAAAAGCCATTAATTGGCATACAAAATTAGATGTTATATTTTGGGTTTTTTTTTGGAATCCACATATGAATTATTAGCCTTTAAACCCGCTGTGTATATGCCTCATGAAAGTAAAAATTCAAATTTGAGTGAACTGTATTGTTAGTCTTTGAACTTGCTGTGTAATTATGTGCCTCATGAAAGTAAAAATTCAAACTTGAGTGAACCATATGAGAATAGGCAATAACCATGGTGAGAGAACTGGCAGTGGTGTATATGCTGAGAACAAATGAGCGGATAACATGAGTGGCCGTATCGGTATTATCATTCATAGTTTGCAACTGTAATTTTTAATCATATTTAAAATATAACTACTAAAGTAGCACCTTTTACAATGCTTTGAATGGCTTCAAACAGGAAGCCTTATGAATTTGCTGCAACACATAAAATTAAATAATGGTAGAGATGTATGGGCGATGGATAATTTGAAAGGGGCCATACATGGGCATGTGTATAAAAATCATTATAATTTTATATAATGTTTGTAACTTTTTTGTGCCTGAAAACTGGTTTGGTTTTTATTGAAGGTTGGCTTTGAGATTGAAAAAGAGCACTTACAAATTCATGATAACCAAGACTTTTACAAATTGCTAATTCTATATTATATTACAAGAATGGATATTTTGTCAAAAAAAACCATAGGTTATGGTGTGGATTTGGTCCAATAGGCGCAAGTTGCTCTGATTCATTCATTCACTTTACCATTGTTGTTTCGATATTGTTTGATCAACAATACAAACTCATGATAAATTGTCTTTTAATAATCATGTAAACGAATATGATCAACTTTGTTTTCTGTCTTTCATAATTATTTTTAATTTTAAAGACGTTAACGTTTAATTAATATACCTTATTCGTCACACATTATTCATTTTTTAAAATATATATACAATTGTTTAATAAAATTTAAATATCCGACCCGTGAGTATTCACGGGTTATAACCTAGTCCTATATATATATAAAGGGGTTCATCCCCCACCCCTTAGGTCCATCCCCTCCAAGCCGAGCCTACGTGGTGCTGACGTGGCGACCCATCCCCTTGGGGATGAGGCTCTACATACCCACTAGTATAATAACTCCCGCCAAAGGTGGGTTTTTTTTTTTTTTTTTTTTTCCTGAAATGCCTCTTGTGGGGCTTAGCCACAACATTCTTATCAAGACCCCGAAATCGAACCCACAACCAGCAACAAATTTTTTATTTTACCAAGAATTTGCACTTAATGTAACAAAGAGGCCAACTACTACTGAGACTCCCCTCAAACCGTGACACACACATTTGCAATTTGAGTCTCCTACCTACATGAAAAATTCCGTTATGATTCTCCTGATCCAGGCCCATTTCAGCTTGCCACGGGCCCCTCTGATGTTTATGGACTTGTAGTTCGTTTAAAAACTACCATTAGAGAAGGCCCACCCTCAAGCTGTTTAGATTACATTACTAACATTTAACTCGTTTGATTAATAACCCTTTAAAAAGGCTTGTTTAGAGAATTAACATGTGTTTATCTCATTCACTTTTGATACATTTGGATCCCTAGCCCCGGAGGCCGTGGAATTCCTATACACTTCCAACAGGTTGTGAATAGTAATCTCTCAACCCTTAAGGGTCGTTTCGTCTTTAATAGGATTGGTTTTGCAATTCAAAAGAGGATTGCGGCGTATCTTGTTGCCCGTTTACCTGCCACTTGTTTGTAATTTGTTACTTTGGCATTTTAATGAAGATGTTAGTGATTAAAAAAAAGGTTGAATTGTTAACTTTAATAGTATAGTCTACTGTAATAAATTTAATATGTTAGTACTTTATGATATGAGTAAATTGAACCTGAATTAATTATTAAAATAGGGAATAAAGCTATTTGTTTATATTATTGATGTTGATTAAAGAAAATAAACTTTAAAAACATAGAGAAAAATAAGAAAAATTCAGTCCATTATTGCGCACATTAAGTTAAACCCTCAAAACGCTCTTTGCTACATGGAATTTGATGTAATTAAAATTGGAATCGAAAACATTCCATCTAAAATTGTGTTTGGTTAACCATCAAAAAAATTGGAATTTGAAAACTCTCTCAATTATAGATTTTAACTTTCCTTCACTAGTGTGAAGGAATTGTAAACATTCCAATCGAATGTTCAAAAATTACCAAAAGAACCCCATCGTCTTTCCTTTTCCTCTACAATGTCTTTTCTGCATCACCCTAAACCTAAATCATCCAACTAATTATGCATAAAAATAAAATCATCTAATTGATATCAACATCAACGTATGACTATTCGGTATGGAGGTGCTTGAAAAGGGGGTGTCATCTGACATGTGGAAGCCACGTCAACGTGCATAAAAAAGAGGCGTGATGCAAAAAAAAGGTGAGTGGGAAGTGGCGTTATTCGACACGTGGCATACATTTTATATTATTATTTTATATTTAATAGAGTAAACTGCCATTTTGGTCCCTGAGTTTTGGGCAGTTTTGCCACTTTAGTCCAAAACTTTCATTTTGGTCCCTGTGGTTTTAGTTTTGTGTCATTTTGGTCCAAAAGTGAATTCAACTCATATTCCTCAAATTAGACCCTTTTTTGTCCTTATCTTTAGAGGTAAATTGGTCATTTATCATTCTATTATAACTGATTATTAATTAATAACAAAACTAAATAAAAAAATCTTCATCTTCCCCGAATGAGTCACAAGCAAATCCTAATCCAAACCCCAATTCTCTGCAACCATCATCTTCTCCACCCCATTATCCTCTCTGCAACCATCATCTTCTCCACCCCATTCTCCGCCACATCCACAATGCTCCACCACAACCCACCTCTCACAGCCACCCGCCCTAACCCACCAGTTTGTTCAGGCACCCAAATCATCAAAATAATCATCAAATAGAGTATCATCATCATCATCATCATCATCATCATCATCATCATCATCATCATCATCATCATCATCATCATCATCATCATCATCATCATCATCATCATCATCATCATCATCTCTTCTCCAAAATCCTGCAACCATCATCTTCAAACAATTTACAGTTCTATGATATTCTCAAACAGAGTATCATCATCATCATCGATCAATGGGGAAATACATGAGGAAACCTAAATTCACCTGCAACACAATAGCTGTACTCGATGTTTCTCATGTTATCTTGAACTACGCAGCCGTAGGCTAGAGAAGCCTCTGGCTCAACGATTAACATGCTGCCGACAACGAAACCCTAACCCTAGTGGTTTGAACTCTTCTTATTCCAGCGATGGCGGCTGGTAGTTTTCTAGGGTTCCGATCCGGTGGTGGGCGATGGCGGTTTGAGGTGGTGGAGTGTTTCTGGTGAGCGATGGCTATTAGAGGTGGTGGTGAATATTATCCAGTTGGTGGTGGGTGTTGGATTAAGTTTTGTGTGTGTGTGTGTGTGGTGATAGAGTTTAGAGAGAGAGAGAGGGAGGAGAGAGAGACTGAGTTTCAGTTTTTATAATTTAGTTTTATTAATTTTAATTGATAATCAGTTATAATAAAATGTAAATGACTAAAAACCCCTAAGGAAAATGACAAAAGTTGAGGGTTTAATTAGGGGAATTTGGTCCGTTTTCATTTTTGGACCAAAATGGCAACAAAACTGAAACCATAGGGACCCAATTGCAAAAAGTTTGAGATTTGGACTAAAGTGGCAAAATTGACCAAACCATAGGGACCAAAATGGCAGTTTACTATATTTAATAATTATGTAAAACTAGAAAAGTGCCCCGCGCGCGTTGCGCCGCGGGCAAAGAAATTGACCACACGTCAACAACATGTAATCGATCAGAGTTACAAACTCCGGTAATAATTAACCTCCAGATCATTATGTAGTAACTATAACTACAATGTTATATGTATATTAATAATTGTGTATACTAATAGACACATGTTGACAACAAATAATCCAATAACTGTTTCTTTGACAAGCAACTAAAGTCCCAAAAACCGGTAACGCGCTACAGCAACTGTTTAAACTAAAATTCAAGCACATGTTATTTGACCCAAAACCGGTGTTCTTACTATTGAATTAAAATAAGGTCAAGCATGTGGAAAACCAAATAGTACTTTTGGTTGATCAACTAATATCCAAATGATTACAAAGCCTTCATATTTCATCAGACAACATCTTTTCGAGTAGCATCTGCTCAAAATGGCAATCTCCTGAGATTTAAAGAATTTTATACATTCAATATCAAGTGACAAAGTTGCTAGGAATAAGTTACCGTGTCCTTCCTAAAATCAAATAATGAAAGGTCAGTAAATATATCATATTAGCATCAGAACATACCTTGATTAACTCGATTTTAAATCTTCTCGAAGGATTGGATGTATCATCACCAGAATACTCTAAACTTCTAGATGGTGTTGCGGAGTAAATGATATAAGGGAATTTATGGTCCATTTAACTCCCTCTAACGTTGGATTAATATCCATTTAATAAGCTCGTCATGGTAGTCAGTAGTAACTGTCTCCCTGGTAATTTGGCATCCTGGGTATTCCTGCCAGCAGAATGGCAGCATGAGATAGCTTTAAGGTTTTCTAAATAAAAATAACTATAAAGTCACCTAATGTAAAAACAAAAAAAAGTAAAATAAAGTCCAATGGAGCCAACAATCCAATAACAAAACGTGAATTAAAGATGTATAACAGGTTGTGATCATGCTATACACAGGTAGATTACAACCTCTAAACCGCCAAGGTAAAAAACAATGCATATTAAAACCAAAACCGAATTTACACATCCTGACAAACCTTCCCGTTTTCCACTTCTAACTACAACTTAAACAAATGAAAGAATCCATACTGAAGAGAAGCCTCCATAGCATCATCACGAACTTCAGGTTTCTCACTTCTCTTCTTCTGAGTAACTTCCAAATTATCTCCTACAATAGCTCTGCAATAAGGCTTCTTGGTCGACGTCCCTTCTTGACAGCTTCTTGAGCAATATCCTGTTTAAAACCATCAAAACAACATCAACAATTTTACAGAACTGTAGACCAGGTTGACTAGTGAACAATTTTATACGAAAATGTATGAACCAAGAAAATTAAGTTAATAACTCGATCAAATAGAATGAATGGCTAGATTGTGGTCGAATAGCGCTGCCAACTTGTCATAATCGTCAACCATGGTAATGGTAGTGGATACCAGGCATATGGTATTATGATACTACGAACCCCTGTGAACAAAAAACGGCACATCTAGGTGAGTTAAAGTCCTGATTATTTTGTAACAATTAGTATGCATACAGTCATCTCAACAAATAAAGATAATCTCAAAAAATCAATATAATCTCAACAAATCAATATAATGAGTAACTTAACATAAAACATTAGTTATTATATCATAATAGTAAACTCAAAACCCTAACTCACAGAAATTTTGACCATCAAACACGACTTCCGGATGTAAATAAAGTTATTCGGTTGTACATAGAGCAATGCTTTATAAGATGATGCAACCTAAAAACAAAATAAATAAAAAATCCCTTCCCCTGATCTACTAAACCTTTGAGGACAGTGGCCTTCAGCTACTAGTATTTATTTACATAACTTCCAATACAACTATTCAAATGAAGCAATGAGTTGATTTAGGCCTTTTTGTCTCTCAAAATGAATTATCCATGAGCACATGCACTGTCAACTACAGATGATTAATACATCAAGTATTTAAATTCTAGATCATTTTGTCCAGACAGCTAGAGTTTGATAGAATCATACTTAATGACAAACAAACAACAAATTCAGCTGCATAATAACTTTTTCACATGCAAACTTCCATTTCAAATAGTAGGATTAAAAACACAAATTACCTGCTGCAGATGATAGGGCAAAATCATTCAGCAAAGAAGGAGAATGAAGCTACTTAACGATTTGAAGAACTTTGACTTGCTATATGTACTTCAAATCAGTAAAAATAATTGATCAAATACCAAGCAAAAATTGAAAATCAAAGCACAAAACTCCCTACCTTTAGACATAATCAAGCTTAGGTTTCATATCAACACCAACCCACACTTGAGTTTTACTGAAAAATTAACAACAAACAAAAAATGTAACAGATCTTTTAATAAACTTTCTCAAACGTAATTTTAGTCCAAGAATTACACCACAAAAACTCGTCGCCGCAGTTACAGCCGCTGCAAGATCCACTCCAAGAATCCCCAAATCACCGCCGATTCCACCAATTACCTATATGTTGCACCCTACGATGTCGATTAAACCAACACCGCTTTACAATCAGGGAAACAAACACCACCATGAGGATCGCCCTCCTCTGTACCGATGTGTAGTATGACGCGGATAACTTACCGGAGGCAAACGGAGGCCTTTTCTATGAGTTATAAACCCTAGTCTCTCTCTCTTCCTCTCCCTATCCGCTCCGATTTGGTGAGTAAAGTAGAAGGGAAGATGCGGGTGAAATGCTTCTCGTATAGCGATCCATGATGAAGATGCCGGCGGTGGTCGCTAGGGAGAGACGGCAAAAGATACCTATTTGTGACGTGCCGACTGACAAGATAACGTCGCCGAAGAAGTCCGGACGGTGGTCGCCGACCATTGAGCCGCCTCCGTCTTCACGTGCACCCTTTTTCTCTGTTAATGTACTCTCTCTTTCTCTGTCTTCTTTGAAGGTGGGGAATGAAAAGACACGTGTGTGTACCAAATAAACTCATACACCAATAAAGCATGTGGTACAATCACATAAATCACAAACACCAAATAAGCACAACTTACAACTCTCATTACACAAGAATGTTGAAAATTAGAATATTATATAATGTATTAAATTTAAATAAGAGAGTAAATTACAAGTTTTGTCCTTTATTTATATTCCAAATTGTAGGCGTTGTCTTTTGGCGTAAAAGTTGACGAGTTTTGTACTTAATGTTTCAAAATCTTGCACGTTATGTCCTTTGGCCCTAACCCGCTAAATTTTTTTGTGTTACATATGGTTACATCCCTTGCCCATGAGTGCATTTTTGTCATTTCATCTCCCCAAGGACTATTGTGTAGAACAACTTATATTAAGGGACTAGTTTATAGAAAGTAAAAATATGTATAAAAAGACAAAAACATGCCCCCCTTTCTCTCTATCTCACGCTCTCTCTCTTCTTTCTCTCTATCTCAGTCAAACCTTCTCATATATATATATATATATATATATATATATATATATATATATATATATATATATATATATGTATGTATGTATGTATGTTAGGGAACTTTAATGTAAGTATTGAAGAAAAAGATGATTAACATGATCATCAGCTGAAGAAGCAGTCAAGAAGTATCACTAAAAAGGTGTCTACATGATAAAGTGACAAGAAGAAATGAAAGATACATCTTCAACTAAGCATCAGGAAAAGATCAAGACAAAGAAGACAATCAGACAAGACCATTCTAATGAAGTCTGATGATAAATCTGGTATTTATCATCAGAATCTGGTAAGTCTGATCATCAGAATTTCTGATGATCAAGTTCATCAGAATTCTAGTAAGCTGGTCACCAGAAATTCTTGTGGACCAACATGTCTTAGAGATAAGCCCTCACACAAACCCAAAAAGTAACAAGTTCGAAATAACCAATTCAATGAATGTGCCAAAAAGTCACTTTGTGCAGAGAAAATGATGAATAAACAAATGTTTAATTCAGATCCACTCTCTATAAATAGAAATGTCAACCCAGAAGGTTAAATGATTTGAGCTTAGCATTCAATACACATACCACAAACTCCATTACCCTTCGCACAAAATTATTTAAGTATTCATTTTGTAATATCCAAAAACTTTGTTTTACAAAGTCATTAATACACTTGAAAAATTCTGAAAGTTGTTTCTTGAAAGTTTGATTTCTAGTTCTGCAGAATATTTTCCTATTTGTTGAAATCACTTGCCATATTAAGTATTTGGGTATCTCTATCTGGGATCAACAATTGGTATCAGAGCAGATTGAATAAATCATTTTCAAAAGATCAACTGCTTATATTTCTCTTGATATCCAACTCTTAAACTAAATATGACAAACTTTCAAACCTTGAATAAAGCTTTCAATATTGGGTCTATTTCGAAACCTCCAACTTTGGTCAGAGAAGAATACCCTTAATGGAAAACCCGGATGATCATTTTCCTAAATGGACATGGTCGAGCGTTGTTTTCATCCATTATGAGAGGTCCACATATACCCACTACTGAAATACCAGCAGTTCCAACAATTGAGCACACACCAGGTATCCCTGCCTCCTTAGCTCCTAAAAGTGAAATTCACTGGACTCAAGAAGACAAGGATTTGGTGTCTGCTAATGAAAGGGTCAAATCACTTCTGATTATGGCACTTCCAAATGACATATTTTCTCAAGTAGATGCATGTGCTTGTGCTAAGGAAATATGGGATCAACTGGAAAATCTATGTGAAGGAGGAGAAAGAATGAAAAGAAACAAGAAAACTAACTGTGTCTCTACTTATGAAAGGTTCAAAGTCTCCAAAATGAGACTCTTTCAAAAACATATAATAGGTTCACCAAACTTTTAAATGAACTTAAAAAATTTGGTGTTGAAAAATCAAATGATGAAAAGAATGTCAAATTCATAGATGCCTTGCCAAGAGAGTGGCGAAGTCTCACAATGACCTTGGCATCAACCCTTGAGTTAGGAAATATGAACTTACATGATCTTTATAGCATCTTAGTCCCTAGAGAGGAGGAAATCTATGAAAATTCAAACCGAAAAGGGGGATCTATAGCTCTTGTTTCACACACACAAAGAATACCAGTTTCAGATCCACAAACCTCTCACTGCCAGAACATAGAAAATTCTGATGCTTCATCAGATTTTTCAGCCTTTGCTGAGGCTATTGCTTTGCTCACAAAAACATTTAAGCAAAGATTGAGAGGTGGGAGTGGTAAATTTCAGAAGAATGATAGGGGGAGGATGGAAGGAAAATCAAGAGAGAAAGGGAAGACAAAAGTTGTTTGCTACAGATGCAAACAAAAAGGGCACTATGCTTTAGAATATAAGAACAAGAAGCTGAAGGATGTGGCCTACTATGAAAAGAAGCTTGAAGAATCTAAAAAGCATCAACAGAAAGTCAGCTTAATAGCAGGTACTGATACCTGGTTAACTGATGATTCTTCTAATGAAGAAGAGGAGGAAATGGCAAATTTCTGTTTAATGGCCACAAGTTCTAATGAATGCTCTAGCTCATCAAAACAAAAAGTAAGTTCAGAGAACCTTGATCTGGAACAACAACTAAACAAACTTATGCAAGATTTTGTGATTTTACAAAATAAAACCTTATCAGAAAGCACAAAATCTGATGATCTGCAAAAGTTGCTCAATAAGGCAAAAACTGAAAACCAATCTCTAATTGATCAAATCCTAAAAAAAGATGCAAAAATTGAATTTTATGAACAAGAAAGGAAAAACCTTTACAAACAAATTCAAGACAATGAGATCAATGTGAAAGGATTTCAACAAGCAAAAGAGTTTATAAAACTTATTGAGGCAACACCAAACACCAGAGGTAAAGGGCTGGGATATGTTAAAACAAATATTAAAACTCCCACCACCTTTGTAAAGGCATCCGAAGACATTTCTGCTAAGATAATATCAGATTCTGATGCTAATTCTTGCAGATCTGGCAATTCTGATAAACTGTTTTTGTCACCCAGAATTTGCATGAAAGGGGATGAAACCTTAAAATTAATTAAAAAACAAAGAATTCTGAAGGCAAAAAAAATCCATCACGAGCATCTTTGTCTAAACCATTAGACAAATCACATTGTATGTGTGTTGAGATACTGAAGCTGATTCAACATCATCTCTCCAAAGAAAATCATCCTGCTAATGGCTCAGCATTACGTAGAGATTCTGATGAAAATTTCTCGTCTGATGAAGAAATCTCAAGCACATTTTTATCAGAAAAAGTATCGAAACAAGTTTGGGTACCAAAAACTCTCTAACCTCATGATTTCAGGACCATCATGTGCAACAGATCTGGTACTGCAATTCAGGAAGCTCCATGCACATGACTGGGGACAGAGCTTACTCAGCAACTATCAAGAGAAACTGGGTAAATATGTAAATTTTGGAAACGAGGTAAAGGGAAGAACTATGGGATATGGTACCATACAATATGGATCATTGACCATTGAAAAGGTTGCCTATGTAGAAGGTTTAAAATATAATCTACTTAGTTGGGGGCATTTGTTTTAAAGGCTTCCAGGTAACCTTTTTACTTGAAAAATGTCTACTAGTTGGTTTAGATGACAACAAAATATATTTAAGTGGGAAAAGGATTAGAAACTCCATCTATTACTTTGATTTCAGAGAAGAAATTGAGCATCCTCAACTATGCTTATTTTCTACTGAAAATAACGGAAATAGTTGGTTACGGCATAAAAGGCTTGCTCACTTGAATTTCAAAACTCTAAACCAACTAGCAAACAAAAATCTGGTAACAGGTTTACCATACATATCATCCAAAAAGGATAGAATATGTGAAGCATGTGAGCTTGGAAAATCAAAGAGAGGCTCAAATAAAATAGTTTCAAAATCTTTAATTTCTGAAAATTTGGAACTTTTGCATATGGACCTATGTGGACCTGTAGAAACAACTAGTTTTTCTGGAAAGAAATACATTTTGGTCATTGTAGATGACTATTCTAGGTACACATGGGTTGAATTTTTAAGAAAGAAAAGTGAAACCCCAGATATGATCATTAATTTCATCAGAAAAACTAAAAACATGTTGAAATTACCCGTAAGAAGGATCAGATCTGATAATGGAACAAAATTCAAGAACGCAAAACTTCAGACTTTCCTTGTAAGCAAAGGAATATCTCATGATTTTTCTGCTCCAAGAACTCCACAAAAAATGGAGTTGTAGAAAAAAGGAATAGGACTCTGGTAGATGCAGCAAGAACTATGCTTGCTTATGCCAGATTGCCCACTTATTTTTGGGCTGAAGCTATATCAAATGCATCCTATACACAAAACAGGTATATCATTAACAAAAGACATCAGAAAACTCCTTATAACATTATCAATCAAAGGATCCCTAATATCAAATTTTTACACACCTTTGGTTGTAATTGTTTTGTCTTTAATGATTTTGATAGTCTAGAAAAATTTGACAGAAAAGCAGAAAAAGGAAATTTTCTTAGTTACTCACTGTCCTCAAAAGCTTATATAATATTTCTTTTAAACACAAGGACAATAAGAGAAAGCTTATATGTGTCTTTTGATGACTCATCAGAAACCAAGATTTTTGATGAAATTTTACAAAATATAAGCTTGTCAAAACAACCTGAAAATTCGGAAGATCATCTTAACAGATTAACTGAAGAACTTTTAGGACATGACCATATACTAAATATATATCAAACAAAAATATGTCACGTACTAACCCTGCAGATGATCAGGAACCTCCATTAGAAAATGTACAAAATGATCAGAATTCTGGAATTTCACCAGAAATCAAACTGAACAACAGACTTCTGATCCTCTTGACAACACTGAGGTCACAGATCAGGGGGAAGCTTCAAATCCACCAGGAAGTATAAGTTCACATAACAACTTGAGATCGATCAGGGGACACTCCCTAGCTGACATCATTGGTGACCCTAAAGTAGGTGTTAAGACAAGATCTGCCACAGCTCATGAGTGTCTTTATGCTGGATTTTTAAGCATAATTGAGCCAAAGTCTGTCAAGGAAGCACTGAATGACTCAGATTGGGTCCAAGCAATGCAAGAAGAGCTTGACCAATTTCAAATTAGTCATGTGTGGGATCTGGTACCCAAACTAAACAACAAATCTGTCATTGGTTCCAAATGGGTATTCAGAAACAAGTCTGATGAACAAGGAATCATAACAAGGAATAAAGCAAGGCTGGTGGTCAAAGGCTATTGTCAATAAGAAGGCATAGACTATGATGAAACCATTGCACCAGTGGCTAGGCTTGAAGCTGTAAAAATATTCCTGGCTTATGCTGCCTCAAATAACATAAAAGTTTATCAGATGGATGTCAAGTGTGCATTTCTGAACGGTGAAATTGAAGAAGAAGTGTATCTGCATCATCCAGAAGGCTTTGTTGATCCTCAATTTCCAAATCATGTTTATAAACTAAACAAAGCCTCGTATGGATTGAAGCAAGCTCCAAGAGCATGGTATGAAACATTATCAAACTTATTAATCAATTCTGGCTTCACCAAAGGTACAATTAATACAACCCTCTTTCTCAAATCACATAAGGGGCACACACTTTTGGCCCAAATTTATGTTGATGACATAATATTTGGATCCACAAATGACAAATTCTACAAAAAGTTTGAAAAACTTATGACCAATCACTTTGAAATGAGCATGATGGGTGAATTAACCTTTTTCCTTGGTTTACAAGTTAAACAACAAAATGATGGCATATTCCTGAGTCAGTCAAAATATGTCAGAACTATTTTGGAAAAGTATTCACTAGAAAACTGTTCATCTTCAAAGTATTCCCATGGCCACAGGAAACAAATTAGATTCTGATACTGAAGGAAAACCTGTAGATATAAAAACTTATAGGGGAATGATAGGATCTTCGCTATACCTTACAGCCAGTAGACCAGACATAATTTTTTCCACTTGTTTTCTAGCAAGGTATCAATGCAATCCTAAAGAGTCTCACTTGAAAGCTGTCAAAAAAGTTTTTAAATATCTAAAAGGAACTTCAAATCTTGGCCTATTGTATCCTAAGAACACAAATTTAGAACTAATTGCATACACAGATGCAAATCATGCAGGATGCAAGCTTGACAGAAAAAGCACATCTGGTGCCTGTCAGATGTTGGCAGAAAAATTAGTGTGTTGGGCAAGCAAAAAGCAAAACTGTGTTGCCCCATTCAAAGCAGAATCAGAATATGTTGTAGCAGCAAGCTGTTGTTCACAAGTTCCGTGGATGCAAACTCAACTGAAAGATTATGGAGTGAATCTGACAAAAATTCCAATTTTGTGTGACTCTATGAGTGCCATTGCAATAACATCAAATCCAGTGCATCACTCAAGAACAAAACACAATGATGTCATATACCACTTCATAAAAGATCATGTTGAAAATGGTAAGATAGATGTCACACCCTGACTTTTGCGGAAGCGTATGATGTGTGACTTGCTCAATATCATTGCATTCAGTTATAATAAACAACTATATGATTAAAACAAGATGTTCATCCATTCATAAGATTGAAATGTTACTAACACAAGTCATTTAAGTTTCAACCAAAACCCTCAAGTTATGATACAAAACAAAAGTGGATGACATCTAAACTTAAAATTTACGTCTTGAAAATAACACCAGCGCCCAAGATCCAACTTATTTCCAGAAATACATGTGAGTTTTGGAAAATCGTCAACATAATGTTGGTGTGAATTCATGCAGTTTGTGTAAACATTTAAGCATTCGTTATAGAAAACATGGTATGTAATTATACTGAAAAGAGTACTTCTATAAATGTAAGGCAATCGAGATCGCTAATGGTTTGCAAGGCCATTAACATGTGACACGACATAGGAAGCATCCAAACCATAGGCATTTTTACTTGTCGATTCACGACTAGAGACACAAAAGCACTGCTTGGTAAAAAGTGTGGCCAAGAGTGTGGTTGCCTGAAACCCATTAGATCTAACCTTTTGTTCTACGATCTTGGTATGTAACTGATTAATGGTGCTTATGGCACCCTATTCGTGACATGATCTAAAGTATCATTCCTTATTTTTGCATTCAACATACCATAACACATGTACTTTCCCCAACTTTAGAAAACAAGTAAAAGTTTAAAAGTGGGGACATGAACTCACAACTTTGCGTATCCTGCGCCGTAAACTTCACCGGTTGGTTTTGTAGCGTCGTGACCTATACGTGTTCTATTAATGTTAGTTACTAGACTTGTATCACACAAGTACAAGTCACCATCTATTGTTTATGTATATGTTCTTTGTACGTTCAATCTTTGTGAGGGTCGTGCCCTTGTTCGTTGGGTCTTGCCCGCGGAGTATATATTGTTTATTTGTAAATATATATTTTCCTTCTCAAATATATATTCATTTATAGAGTCTTTCTCAAGGTAGTAAGTGTTAAAAATAATTTATATTTTTAACTTTTCATGTATGTTAATTATATTATTTTCTAAAAATAAATATAAGTATTCTGTGAAATAATATTCTCAATATTATTTTTGTACAAGTATTCTTAGGAAAATATACTTGTATTTTATGTAAATACTTGTGTATTTTGTATTTTTCACCAAAAATCAATACTTTGATTTTTATTACTTTCCGAAATTATATATCTTAAAAATAATATATTTTTAAGACTTGTATGAAATATATATATATATATATATATATATATATATATATATATATATATATTTTGTCATGCTATAAAATATATATATGGTTATTCTTGTTATTCACCCGATTTTTGTATAAATTCCAATACTTGGTATAGGTTATATATTTTCCCTAAAAATATACATACTTAATATAAATTTTAACTTGAAGAAATCACCATGTCTTAACTTGAAATCTTACACAAAAATTAGGGAAACCTTGGCAAATATTTTTAGGGAATAAGTTTCACCACAACTTATATTTTCTAAGTGTCAAAATTTTATAAAAATTTTGACATAGTTTCCCCTAAAAATGGAGGTTTCCCATGTTTTCAAAACATGTGTTTATTTTCTTTTCAACACCAAAACAATTTTGCAACAACAATCATCAACAATATACACTAATTTCTTCATATGAAACATCACGGTGAACTTGTTTCTTGTTAAAAATGTGTAGTCTTTTAGATCTATACTTAACATATTATGATCCTTCAAAAAATAAGTGTTCTTGAGTATTATAAACAAACTTTTATGTAACTTTATTTTACTAACCAACTCATCCATGATTTTAATGGTTTCAAAGTTTGTAAATCATGTTTCTAAAACCACTTTTATGTTCATTAGAAGATCATTATTTTTAACATCATGTTTAACCATGGATCTTTCAAGATCCATGCTTAATAACTTTAGATCTTCCATAAACAAGCTTTTTGTTAAATTTTTAACAAACCTTCCATGAGTCTTAGTTCAAAAATTAGTTCTACACACACTTTATTACTTCATAGTTACAAGATTATGCATAAAAATTCATATCTCAAGTTCACATAATGCTTTATATGTTCATCTTCAAGTTTAACCATGGATCCTTCAAAGTGAGGTCCTTTCACTTCTAGCACTTTAAGCCTTCTTAGATGATATCCATACACCTTCTTGTGGCCTTGGAATGGTTGTTTGGGTCTTGAAAATGGTGAGGGTAGTGTGGTGTATGTAAGCCGAGACCAAGGAAGGGAGAAAGGAAGAAGATGAAGGTTTTGAGGAATGATGGACAATGTGAGATTCTAATGGTCTTTATAAAAAAAGTTCCAACATATAATCTTTTATGGGATCTCTTACACACAAACTAGGGAACAAAGTTAAATAAAATAATCAAGAGTGTGTGGGGCCCTTAGGGGCCGGCCATGGTGAAAGGGGGGGGGGGTAAAGTGTAAAATTTGGGAAGTTAGGGGTTTAAAGTGCAAACAAGTGGGTTTAAGTTAGTTTTAGTGTGTTTAGGTGTTTTTATGATTTTTAAGGTGTTCTAGCATCCATACTAGTTTAATATCATAAAAACATTACTTCTAGTCAAATTTTGTGTCACACCCCGACCACGTGTAACAACAAAACGTGGCGGAAACGTCGGGGAGTGTTGTAACAGAATCATTGTTTCATAACACATGGAAATTTAAATATTATTTTATTGATTAAATGAACTCGTTGTTCTATTACAATCACATAAGTACAACTATGATCTTCCAAGTTTTAAAGTTGCTAAGGCACGAGTCCATCCTAAATGTAGCATGCATCAACAATCATCTCAAGACAGCACCTGAAACATGTGTAAAAATAGGTACGTCAGCATAAAAATGCCTGTGAGATACATAGGTTTTGTGAAAACGGAGTTCATGACTTATGTTTGAGAAAATGTTTAGTCATGAACTTTGTAAATTTGCTTTGTCTTGTAAATCATTTGAAAAACGATAGGATCAGATGATATGTATAAATAAGAGAATAATGTATGGTTAACTGAATAACCATGTAAAATGAGTTTGTATAAGTTAAGTTGTTTGAAAAACAATGTTTTAATAAAACGTTTATGGTATATATAAAATATACCTTGGTTTTAAGAAAGTTGAATAAGTAATATATTAAAATATATTTCAGTTCCAATATTGTTAACCCAAGTGTACTAAATAACGCCACGGTATGTAATGCAATGAAAACACTTATATATAAGAAGTACCAGCGGCGTATCTACCATGTTTTCATCACATTACACTGGTTCCGTTATCTAAACACTAACCAAAACTAAATCGTTTGATAGATAGTATATTAAATATACTTTAGTTGTTCAAAATAATAGTTTTCAGTAGTATATTACAAGTATACCTTGGATTTATAAATAACACATTAAACCATGTTTTAGTTTTGTAACTAACATATCAGTATATGCTTTGGATGTGATAAATAACATATTAAACTATGTTTTAGTTATGTAAGTAACATATCACAATATGCTTTGGATGATTACAAAATATATGTTGGTTCTGTACAACACCACACATGAGAGTATATCAAACTATACTTTTTGGGAGTATATCAAAATATACCTTAAAGGTGCGATTTAAGAATTCATTCAGACCTGGTGCATCAAACTACACCTTTGAGACTATAGGGATACCACAAAGGAAATCCCTATTTGGATGGAGAAACGAATTGGTTTCAGACATTCCATGACAACAGGAATGGGGTGTCTAGTCCTATAGCGCTATATCATACTACCAATCGGTCTGGTGAACAAAATAAGTACTATTCCAACAATTACTTTTGTAATTTTTGAGAAATCAGTGTTTAAACCATAGATAGTCATTTAGTTTGTCAAAAGATAAATACTATCATGTATAATCAATTATACTTTGAAATCATGAAAATAACAGATAGGTACACATGCTTCACCCCAAAACAGTTCAGAAAACAGTAAAAGAGGGGAACTATGTACTCACCTGAGATTGCTTTGGATTCCTTGTATAATAACCGGATAATGCTAAAGATCACGGAATATCAACGGCACCTAATAGGTAGCTTATGTTAATATACCGGACCAAATCGGAAGGATCGGACAGTACGCGGGTTCGTAAACCAAACGAGTATGGAGACTCGTGTAATATGGCTTAGCAAAGCCTACATACTAAAATGAAACCTAATCTAAGTGCTTACGGTCCATCACGACCCGTTTAGGTAGCTTATGCTACCCTAACGCGTCGTTCGCGTAGAACGCGTTCGGAACGCCTAACATTGCGACCACACGGTATAACCTCGGAAGGTTATAGCTATGGTCACCTAATGTGTTTGGTCGGGTCCTAATGACCGACCAAATGGGTCGGGTTCGAAAGTATAAGCGATGGTTTAAATTGCTTACCTTACGACCCTATATAAGCACTAAACTAAAAGTGACGAGCTAAGCATGTTAGAACATGCTTAACTAAGTTTAGAAACAGGTTTGGCATCAAAACAAACGGCTTTGATGCCCACGAGTAGTTTGGTTACAAAATACGCAAGAATGCGCATTTTGGCCGAAACTACGACTCGTCACTGAGCCTAGTTAACGTGGTGATCAGTAGGTATAGTCACTACGGACTATAACCATCGTGATCACGCTCACGTTATGAAGTTCCATGAACTTCGCATCGACCATAAGCTGGTCAATGCAGAAAGTCAACAAAACGTTGACTTTCGGACTCGAAAAGCGAATAAAAGAGCGAAAGAAGACTTACGGAGGGTCCCCGAGTGCTAATCAAGACCAAATAGCTCAGGTATGAAACAATGGTTTCAACTTAGAGCTTTAAGATCTGATTTTGTGATTTTTACATAAAGGGGGGGGGTATTTATAGGAAAAGTGGAACCGTTAGGATCGTTTTACCGAATATCGTGCCTTGATCTCGTGCGTACATGTGTCCAGTGGATAAGTTCAGTGAACTTGACCCTTGGCTCTTCATTGGGTGAAAAGGCATCGCCCTTTGATCGAACGAAAGGCCAGATTCTGCATTAAATGCAAAATCTTTCTGTCAGACATGTTCACGCGGCCCGCCTAAGGATTTGGCAAATCCTTACGCGCCCCGCCTAAGGTTCCCAGACCAGAATTTTCAATTTTGGTCCCTGCACTTCAGAAACACGTATTTTGGCCCATTTTTGGCATGTTTAAGCCCCGTTAACCTCATTTCAAGGCTCTAAGATGAAGTTAAAGTGTAGGGGACTTGAAATATGCTCAAAAATATTCCGGATGTCGGTTCGTTTGGCCGTACGATCGCGATGTTCGCTTAATTACGACGGAATGCGCATAAGCGTGAAAGATGATCCAAATGACGCGACGAATGGATTTTTCTCATGACAAACACTAAGGCATAATATAAGGATGCTTACATAAATTTTTGGATGTCCGGATGTATTCAGAACGTGAGTTATGCGCGAAAGTGCAAACTTATGCACTTTTTGACACTTTTAGTCCCTGAATGATCCAAAAGTTTGTTTTAGCATACCAAATCCCTCAAAGCCTATTTCTAAGCTATGTAAAGGATATATATGGTATGTTTAACTTATGGACATGTTCCGGAATGTTCGTTACAGTTCAAATTGGCATACTTTCGCAGTTTGTCAAGTTTAGTCCCTGTAAGCGAATTAACTTGTTTTTGCCATACCAAAGCCTTCAAAACTTATTTCTAAGTTATGTAAAGGTTATTTAAGGTATGTTAAGTGTATGATGGTCTCCCGGAGTATTTGTCGCATTAAACTGAGTACGTTTATGCACCAGTTTGCGTATAATTCTCCAGAAAGCGTTGTAGAGTATGAAATTGAACAAGAATTGATATGTGCAAAGCATACACATATTTATACAAATCCCAAGTATGAAATACAATATTTCCTTGGTTTGGCATTTGTTTGATGGTTGGAGTGACACAGGTGTCACAGTCTCCCCTACTTTAGGAAATTTCGTCCCGAAATTTAATTCTAGAGGAAACTCGTGAGGACAGCTGTGAAGGTTTCGCCTTATAATAGATCCATTGAACCCTTAGGTAAAACCCTGGGCCATGTTAGGATTCTTAGCGAATTTGTTAACCCTCAGAGTGAATTCCTTGAATTAGTAAAACATGAAATTTTGAACTACTGATTGACGAACGTTTCTTATGAAGGCTTATCATAGGAAAACTTGGTGTGTGATTGAGATCAGAATTGGGGGAGTGTGAGAATAAATGACATTGGTCGAGGTCCGAGACTTCTCCCGTATCATTATTCTTGTCACTAGGTCTTAACACATGATGAAACTTCCTGTGGTTCCTATGCACTGAATTCCATAATTATGTAGGCCTCCATAATTACGTAATTCCTTGCACAGTCCGCACAGTCCATTTCATAATCCGTAGGAAAATTACTTGAATAAATATGAAGCGATTTGACTAGACCACCAAAGGATCCTTTTAATTCGATCAACGAACGATCTTTTAACTAGATCAACACATGATCTTCTTAACTAGACCGTCGTACGATCTCTTTAAATAGACCGCTTAAGGGATCATTTTTATATCATCACATGATATTTCTAATCAGATTTTCAAAATCAATCTGTTTAAGCAGACCTTTCAAGAGGTCCAATTATAGAATAATACTTTATAACCCGAGGGACTTAACTACACTGTTGAAATCCATTAAGGGTTTAAGATAGTATCTTTGGATATCCCATTATGAATCTCTCGTATGAAGATATGAAAGATTCTATGAGGATTTGGATGGATCACATACAACCACAAAACATGTAAGAAAATACATAAGCACAAATTTAGTTAACTTGATTCTTTATTTTGTTATCCTTAGGTATGGATATTAAGGCACACTAGGAATCCAACCTATGGATTTCATTTGGCACTTTAACGATTTATGAAGATCTATCTATAAAGATAGAGGGATTCTCAATAAGTGTTTGACTTTGTTTCTTAAAAGAAACGAGAGTTTAAGGTTCTTGGGGAGATCACAAGTGATCATAATATGACAGAACCATACGAGTAGTTTGTCGTTGGGCTGACATCATAAAGTTGCATCAAGCATTCACACAAACGCATAAATTTTGCAGAAATAAAAACAACAAATCTTTATTTATGTGGCAACGGATTTGTCTTGAAGTGTCAAAAGATAGCAACTGAGGAAATACAAAACACTAATTGTTCACTGCTGCCTCATTGTTCATGTTTGCCTCATTGATGTTGAACACTCGTCCACGCGCTGGAGGTATGTTAACAAGCCTTGGGCAATTGTTTCTGTAGTGGGTAAGGTCACCACAGTTATAACATGACCCTGGAGGGAACCGTGCTTGAACAGCAGCAGGGTTTGCAGCAGTTTGATTTGCATAACGACAAACATTGATCAAATGTCCCAACCGCCCACAGTGGGTACATTTGTGACACTGCTCTTGCTCTAGATGATGACGGTTGCATTTGTTGCACAACGGTGCAGTACCAACATAGTTTTGTCTTTTACGAGGTTGTGTTGGCTGGTTTGGTGCAACTTGTTTGTCTTGAGCAGTTACAGCGTAGCTTTGAGAGGCTTTGCGCTTTTTCTTCTTGGACACCTCAGCACTTTCTTCCTTTGGTTCCACATGAGCAGTCTTGTCAGATGGTCTTAAGTCGCCCTTCCGAAACAGCTTGCGCTTCCTGATTTGGGATTCAGTCAGAGTGGCAGCCAATTCAATGGCTTGTCTGACAGTAGTAGGGTTGCTGCCAGTAACGATGTCCTGAACTACGTCAGGAAGCCCATCAATGTATTTCTCAATCGCCTTATCCAGAGGCGTAACCATAGTAGGGCATAACAAGCTCAATTCCTCATAGCGATCAGTATAGGCTCGATGTTCCCCACTGTCTTGCTTTAAATCATCAAATTCCCTTTCTAGAGCCCTAAGCTCATGACGAGGACAGAACTCCTTCATCATAAGAGCCCTAAGCTCGGCCCAAGTCTGTGCTAATGCAACCTCTGCACCGCGGTCTCTCATAACCCCGTTCCACCATGTAAGAGCCCTCTTCTGAAACACACTCGAAGAAAACTCGACCTTGCGATTTTCAGGACACTGAACGTGACGGAAAGTATTCTCAATGCTCTCGAACCATTGAAGAAGCCCAGTTGCTCCCTCAGAACCATTGAACTTGAGCGGTTTAGCTGAGTTAAAAATCTTGAAATTGCATGGAGCATTGTTGTTGTTGTTGATGGCTTGAGTTATTTGAGCATAAAGAATTGGGAAGGCAGCAGCCATTTGTTGCGCGATGATTTCCGCCAGTTCGGCATTCGCCATCTGATTGTCACGTCGAGGAGGCATTCTAAAAGAGGAAACATGAGAGGAAACGAGTGAGAGAATTAGACGAAAAGAATGAGATGAAACAAATCTGATGAAAGCAAGGATAGTGGCCGTCTGTCTGTTACTACAAAGCAACAAACGACCTGGTGATTAATCAAAGCAAATAGGTCAAAATAATGTATCGCGAAGACATGCTCGCCTATAAGTGGACACTCACCCCAAGAGTTCCCAGGTAAGAGTGACTGGTCCGATTATGTGGATTTGTACGAACACTCTAGCCTTAGACAGAAAACTCAGGGTACAGGCACCCACCCTTCCAGTTTGCATGTGTTCACAATATTTAGACCAATTTTGACGAGAGTTTTGAAAATTCAAAGGGGTTCAAAACCTTATAACAGAGGGTTCAAAACCTAGTAATCAATCATCCTAGAACAGATGATTAGTTTTCAAAGCGGTTTTGAAATTTATGTTCTTGTTGCGGTCGTCGCCTAAGGATAGGTGACGGTGTTGTTTTATGACTAAACGCAAGTAAACTCGCGTTAGGGTCCTAGGAAGGTTATAGACTAGGTCAAAGCATTACTAATAACCTAATTCCCTATAACCATGAGCTCTGATACCAACTTTTCTGTCACACCCCGACCACGTGTAACAACAAAACGTGGCGGAAACGTCGGGGAGTGTTGTAACAGAATCATTGTTTCATAACACATGGAAATTTAAATATTATTTTATTGATTAAATGAACTCGTTGTTCTATTACAATCACATAAGTACAACTATGATCTTCCAAGTTTTAAAGTTGCTAAGGCACGAGTCCATCCTAAATGTAGCATGCATCAACAATCATCTCAAGACAGCACCTGAAACATGTGTAAAAATAGGTACGTCAGCATAAAAATGCCTGTGAGATACATAGGTTTTGTGAAAACGGAGTTCATGACTTATGTTTGAGAAAATGTTTAGTCATGAACTTTGTAAATTTGCTTTGTCTTGTAAATCATTTGAAAAACGATAGGATCAGATGATATGTATAAATAAGAGAATAATGTATGGTTAACTGAATAACCATGTAAAATGAGTTTGTATAAGTTAAGTTGTTTGAAAAACAATGTTTTAATAAAACGTTTATGGTATATATAAAATATACCTTGGTTTTAAGAAAGTTGAATAAGTAATATATTAAAATATATTTCAGTTCCAATATTGTTAACCCAAGTGTACTAAATAACGCCACGGTATGTAATGCAATGAAAACACTTATATATAAGAAGTACCAGCGGCGTATCTACCATGTTTTCATCACATTACACTCGTTCCGTTATCTAAACACTAACCAAAACTAAATCGTTTGATAGATAGTATATTAAATATACTTTAGTTGTTCAAAATAATAGTTTTCAGTAGTATATTACAAGTATACCTTGGATTTATAAATAACACATTAAACCATGTTTTAGTTTTGTAACTAACATATCAGTATATGCTTTGGATGTGATAAATAACATATTAAACTATGTTTTAGTTATGTAAGTAACATATCACAATATGCTTTGGATGATTACAAAATATATGTTGGTTCTGTACAACACCACACATGAGAGTATATCAAACTATACTTTTTGGGAGTATATCAAAATATACCTTAAAGGTGCGATTTAAGAATTCATTCAGACCTGGTGCATCAAACTACACCTTTGAGACTATAGGGATACCACAAAGGAAATCCCTATTTGGATGGAGAAACGAATTGGTTTCAGACATTCCATGACAACAGGAATGGGGTGTCTAGTCCTATAGCGCTATATCATACTACCAATCGGTCTGGTGAACAAAATAAGTACTATTCCAACAATTACTTTTGTAATTTTTGAGAAATCAGTGTTTAAACCATAGATAGTCATTTAGTTTGTCAAAAGATAAATACTATCATGTATAATCAATTATACTTTGAAATCATGAAAATAACAGATAGGTACACATGCTTCACCCCAAAACAGTTCAGAAAACAGTAAAAGAGGGGAACTATGTACTCACCTGAGATTGCTTTGGATTCCTTGTATAATAACCGGATAATGCTAAAGATCACGGAATATCAACGGCACCTAATAGGTAGCTTATGTTAATATACCGGACCAAATCGGAAGGATCGGACAGTACGCGGGTTCGTAAACCAAACGAGTATGGAGACTCGTGTAATATGGCTTAGCAAAGCCTACATACTAAAATGAAACCTAATCTAAGTGCTTACGGTCCATCACGACCCGTTTAGGTAGCTTATGCTACCCTAACGCGTCGTTCGCGTAGAACGCGTTCGGAACGCCTAACATTGCGACCACACGGTATAACCTCGGAAGGTTATAGCTATGGTCACCTAATGTGTTTGGTCGGGTCCTAATGACCGACCAAATGGGTCGGGTTCGAAAGTATAAGCGATGGTTTAAATTGCTTACCTTACGACCCTATATAAGCACTAAACTAAAAGTGACGAGCTAAGCATGTTAGAACATGCTTAACTAAGTTTAGAAACAGGTTTGGCATCAAAACAAACGGCTTTGATGCCCACGAGTAGTTTGGTTACAAAATACGCAAGAATGCGCATTTTGGCCGAAACTACGACTCGTCACTGAGCCTAGTTAACGTGGTGATCAGTAGGTATAGTCACTACGGACTATAACCATCGTGATCACGCTCACGTTATGAAGTTCCATGAACTTCGCATCGACCATAAGCTGGTCAATGCAGAAAGTCAACAAAACGTTGACTTTCGGACTCGAAAAGCGAATAAAAGAGCGAAAGAAGACTTACGGAGGGTCCCCGAGTGCTAATCAAGACCAAATAGCTCAGGTATGAAACAATGGTTTCAACTTAGAGCTTTAAGATCTGATTTTGTGATTTTTACATAAAGGGGGGGGGGTATTTATAGGAAAAGTGGAACCGTTAGGATCGTTTTACCGAATATCGTGCCTTGATCTCGTGCGTACATGTGTCCAGTGGATAAGTTCAGTGAACTTGACCCTTGGCTCTTCATTGGGTGAAAAGGCATCGCCCTTTGATCGAACGAAAGGCCAGATTCTGCATTAAATGCAAAATCTTTCTGTCAGACATGTTCACGCGGCCCGCCTAAGGATTTGGCAAATCCTTACGCGCCCCGCCTAAGGTTCCCAGACCAGAATTTTCAATTTTGGTCCCTGCACTTCAGAAACACGTATTTTGGCCCATTTTTGGCATGTTTAAGCCCCGTTAACCTCATTTCAAGGCTCTAAGATGAAGTTAAAGTGTAGGGGACTTGAAATATGCTCAAAAATATTCCGGATGTCGGTTCGTTTGGCCGTACGATCGCGATGTTCGCTTAATTACGACGGAATGCGCATAAGCGTGAAAGATGATCCAAATGACGCGACGAATGGATTTTTCTCATGCCAAACACTAAGGCATAATATAAGGATGCTTACATAAATTTTTGGATGTCCGGATGTATTCAGAACGTGAGTTATGCGCGAAAGTGCAAACTTATGCACTTTTTGACACTTTTAGTCCCTGAATGATCCAAAAGTTTGTTTTAGCATACCAAATCCCTCAAAGCCTATTTCTAAGCTATGTAAAGGATATATATGGTATGTTTAACTTATGGACATGTTCCGGAATGTTCGTTACAGTTCAAATTGGCATACTTTCGCAGTTTGTCAAGTTTAGTCCCTGTAAGCGAATTAACTTGTTTTTGCCATACCAAAGCCTTCAAAACTTATTTCTAAGTTATGTAAAGGTTATTTAAGGTATGTTAAGTGTATGATGGTCTCCCGGAGTATTTGTCGCATTAAACTGAGTACGTTTATGCACCAGTTTGCGTATAATTCTCCAGAAAGCGTTGTAGAGTATGAAATTGAACAAGAATTGATATGTGCAAAGCATACACATATTTATACAAATCCCAAGTATGAAATACAATATTTCCTTGGTTTGGCATTTGTTTGATGGTTGGAGTGACACAGGTGTCACATTTTGATGTCCCGGTTATTGTCCGGTTGTTCGGTTCGTTAAAGTGCTGAATTGCGCAGTATGAAGCACCTTTTGTGGCAGTTTCAATTCCCGACACTTTGTAAGTTATACTAGACAATAAAACATAAATTTTGCATGATATTAATGTGTTTAAAAGCTGATTATAGCTGAATTGTGCTGATTTATGCAGAATTCTGCATTTAAAGTGAGTTTGGGGTGCTTTTTAGTGCATAGTTTAGCTTCCGGAAAGTTTATATGTTAACCCTTGTATCCACACTTGGGTTTTAATGTATTTTAGATGTTGGACCTATTCCTAGGCCCTAATTCTATTATCTGACTGCTTTTTGTAGAATTGCTAACACAACATGTCTTAACGTTGAGTTTACTAGTTTTTCTGACGCAACGCTAAAGTAATGCATAAAGCAATATTTGAAGTATAAAACGTGCACGAATTAACATGTATAGCATGAAATCAGACAATGTTGACATTTAAGCACATAATTGCAGATATTTAATAATAATTAAAACTGTACGGAAATTACCGGTTTTGTGCTGGTTGTCACAGTCTCCCCCCCCCCCCCGGTTAAAAGAATTTCGTCCCGAAATTCAGGCTGAGTTATCTTCCGCAGGAGCTTTCTCGAAAAGGTGAGGGTACATGGCTTTGAACCGGTCTTCACGTTCCCACGTGTACTCGGGTCCGTGCTTAGAGTTCCAACGTACTTTGACAAGCTTAATGCGACTCCTCCTTGTTTTATGGATCTTCCAATCTGTTACCTCAACAGGCTGTTCTGTAAATCGAAGTGTGTCGTCGATATGCACCTTATCCGCAGGGATGATAACTGTTTCTTGGGTTGGACTCTTTTTGAGGTTGGATATATGGAACGTATCATGTACACAATTAAGTTCTTCCGGTAACTCCAACTTGTACGCCACGGTACCAATCTTTCCAAGATCTTGAATGGTCCAATGTATCGTGGATTCAACTTTCCACGTTTTCCGAACCTTGCTACCCCTTCCAAGGGGAGACTTTCAACAGAACTTTATCTCCCACCTCGAATTCTAAGGGTTTTTGTCTACGGTCAGCGTAGCTCTTCTGTCGATCACGAGCCGCCTTAATGCGCTCTTGGATCCGCATAACCTTGTCGGTTGTTTCTTGAACAAGTTCAGGATCAATCAACTGCTTGTCTCCAGCGTCTGCCAACACAACGGCGAGCGGCATTTGCGACCATAAAGAGCTTCGAACGGTGCGACTTTTATGCTCGTATGGTAGCTGTTGTTATAGGAAAACTCAACTAAAGGTAGATGAGTATCCCAGCTGCCGCCTAGATCCATAACACATGCGCGAAGCATATCTTCCAGTGTTTGTATGGTCTGTTCGCTCTGGCCGTCTGTTTACGGATGGAAGGCCATGCTTAGATCTAGTTGAGATCCAAAGGCCTCCTGGAAGGATTGCCAGATCCTGGATATGAAACGCCCGTCTCTGTCCAAAATAATCGAAATATGCACTCCATGACATGCCACTATTTCCTTAAGATACAGCTCAGCAAGCTTTCCGGTGCTATCCTTCTCTCGGATTGGTAGGAAATGCGCAGACTTCGTTATCGATCAACTATCACCCAAATCATATCATGCCCTCTAGGGGTCCTGGGTAATTTAGTTATGAAGTCCATCGAGATTTGTTCCCACTTCCACATGGGTATCTCAGGTTGTTGCAGTAGACCGGACGGTTTCTGATATTCGGCCTTAACCTTAGCACAGGTTAGGCACTTTCCAACGTAAACAACAACATCGCCTTTAAGCTTTGGCCACCAATAATACTATTTCAAGTCTTGATACATCTTGTCCGATCCTGGGTGGATCGAGTATCTCGACTTGTGAGCTTCGTCAAAGATAACTTCTCGAATACCGCCTTAGAGCAGAACCCAAATACGCCCCATAAAGTATAGGGTTCCCTCTTCGTTTGGCACCAATTTCTTCTCCATACCTCGGAGATATTCAGCTCTACGATTCTCCTTCTTAAGGGCTTCTTGTTGGGCATCAGGAATGCGTGCAGTGAGATTTGTCCGAATGGTCATTTCAAAGTCTTAACCCTTTCCTTTCGACTTAATGCGTCTGCTACTATGCTTGCTTTTCCAGGATGGTATTTAACCTCACAGTCATAATCGTTTAGCAACTCAACCCATTGTCTCCGATGCATGTTTACTTCCTTCTCATCAAATATGTGCTGTAGGCTTTTGTGATCAGTGAAGTTAGTACATCGAGTACCATATAAATAATGTCACCAGATCTTCAAGGCGAATACCACCGCGCCTAGCTCCAAGTCGTGTGTGGTGTAATCCTTTTGGCGTTGCATGAGCATGCAACCCAATCCTTGACGCGAAGCGTCACAGTATACCACGAAGTCTTCCGTGCCTTTGGGTAAAGATAGTATTGGTGCATCGCATAGTTTACTTTTGAGAAGTTGGAAGGCTTCTTCCTGTTTATCACCCTCGTCGTACTTCTTGTCCTTCTGCATAAGGGAAGTTAGCGGTTGGGCTATCTTGGAAGAATTCTCGATAAATCTGCGGTAGTAGCCCGCTAATCCCAGCAATTGTCAAACTTTGGTTGGTGACTTGGGAGCTCCCAATTCTTTATTGCTTCTATCTTCGCTGGGTCTACATGAATTCCCTTCTCGTTCATAACATGAACAAGGAACTACACTTCGCGAATCCAGAATTCGCACTTTGAGAAGTTTGCATAAAGTTTCTCTTTCTTCAATAATTCCAGAATGGTCCTGAGGTGTTGTTCATGCTCTTCTTTCGTCCGCGAATAAATCAGAATATCATCGATAAATACAATCACGAATTTATCGAGATATGGTTTGCAGACACGATTCATTAGATCCATAAATACGGTTGGCGCGTTCGTCAATCCAAATGGCATCACAAGGAACTCGTAATGCCCATAACTAGTCCTGAACGCAGTCTTCGGTATGCTCTCTTCTTGGATCCTTAACTGATGGTAGCCAGACTGAAGGTCGATCTTTGAGTAGTAGCTCGATCCTTGCAACTGATCGAATAAGTCGTCAATCCTCGGTAGTGGATACCGATTCTTGACAGTGAGCTTATTTAATTCTCTATAATCAATACACATCCACAGTGTTCCATCCTTCTTCTTTACGAACAAAACTGGAGCTCCCCAAGGCGAGAAGCTCGGCCTTATGAATCCTTTATCCAACAACTCTTAGAGTTGTGTAGATAATTCTTGCATCTCGAATGGAGCAAGTAGATAGGGTGCCTTGGCTACAGGGGCGACGCCTAGAACAAGGTCATTATGAAATTCGACTTGTCTTTGCGGAGGTAGTCCTGGCAAATCTTCGAAAAAAAAAACATCAGGAAATTCCTTCACCACAGGAATGTCTTGGAGTTTCGGCTCCTCGGCCTTCTTATCTACTACGTGCGCCAGAAATGCAACACATCCTTTCCTTAAGCACTTCTGCGCCTTCATACAGTTGATGATTCGCTGAGGCGTGTCTCTTTTCTCTCCATGCACGATGAGCGTTTCATCATTCGCAAGAGGGATACGAATGATTTTCTTGTGACAAACAACTTCAGCCTTATTCTTGGATATCCGATCCATGACGACTACCACATCAAAACTACCTAGAGCAACTGGTAGAAGGTTGATAGAGAATTTTCGTTTCCCCAAGTCCAAGTATACCACCCTTAATAACTTTATCTATTTCGATTGATTTCCCATTTGCTAACTCTATAGCCTGTGGGGAGTCTAGCTTACTTGTTCCTAAGCCAAGTATACCCTTAAGTTCCATAGACTTAATACCAAAGTCGGTGCTGGTATCAAATCGAATAGATGCAATGTGTCGGTTTATAAAGAACGTACTCGTAACTACGTTCGGGTCCTAGCGTGCGTTGCGTATTCCCTTCATGAAAATGCTCCCAAGAGCTTGAACTTTTCTTCGGGCAGTCCTTCCAATAGTGTCCTTTGTCGCCACATCCGTAGCAACTCTTGGCCTTTGCTATTGCTATTATATCCTAAATTCTATTCACATGTCTCATACCAGATGAGCATGCCTCCTTGCTATGCCCGGTCTTGCCCCAATTTTACACCTACGAGTCCTGCACAAACCTGTGTGATAATAACCACATCTATCACACTTTGGTAGTTCTCCTTGGTATTTTTTATCACCTATCTTAGTCGTGACAACGAATGCCTTGACTTTCCTAGTCGCAGTGGTTTCCTTATGTTTGTTGTTTGCTTTAGAGCTTTACTTGGGATGTGTATACTTCCTCTTACTTCGCCGTTGTTTTCAGTGTTGTTTGCTTCGTTTTGGACAATTGCTTCAGCAAATTGTTGGTTCCACAGAGCTTCAGGCTCAGCTCTTGTTGCAGGTAAAAGTTCTGATTAGACTTGGCCTGTCACACCCCGGCCGCGTATAACATGCAACCGCGGCGGAAACGCCGGGGAGTGTTGGGACAGAATTAATTGTTTCACAAGTATGGCATACAAAATTATATTTTATTTATTAAACACGAGTGTTACATTGTTTCAAAACAGGAAATAAAGTGTTCAGAACATATTCAAACTAAGCCTATCTTCGTTTTATGTCTCTAAGGCACAGGTCCGCCCTAGTGTCACAATTGTCATCCTAAGCGATAGCTCCTGAAAACACATGTGAAAGTAGGTACGCCAGCATAAAAATGCCTGTGAGATACATAGGTTTTGTGAAAATGGGATTCATGACTTGAGTTTAAAGAAAACGTTTAATAACAGTCAGTCATGAACCTTGTAAATTGTTTAGTCTTGTAAATCATATGAGAAACGTTAAGATCAGATGATATGTATAGATAAAATATAAGGTTAAATGAGAGTAAAAATGAGTTTGTATAAGATAAGTTTGTTTGTAAAACAATGTCTTGTGAAGAATATGTTATTTGTGAAAAAGGTAACATGTCTATTCTGAAATGATTTAAATAATGCTACGATAGGTAATATTATACAAACATTTATCTATAGGAAGTACCAGCGGCGTATCCACCATGTTTGTATTATATTACATACACCACGTTACTCAAACCATTTACCCAAACCAACCACCATGTAAATTGTTCATGTATAAATAAATTGTCTAGTGTTATTGTGTAAACCATATCGAAATGTCTATGTTCAATGTAAACCACCAAATGTGTATAGCAATGTCAAAATGTTTATGTTTAATGTAGATCATGTAATGTGTACCCAAAATATATCATGTATGGTAAGTGAAATATATCAACTAAACCATATGTAAAATGCACAAAAACAAGGTATTGAAGTAAAACATGGTTTAAATCAAAGTTATGTTTTGTGGAACAAATGCATGCTATACTGATACAAACATTTATGCGGTATTGTGAAAATGCATACATCCAAGCCTTGAGACTGTGGCGATAAACCCTTAAACAAATTAAAGGTTTATCTAAGTTATGTGTATCGAATTCGGTCATTCCTTTCATCCAAACCAACCTAGGATGTCCGGAACGGGAGTTGTCAATTCCTATGGTACCAGTACCTACTAACGAACAGCGTAGCTGATGTTAATGAATGTATTGTTCCATGTTAAACAAACCAAATATCATACCAAAATGAAGGCATGTGATGTAAACAATTGTACTAAGTATGCACACAATGGGCATAAATAGCATGAAATGTAATGTGAAACAATGTACTAAGTACGCACACAATGGGCATAAATAGCATGAAATGTAATGTAATGTAAAGCAATGTACTAAGTATGCACACAATGGGCATATATAGCATGAAATGTAATGAAATCAATGTACTAAGTACGCACACAATGGGCATACATAGCATGAAATGTAATGAAATCATGTACTATAATGTACTAACTAACATAGCAGGTATATGATGTGATGTGACACCCCTGGAAAACCAGTAAACTACATTACACAACTAGCTTCCTCAGTAACCACGTGCTAAATTTTGGGACGAAATTTCTTTCAAGTTGGGGATAATGTGACAACCCGAGTTCTCAAGGTCTCTATTTGACCTAATACTTGCTTACAAAGTGTGGTTTATATATTTGTATGATATGCTTGGTAAGTGTGTATGTTCATGTTTTATATTAATATCATGTTTGGTATTAATAGTATGTTTTAATAATATGTTGTAATTAGTTAAAATGGAACTTTGTATAATACCCGAAACACCCACTGTGTAATATATATGACTCGAAACACCCACCTACATGGAGGTGTATCTGTATTAATACTATATATTTTATATAGTAAACAAATGTTGAACCCTTCACCCGAAAAACCACCCCACTCGACGAAATTAGTTGATTTCGCCAAGCCCAGTTTTCGCCAAAGCCCAGTTAGGGCCCAACATCATACTAGTTACGTATTTAGCGTACATGACCAGTTACCAAACCCTACTCACCTCCCACCTTACGACGGCAATAGTCAAACCCTTGAAGCCTTCTTGCATCGACTGGGTTATTGTTTCTCCTGCGTAGGTTAGTAATCAACTATTGTTATGTATTTAAATCGTTATGATTCCATGTGTTAATTGTTATGTGGTTTGATTGTGAATTGAATAGATGAGTATGATAAGGATATTTAATCTGATGAATGATTTCATGTATTAATAGTTGGTGGGTAACGATGTGAGCATATGATTGAATCAATGTGTATGCAATGTGTGGTCGAATGGTTTCAAGTAAATCACATGAATATCAGTGCATGTCATCAGGCTTTTAATCGGCCCAATCATGCTAATGCACGCAATGGAATTATGATAGGTTGTAAGATCCTTTATTTTTGGTCCAATAGAATTGCAAAAGGATTAATGTTGGTCAAATAGCAACATGAATCTATCTACCCTTGTCGGCCATAACATTCACATGTTTATTTGTTTATAGGCTGCCAATTTGTATGATGATGTTATTAGTGATTGGATGTGTGACACCCCAGGAAAACCAGTGAACAATACAGCTTACCTAGCTTCCTCAGTGAGTGCGTACCAAATTTCGGGACGAAATTTCTTTTAAGTTGGGGATATGTGACAACTCGAATTTCCAAGATTCCTAATTCGCATTTATTGCACGTTCATTGTTCGTATAGTTAATTATTTGCACAATTGATTGCTATGGAATGGTATACGTTTTGTTGAAATAAATCGTATTGTGTGATTGTGCATGGTTGTTTGATTAATTGTGATAGACTTGTCAATTATGTGAACCTGGGGGTGAAACCGTGAAATGCTTGTAAGATGGTATGCTTGTGTAAAATATAATTATTCAGGGTGTATTGAGCAATTAGTGAAAAGTTAATTATACTTAACCCTAATCCTTCACTAAACCACACACACAAAAATCCAAGCACGTAGTTCACAATTCTCTGGCAATCATCACCAAATCATTGGCAAGACATCACAAGTTTGATTCCTCTCTTTCTCTAAAATCATTCAAGGTAATTGTTATTGATCATTGTAATACTTGTAAACTCTAATTGATTGTTTGATTGTTATGAATTCTTGATTCTTGATTATGTGTCCACAAAAACCCTAGTTCCTCATATAATGATCTGTGATTTTGATTCAATTCTGGATAATTGTGATTATGATGATGATTAGTTGTATACTTGGTAGATTATGCTTGTAATGATTGTTGTTTTTAAGCAATGGTTGATTTGTTAAGAATCTGTTATCGATATGAATGAAATTAGGGTTTCATGTACGTAGAAAACGTAACTGATACAATCACGTTGAACTGGAATAATCTGTTGTATGACTTTTGCCCGTCTGAGTTTGTGAAAAATGCTATAGTCCGAGCTTTGTATCACATTACAGGTCCGACCTTTGTTTATAAAATAACATGCCCGACCTTTAAAAGGACTTTAGGGTCCGAGTTTCTTAAACATCAAGATGTCCGACTTTCATGGAATCAACAGGTCCGAGTTTTAATGTGCATGTCTAGGTCCGAGTTTCAAGATGAAAGGAGAGTGGTCCGAGTTTTTAATGGGCTTTCCTTGTCCGACTTTTAGGAGTGAAACACCTCCTGTCCGAGTTTGTTAAGGGTCTGGTTTGGTCCGACTTTTAACATGTAAACATGTCCGAGGTTTATGTGATTGATCATGAGGTCCGAGTTTGATCCCCATACCCCCCCCAAGTCCGACTTTTACCCTCTACTCATGTTATCCGAGGTTTAACTCCCACATGCCCTGTCCGAGTTTGTAATGGGAGCCCATAGTCCGACTTTGTTAATGTGCTAAGTAATGTTAAGTCCGAGCTTCATGCTAGGGATTGCTGGCCCGATGTTTAATAGTTTCTGGCCCAAAAACCTCTTAAACTTGTTACATCAGTAACCTTATTTAGTATAGTAAATATGTTTATATGTTAACCTCATTATGTCCATTAAGTTACATTTGTTAACTCTGTTAGAATCCCATTCATATGCTAACTGTGTTAAGTGTTAACCATGTTAAGGGTATTAGTTCTGCGAAAACATGTTATCTGGTTAAGTGTGTTGATCTTATTAAGCACGACGACTCTGTTAATTGGGTTACTGAATAACTTTGTTTGAGTTGATCAAGAACACTGTCATATGGGGCATGATTGTATGAAAGTAAAGTATCTGTTATGTGCTGCATGATGATTAATTGCCAAACACACTATGTGACATTAGATTGTATGCAAAATTGTCACGAACGAAAACTGATTATACATACGTGCGTACGATAGGTCGTGATTGATTAGCTGTGAGCGTGTGTATTCTTTAGCATACCGAGCAAACCAAGGTGAGTTCACACAGCCAAGGCATGGGGTTCCCAGGTGGGAATGGGATTTGATGAACTATTGTATATACCTTGCTGATAGAACTACGACTAGACTAGTAACACTTATTGGACTGATCTTCGCACACCTGCCAAGGGTTGGCCGCGATATTATGACTGACTTCGCACACCTGCCTTTGGAAGGCCGTGAACTGTAATTTACTAATCTTCGCACACCTGCCTGGTATGCCGCGATACAGATAAACCTAGTCTAGAATACTCAGGATGAACATCCCCCAATATCTTCGCATACCTGCCTGGGAGGCCGCGATGGAAACTAATACGATACATGACATAACAAACGAACATACTACTACTCACACTATACTATTACTGAATTGTTAACTGTGAACTCGCTCAACTAGTTGTTGATCCTCTGTTACATGCCTTGCAGGTCGTTAGATAAATGGAGCTTGCACATGGAGGAACAGGTCGTTGTGGAGCATGGATCGTGGATGCCATGTTAAAACATTTAAACATTTGAACTTATGTTATACATTGGATTTTCATACTTATGCTTCCGCTACGCTTGATACTATATTTATGTTTTAAACACCTATCGTATTGAATGATTGGTTTTCATTTATTTTACTTGATATTAATTACATGTTCAATATGATTGGTGGCTTGATCCTTGTCACACCCCCAAAATCCACCTGCGGAGTATCACCGCTTGGGAGCGTGACTGACCAGGATCAAGCCACCAATCATATCGAACATGTAATTAATGTCAAGTATAGTAAATGTAAACAAATCATTCAATACGATTGATGTTCCAACAAAACATAGTTTAAGTTGCGGAAGCGTAACAATGAGAATCCAATGTATGTAAATAGTTCAAGTGTTGTAAGTTTATCAAAACATCCACGGTCCATGCACCACAACGACCTGCTCCTCCCTGTGCAAGCTCCATATGTACCTAATGTCCTGCAAGGCATGCAGCAGAGAGTCAACAACTAGTTGAGCGAGTTCACAGTTAACAGTTCAGTAATAGTATAGCGTGAGTAGTAGTATGTTCGTTCGTTATGTCACGTATCGTATTAGTTTCCATCGCGGCCTCCCAGGCAGGTATGCGAAGATATTAGGGGATGTTCATCCCAAGTATTCTAGACTAGGTTTATCTGTATCGCGGCCGACCAGGCAGGTGTGCGAAGATTAGTAAATTACAGTTCGCGGCCTTCCAAAGGCAGGTGTGCGAAGTCAGTCATAATATCGCGGCCAACCCTTGGCAGGTGTGCGAAGATCAGTTCAATAAGTGTTACTAGTCTAGTCGTAGTTCAATCAGCGGAGTATGTACCATAGTTCATCAAATCACATCACTACGTTCCAATATAGATAAGTACCAGTAAACAATCAAATCCCATTCCCACCCTGGGAACCCCATGCCTTGGCTGTGTGAACTCACCTTGGTTTGCTCGGTATGCTAGGTTATGCACTCACAAGTAATCAATCAAGTCCTATTGTATGCACGTATAACAAATCAGTTCATGATCGCAATGATACGCATGTAATCTAATGTCACAAGGTGCTTGATAGCCAATATCATGTATCAATCATGTATCACGTAACAGTTAACCCATTCATACAATTCACGTAATTCATGTGTCGTGTCTTTGATTACACAGTTTAACCTCACGTGGGTGTTAACCTAGTTACCACTGATAACGTACTTACATTTTATTATCATTAATAAGCTTAACAGGTTAGTCATTACAAATCACACAGTTCATTGTTTCAAATTGAATATCACATAATATCAGACAGGGCCTTGCCCTTCTAAAACTCAGACAGTATGGGGGGGGGGTCTCCCCTGTTCAAAACTCGGATAGCACATGTAATCATCATACAACCTCGGACATTAATCAACATACAAACTCAGACCTAGATTCTCATATAAATTCGGACATGGGTGGGCATAGCAAACTCGGTCCACCTTTAATCTATTAAACTCGGATCAATGGTGATCCATTAAACTCGGTCCAAGACAATCACCTTAAACTCGGTCCAAGGACAATCACCTTTAACTCGGTCCAAAGACAATCACCTTAAACTCGGACCATATGTGATTTTAATAAACTCGGACCATATGTAATTTTAATAAACTCGGACCATATGTGGTTTTAATAAACTCGGACCATTTGATAACACATTAAACAAACTCGGTCCGATAACAAATCAACAAACTCAGACCATAAACCATTAAACTCGGTCCATTTACATCTATGATACTCGGACCATTATTAATCCATTAAACTCGGACATATGTAAACATTATATTCGGTCCAAAGGGAAATCCATTAAACTCAGACACTTGCTTGATCAATATACTCGGACATATAACAATCAATAAACTCGGTCAAGTGTTAATCAATAAACTCAGACTATCTTATTCCATACTCGGATTAACATATCAATTTAAACTCAGACAAGCATAATCACAATCGTAACAGTTACAAACACATACGTTCCATCAGTTACGTTCTCATTTTCTACGATCTGGAAACCCAGATTTCATTGCAGTGCAACATTAGTTCAACATCTAATCATTCTATCATTCACAGGCAATTCGCTTAAACAAGCATTCAGACTCATTATCATTGCAATCCGAATCAAATCAAGAATCGTAGAGCATTATATGAAGCACTAGGGTTTTTATGAGCACTCAATCAAGAATCAGGAATTGCTAACAATCAAGAAATCAATTAGAGTTTACAAACATTACAATGATCAATAACAATTACCTTGAATGATTTTAGAGAAATAGCGGAATCGAATGCCTTGTGCCAATGATGGTGGTGATGATGATTGCTAGGGGATTAGAGAGTTACAAGTACGTGTTTTGATTTTTGAGGGAATGATTAGTGAAATGAGATTAGGGTTAAGTATCTAGGATTTCACTAATTACCATCTACATCCCTAAGTATTATATTTTTCACATGCACACCATCTCATAACCATTTCCTAGTTTCACCACCAAGTTCATATATTTACCAATTTCACAAATAACAAACAACTATGCACAATCAAACAATCAAAACATATATAATTTCATGGCAACCAAATGTGCAAATAAACGACTAGTCAATACATGATCGTGCAATAAATACGAATTAGAATCTTGGAATTTCGAGTTGTCACATTATCCCCAACTTAAAAGAAATTTCGTCCCGAAATTTGGTACGCACTCACTGAGGAAGCTAGGTAAGTTATATCGTTCACTGGTTTTCCTGGGGTGTCACATCATCCCCCCGTTGATTTGGAATTTCGTCCCGAAATTCGTAGCTTCAGCCTCAGGAGTGGTTGCATTGATTTCGAATAATTGGGGGTACTTTTCTGTCATCTGGTCTTCGCGTTCCCAGGTGTACTCTGGGCCACGTTTGGAGTTCCAACGAACTCGGGCAAGAGGGATTCTCTTGTGCTTGAGGACCTTAACATCCCGGTCCGTGATTTCAACTGGTTCCTCGACGAACTGCAACCGCTCGTCGATAGTGAGTTCCTTAAAAGGAATTATGAGGGTCTTATCTGACAGGCACTTCTTCAGATTCGACACGTGGAATACGTTGTGAACTGCACCGAGTTCAGCTGGTAGGTTTAGTCTGTAGGCTACTTGGCCTATTCTTTCAGTGATTTCGAACGGTCCAACATACCGTGGATTGAGTTTGCCTCGTTTACCAAATCGAACCACACCCTTCCAGGGTGAGACTTTAAGTAAAACCCGGTCCCCGACCTGAAATCCCAACGGCTTCCTACGCTTATCTGCGTAGCTTTTCTGGCGATCGCGAGCTGCCGCCATGCGTTGTTGTATCTGTGCAATTCGTTCAGTAGCGTCAACTACCATTTCTGGGCCTGTAATCTAACTATCCCCCACCTCTGCCCAACCGAGAGGTGACCGGCATTTACGTCCGTACAATGTCTCGAATGGAGCGGCTTGAATGCTGGTGTGGTAACTGTTATTGTACGTAAACTCCACTTAAAGGGAGATGCTTTTCCCAGCCGTTGCCGAAATCGATAACGCATGCCCGAAGCATGTCTTTAAGAGTTTGGATCGTTCGCTCAGACTGTCCATCCGTCTGAGGATGATATGCTGTGCTCATGTCTAATCGTGAGTCGGAAAATTTGTGCATCGACTGCCATAGTTCTGACGTGAATCGTGCATCCCGATCCGAAATAATGGAGGTGGGCACCCCGTGCCTCGAAACAACTTCTTTAAGATAGATGTCTGCGAGAGTTGAGAACTTATCTGTTTCCTTTATAGCCAGGAAGTGTGCAGACTTGGTGAGTCGATCCACGATCACCCATATAGTATCTTTCCCACACTGGGATCTGGGTAGGCCTGTAACGAAATCCATGGAAATTTCTTCCCATTTCCATTGCGGTATCCTGGGTTGCTGAAGTAAGCCTGAGGGTTTCTGGTACTCTGTCTTGACTCTCGCACAAGTCAAACATTTGCAATGTGGGCCTTCATGCTAGGCCACCAATAAGTAGTTCTGATGTCGTGGTACATTTTGTCCGACCCTGGATGTACCGAGTAGCGAGACTTGTGTGCTTCGTCCATAACAAGCTCTCGTAAACCGCCATAAAGTGGGACCCAAATACGCCCCGTTACATAATAGGCGCCGTCTTCCTTTTGTTCCATTCGTTGCCTTGAACCGCGTAAGGCTTCAGCCATGACGTTCTCGGATTTCAATGCTTCTATCTGAGCAGCTCGTATCTGTGCAGGAAGACCGGACTGAATAGTAAGCTGTAGCGCTCGCACGCGCTTAGGTAGGGTGTCCTTTCGACTGAGGGCGTCGGCCACAACATTGGCCTTGCCTGGATGATACTTGATGGCGCATTCGTAATCCTTAAGCAGTTCGATCCATCGTCGTTGACGCATGTTCAAATCCTTTTGCTTAAGGATATGCTCGAGACTCCTGTGATCGGTGTAAATCGTGCACCTGGTACCGTACAGGTAGTGTCGCCATATCTTAAGCGCGAAAACAACAGCTCCCAGCTCCAAATCGTGCGTCGTGTAGTTCCGTTCATGAATCTTGAGTTGTCGCGAGCGTAAGCAATAACCTTATCCCGTTGTATCAATACACAACCGAGACCCTGTATCGATGTATCACCATAAGCCACGAAGTCATCTGTGCCCTCCGGCAGTGAGAGAATAGGCGCACCGCAAAGCCTATCCTTTAGGTACTGAAAAGCGGTCTCTTGGGAATCTCCCCAACGGTAGGTGACACCTTCCCGTGTCAGCATAGTAAGCGGCTGCGCGATCTTCGATAAGTCTTTAATGAATCGTCTCTAATACCCCGCCAAACTCAAGAATTGGCGTATTCCCGTTGGTGTACGCGGTGCAGGCCAGTTCCTGATCGAGTCTACCTTGGATGGATCAACATGAATCCCTTCCCTGCTCACCACATGGCCTAAGAAGTGGACTTCACGAAGCCAGAAGTCGCATTTAGAAAACTTTGCGTACAGTTGCTCCTTTCGAAGAAGTTCCAAGATAAGACGTAAGTGCTGCTCGTGTTCCTCCTGACTCTTGGAGTAGATCAGAATGTCGTCGATGAAGACAATGACGAACTTGTCAAAATAGGGTTTGCACACCCTGTTCATAAGGTCCATAAATACGGCAGGTGCGCTCAATAATATCAAACCATCCATCATATCAAACATAAAGTATAGCAGTTAAAGTAATTCATAAAACCCAATACAATTGATGTTCAAACCAAACTTTGTTTGAGTAGCGAAAACATAATAATGAAAACCCAAAATAAGTTATAAGTTCAAATATCATTCATTGCGTCTCCTCGTCCTAACACGAAAACTCGACCTCTTGCCTCGTTGCCATTGTTGTTGTTGTTTCCCCCGTTGTTGTTGTTGTTCCCGTTGCCCTGGTTATTGTTGTGGTTCTGGTTCTGGTTCAACTGGGGACAATCGCGTTTGTAATGACCTTCCGCCCCACACTGGAAACATCCCCGGTTTCCACGCTGTGGTTGCTGCTGCTGGTTCTGTGGAGCTGGCGGTGGGAGTTGCTGGTTCTGATTTGCTGGCCGAGAGCTTCTACAATCCTTAGCCTCATGACCCATCTTGAGGCATCTTTGACATTGCTCCCTGCGACATCTTCCGCTGTGGTGTCTGTTGCACTTATTACACAGTGGGTGAATTCCCCGATATCCACCCTGCCCCTGACTGCCAGATGATTGCTGACTCGAATTCTGGTAGTCATTTGTCTTGCGCTGCTGAGACTGAACAGAAACCGATCCCTTGCTGGAATCCCCCTCCCATTTCCTCTTGTTGTCACTGGGAGTAGTAGAAGTAGTGACAGCAGTAGCAGTAGCCTTGACACGCTTTGGCAGTCTGTTCTGATCCACTGCCTGATCTGTAATACGGTGAGCGAGGCGCTGAATAGCCTGAATGTTGTCAAGATTAGCCGTTGTCACATGGCTCTGGATCTCTGGCGTCAATCCCTTGAGATACATCTCAATGCGCTTGTACGGAGGGTCTACCATAGTTGGACACAGCACGGCCAGCTCGTTTGACCGTTTAGTATACGCTTCGATCTCAGATCCAACCATTTTCAAATTGTACAGCTCGTCTTCCAACTTGTGAATATCTTCACGCGTGCAATATTCCCTCTTGATAAGTTCCTTAAAATCGTTCCAGGGTGTGGCGTTAGCAGCTGCCAACCCCAGAATTTGCACCTGCGCGTTCCACCAGGTTAGCGCGATTCCCTCCAAGGTGCCAGTTGCATACTTGACCTTGCGAGCCTCAGGGCACTCGCACATTTCGAATACTGACTCTAGCTTTTCAAACCAATGGAGGAGTCCCACTGCCCCCTCGGTGCCACTGAAAGAATTTGGACGACAATCCATGAAGTTCTTGAATGTGCAGACAGGCTGCTGCGCGTGTTGACCTGCTTGAGCTGCTGCAACTGCCGCAACAACTTGAGCTTGAACGAAAGCCTCTAGCTGGGCTTGTGTCATGCTAATTCTTCCAGACATGATCTTCATAGTAAAAGTAATGTAAGTGAGAGTGGTTCGCGAGTAGGGCGATGACAGAAAAGTGTAAGCACGTAGGTGTTCTCAAGCAATAACAAGTAGTGAGCAAAGTAATGTAAGCATACTACGAGCAAAGTTCTACGCAGTTCTAGCAAGCAGGTAATAAACATAAACCTTATTACCTAGGATGTCGAGTCTTGCACGTGGAGCGAAGCGTCGTCGTGGATCGTTGAGAGCACTGTTCTGGTTATAGTCTGGTTTTAAATAAAACGTTTTCCCATATTAAAACCAAGTTCTCTATAACCAATGGCTCTGATACCAATCTGTCACACCCCCAAAATCCACCTGCGGAGTATCACCGCTTGGGAGCGTGACTGACCAGGATCAAGCCACCAATCATATCGAACATGTAATTAATGTCAAGTATAGTAAATGTAAACAAATCATTCAATACGATTGATGTTCCAACAAAACATAGTTTAAGTTGCGGAAGCGTAACAATGAGAATCCAATGTATGTAAATAGTTCAAGTGTTGTAAGTTTATCAAAACATCCACGGTCCATGCACCACAACGACCTGCTCCTCCCTGTGCAAGCTCCATATGTACCTAATGTCCTGCAAGGCATGCAGCAGAGAGTCAACAACTAGTTGAGCGAGTTCACAGTTAACAGTTCAGTAATAGTACAGCGTGAGTAGTAGTATGTTCGTTCGTTATGTCACGTATCGTATTAGTTTCCATCGCGGCCTCCCAGGCAGGTATGCGAAGATATTAGGGGATGTTCATCCCAAGTATTCTAGACTAGGTTTATCTGTATCGCGGCCGACCAGGCAGGTGTGCGAAGATTAGTAAATTACAGTTCGCGGCCTTCCAAAGGCAGGTGTGCGAAGTCAGTCATAATATCGCGGCCAACCCTTGGCAGGTGTGCGAAGATCAGTTCAATAAGTGTTACTAGTCTAGTCGTAGTTCAATCAGCGGAGTATGTACCATAGTTCATCAAATCACATCACTACGTTCCAATATAGATAAGTACCAGTAAACAATCAAATCCCATTCCCACCCTGGGAACCCCATGCCTTGGCTGTGTGAACTCACCTTGGTTTGCTCGGTATGCTAGGTTATGCACTCACAAGTAATCAATCAAGTCCTATTGTATGCACGTATAACAAATCAGTTCATGATCGCAATGATACGCATGTAATCTAATGTCACAAGGTGCTTGATAGCCAATATCATGTATCAATCATGTATCACGTAACAGTAACCCATTCATACAATTCACGTAATTCATGTGTCGTGTCTTTGATTACACAGTTTAACCTCACGTGGGTGTTAACCTAGTTACCACTGATAACGTACTTACATTTTATTATCGTTAATAAGCTTAACAGGTTAGTCATTACAAATCACACAGTTCATTGTTTCAAATTGAATATCACATAATATCAGACAGGGCCTTGCCCTTCTAAAACTCAGACAGTATGGGGGGGGGTCTCCCCTGTTCAAAACTCGGATAGCACATGTAATCATCATACAACCTCGGACATTAATCAACATACAAACTCAGACCTAGATTCTCATATAAATTCGGACATGGGTGGGCATAGCAAACTCGGTCCACCTTTAATCTATTAAACTCGGATCAATGGTGATCCATTAAACTCGGTCCAAGACAATCACCTTAAACTCGGTCCAAGGACAATCACCTTAAACTCGGTCCAAAGACAATCACCTTAAACTCGGACCATATGTGATTTTAATAAACTCGGACCATATGTAATTTTAATAAACTCGGACCATATGTGGTTTTAATAAACTCGGACCATTTGATAACACATTAAACAAACTCGGTCCGATAACAAATCAACAAACTCAGACCATAAACCATTAAACTCGGTCCATTTACATCTATGATACTCGGACCATTATTAATCCATTAAACTCGGACATATGTAAACATTATATTCGGTCCAAAGGGAAATCCATTAAACTCAGACACTTGCTTGATCAATATACTCGGACATATAACAATCAATAAACTCGGTCAAGTGTTAATCAATAAACTCAGACTATCTTATTCCATACTCGGATTAACATATCAATTTAAACTCAGACAAGCATAATCACAATCGTAACAGTTACAAACACATACGTTCCATCAGTTACGTTCTCATTTTCTACGATCTGGAAACCCAGATTTCATTGCAGTGCAACATTAGTTCAACATCTAATCATTCTATCATTCATAGGAAATTCGCTTAAACAAGCATTCAGAATCATTATCATTGCAGTCCGAATCAAATCAAGAATCGTAGAGCATTATATGAAGCACTAGGGTTTTTATGAGCACTCAATCAAGAATCAGAAATTGCTAACAATCAAGAAATCAATTAGAGTTTACAAACATTACAATGATCAATAACAATTACCTTGAATGATTTTAGAGAAATAGCGGAATCGAATGCCTTGTGCCAATGATGGTGGTGATGATGATTGCTAGGGGATTAGAGAGTTACAAGTACGTGTTTTGATTTTTGAGGGAATGATTAGTGAAATGAGATTAGGGTTAAGTATCTAGGATTTCACTAATTACCATCTACATCCCTAAGTATTATATTTTTCACATGCACACCATCTCATAACCATTTCCTAGTTTCACCACCAAGTTCATATATTTACCAATTTCACAAATAACAAACAACTATGCACAATCAAACAATCAAAACATATATAATTTCATGGCAACCAAATGTGCAAATAAACGACTAGTCAATACATGATCGTGCAATAAATACGAATTAGAATCTTGGAATTTCGAGTTGTCACAATCCTGGTCAGTCACGCCTCCTAGCGGTGGTACTCCGCGCGTGGATTTTGGGGGTGTGACAGATTGGTATCAGAGCCATTGGTTATAGAGAACTTGGTTTTAATATGGGAAAACGTTTTTATTAAAACCAGACTATAACCAGAACAGTGCTCTCAACGATCCACAACGACGCTTCGCTCCACGTGCAAGACTCGACATCCTAGGTAATAAGGTTTATGTTTATTACCTGCTTGCTAGAACTGCATAGAACTTTGCTCGTAGTATGCTTACATTACTTTGCTCACTACTTGATATTGCTTGAGAACACTTACGTGCTTACACTCTTCTGTCATCGCACTATTCGCGAACCTTTCTCACTGATGCTGCCTTTGATGTGAAGATCAATGGCCGGACGAATTAACATGACTCAAGCCCAGCTAGAGGCTCTCGTTCAAGCTCAAGTTGTTGCGGCACTTGCAGCTGCTCAAGCAGGTCAACACGCGCAGCAGCCTGTCTACACTTTCAAGAACTTCATGGACTGTCGTCCAAGCTCATTCAGTGGCACCGAGGGGGCAGTGGGACTCCTCCATTGGTTCGAGAAGCTAGAATCTGTGTTCGAAATGTGTGAATGCCCTGAGGCTCGCAGGGTCAAGTACGCCACTGGCACTTTGGAAGGAATCACGTTGACTTGGTGGAACGCGCAAGTACAGATCCTAGGGTTGGCAGCTGCTAACGCCACCCCTTGGAATGACTTCAAGGAATTGATCAAAAGGGAATACTGCACTCGTGAAGACATTCACAAGCTGGAAGATGAACTGTATCACTTGAAAATGGTTGGGTCAGAGATCGAAGCCTATATTAAACGGTCGAATGAACTGGCCGTGCTATGCCCAACTATGGTGGACCCTCCAGTGAAACGTATTGAGTTGTATCTCAAGGGTTTGGCGCCAGAGATCCAGAGCCATGTGACATCGGCTAATCTTGATAATATCCAGGTTATTCAGCGCCTTGCTCATCGTATTACAGATCAGGCAGTGGACCAGAACAGGCTGCCAAAACGTGTCAAGGCTACCACTACTGCTGTCACTACTTCTGCTACTCCCAGTGACAACAAGAGGAAATGGGAGGGGGATTCCAGCAAGGGATCAGTTTCTGTTCAGTCTCAGCAGCGCAAGACAAATGACTACCAGAAATCGAGTCAGCAATCATCTGGCAGTCAGGGGCAGGGTGGATATCGGGGAATTCACCCACTGTGTAATAAGTGCAACAGACACCACAGCGGAAGATGACGCAGGGAACGTTGTCAAAGATGCCTCAAGATGGGTCATGAGGCTAAGGATTGTAAAAGCTCTCGGTCAGCAAATCAGAACCAGCAACTCCCACCGCCAGCTCCACAGAACCAGCAACAGCAGCCACAGCGTGGAAACCGGGGATGTTTCCAGTGTGGGGCTGAAGGCCACTACAAACGTGATTGCCCTCAACTGAACCAGAATCAGAATCGCAACAACAACAACCAGGGCAACGGGAACAACAACAACAACAACAGGGGAAACAACAACAACAATGGTAACGAAGCTCAGGGTCGTGCTTTTGTGCTAGGTCGGGGTGACGCAGTGAATGATCCCAATGTGGTTATGGGTAAGTTTCTTCTCGACGATATTTATGTTACTGTCTTATTTGATTCGGGTGCTGATACAAGTTATATATCTTTGAAAATGAGTAAATTGTTAAAACGTACACCAACACCCCTAAACACCAAACACGTCGTAGAACTAGCCAATGGTAAAAGTGTAGAAGCCGCGCACCTAATCAAGGGTTGTAGCATCGTTTTAGCTGGTCAGACCTTCTCGATTGATCTTATACCCATAGTTTTGGGTAGCTTCGACGTTGTCATCGGTATGGATTGGTTATCCCAACATCACGCAGAGATTTTATGCAAGGAAAAGGTCATTCGGATTCCTCGTTCTAGTCAAGAACCTCTCGAAGTTCAAGGCGACAAGAGTGGTGCAGTGGTTGGCATCATATCTTTCTTGAAGGCTCAGAAATGTTTGCGAAAGGGTCATACTGCCATTTTGGCACTTGTTACTGATGCAGCGACAAAAGAGAAGAGAATAGAGGATATTCCAGTTGTATGCGAATTTCCTCAGGTGTTTCCTGAAGATTTACCTGGTCTACTGCCTCATCGTCAAGTCGAGTTTCAAGTCGAGCTAGCCCCAGGAGCAGCACCAATAGCCCGCACACCGTATCGTCTCGCTCCAACCGAACTGGAAGAACTGTCGAAGCAGCTACAAGAGCTCTTGGAAAAGGGCTTTATTCGTCCAAGCTCTTCGCCTTGGGGAGCTCCAGTGTTATTTGTGAAGAAGAAAGACGGTACGTTCAGAATGTGCATCGACTACCGTGAACTGAACAAGGTGACGGTGAAGAACCGTTATCCTCTTCCTCGTATTGACGACTTATTCGATCAGTTGCAAGGGTCGAGTTACTATTCCAAGATTGATCTAAGGTCAGGGTATCATCAGCTGAGAGTCCGGGATGAGGACGTCTCTAAAACCGCATTCAGAACTCGCTACGGCCATTACGAGTTCCTAGTCATGCCTTTCGGGCTTACGAACGCGCCTGCAGTATTCATGGATCTTATGAACAGGGTGTGCAAACCCTATCTTGACAAGTTCGTCATTTTCTTCATCGACGACATTCTGATCTACTCCAAGAGTCAGGAGGAACACGAGCAGCATCTCCGCCTTATTTTGGAACTCCTTCGGAAGGAACAGCTGTACGCCAAGTTTTCTAAGTGCGACTTCTGGCTTCGTGAAGTCCACTTCTTAGGCCATGTGGTGAACAGGGATGGGATTCATGTCGATCCATCCAAGGTAGATTCGATCAGGAACTGGCCTGCACCGCGTACACCGACAGAAATACGCCAATTCTTGGGTTTGGCGGGTTACTACAGGCGATTCGTCAAAGACTTTTCGAAAATCGCGTAGCCGCTTACTATGCTGACACAGAAAGGTGTCACCTACCGTTGGGGGGATTCACAAGAGACCGCTTTTCAGTACCTAAAGGATAGGCTTTGCAGCGCACCTATTCTCTCATTGCCGGAGGGCACATATGACTTCGTGGTTTATTGTGACGCATCGATACAGGGTCTTGGTTGCGTATTGATGCAACGGGATAAGGTTATTGCTTACGCTTCGCGGCAACTCAAGATTCATGAACGGAACTACACGACGCACGATTTAGAGCTGGGAGCTGTTGTTTTTGCGCTTAAGATATGGCGACACTACCTGTACGGTACCAGGTGCACGATTTACACTGATCACAGGAGTCTCGAGCATATCCTTAAGCAAAAGGATTTGAACATGCGTCAACGAAGATGGGTCGAACTACTGAACAATTACGAATGCGCCATCAAGTATCATCCAGGCAAGGCCAATGTTGTGGCTGACGCCCTCAGTCGGAAAGACACTCTACCTAGGCGCGTACGAGCTTTGCAACTCACTATCCAGTCCAGTCTTCCTGCACAGATACGAACTGCTCAGATAGAAGCATTAAAACCCGAAAACGTCAAAGCTGAAGCTTTACGCGGCTCAAGGCAACGAATGGAACAAAAGGAAGACGGTGCATACTATGTAACGGGGCGTATTTGGGTCCCACTTTATGGCGGTTTACGAGAGCTTGTGATGGACGAAGCACACAAGTCTCGCTACTCGGTACATCCAGGGTCGGATAAAATGTACCACGATCTCAAAACTACTTATTGGTGGCCTAGCATGAAGGCCCACATCGCCACCTACGTTGGCAAGTGCTTAACCTATGCAAGAGTGAAGGTTGAATATCAGAAACCAGTAGGCCTACTTCAACAACCCAGGATACCACAGTGGAAATGGGAAGAGATTTCCATGGATTTTGTTACAGGCCTACCCAGATCCCAGCGTGGGAATGACACTATATGGGTAATCGTGGATCGACTCACCAAGTCTGCACACTTCCTGGCCATAAAGGAAACGGATAAGTTCTCCACTCTCGCAGACATCTATCTTAAAGAAGTTGTTTCGCGGCACGGGGTGCCCACCTCCATCATTTCGGATCGGGATGCACGATTCACGTCAGAGCTATGGCAAGCGATGCACAAATCTTTCGGCTCACGGTTAGACATGAGCACAGCGTATCATCCTCAGACGGATGGGCAGTCTGAGCGAACGATCCAGACTCTTGAAGACATGCTTCGGGCATGTGTCATTGATTTCGGCAACGACTGGGAAAAGCATCTCCCTTTGGTGGAGTTTTCGTATAATAACAGTTATCACACCAGCATACAAGCCTCTCCATTCGAGGCATTGTACGGACGTAAATGCCGGTCACCTCTCTGTTGGGCAGAGGTGGGGGATAGTCAGATCACGGGTCCAGAGATTGTAGTGGACGCCACAGAAAAGATTGCACAAATACGACAACGCATGGCGGCAGCACGCGACCGTCAGAAAGCATACGCGGATAAGCGTAGGAAACCGTTGGAATTTCAGGTCGGGGACCGGGTTTTACTTAAAGTCTCACCCTGGAAGGGTGTGGTCCGATTTGGTAAACGAGGCAAACTCAATCCACGGTATGTTGGACCGTTCGAAATCACTGAAAGAATAGGCCCAGTAGCCTACAGACTGAACCTACCAGCGGAACTCGGGGCAGTTCATAATGTTTTCCACGTGTCGAATCTGAAGAAATGCCTATCAGATGAGACCCTGATAGTTCCTTTTAAGGAACTCACTATCGACGAGCGGTTGCAGTTCGTCGAGGAACCAGTTGAAATCACGGACCGGGATGTTAAGGTCCTCAAACACAAGAGAATCCCTCTTGTTCGAGTTCGTTGGAACTCCCGATGTGGCCCAGAGTACACCTGGGAACGCGAAGATCAAATGAAAGAAAAGTACCCCCAATTATTCGAAACCAATGCAACCACTACTGAGGCTGAAGCTACTACTACTGAATTTCGGGACGAAATTCCAAATCAACGGGGGGATGATGTGACACCCCAGGAAAACCAGTGAACAATACAGCTTACCTAGCTTCCTCAGTGAGTGCGTACCAAATTTCGGGACGAAATTTCTTTTAAGTTGGGGATAATGTGACAACTCGAATTTCCAAGATTCCTAATTCGCATTTATTGCACGTTCATTGTTCGTATAGTTAATTATTTGCACAATTGATTGCTATGGAATGGTATACGTTTTGATGAAATAAATCGTATTGTGTGATTGTGCATGGTTGTTTGATTAATTGTGATAGACTTGCCAATTATGTGAACCTGGGGGTGAAACCGTGAAATGCTTGTAAGATGGTATGCTTGTGTAAAATATAATTATTCAGGGTGTATTGAGCAATTAGTGAAAAGTTAATTATACTTAACCCTAATCCTTCACTAAACCACACACACAAAAATCCAAGCACGTAGTTCACAATTCTCTGGCAATCATCACCAAATCATTGGCAAGACATCACAAGTTTGATTCCTCTCTTTCTCTAAAATCATTCAAGGTAATTGTTATTGATCATTGTAATACTTGTAAACTCTAATTGATTGTTTGATTGTTATGAATTCTTGATTCTTGATTATGTGTCCACAAAAACCCTAGTTCCTCATATAATGATCTGTGATTTTGATTCAATTCTGGATAATTGTGATTATGATGATGATTAGTTGTATACTTGGTAGATTATGCTTGTAATGATTGTTGTTTTTAAGCAATGGTTGATTTGTTAAGAATCTGTTATCGATATGAATGAAATTAGGGTTTCACGTACGTAGAAAACGTAACTGATACAATCACGTTGAACTGGAATAATCTGTTGTATGACTTTTGCCCGTCTGAGTTTGTGAAAAATGCTATAGTCCGAGCTTTGTATCACATTACAGGTCCGACCTTTGTTTATAAAATAACATGCCCGACCTTTAAAAGGACTTTAGGGTCCGAGTTTCTTAAACATCAAGATGTCCGACTTTCATGGAATCAACAGGTCCGAGTTTTAATGTGCATGTCTAGGTCTGAGTTTCAAGATGAAAGGAGAGTGGTCCGAGTTTTTAATGGGCTTTCCTTGTCCGACTTTTAGGAGTGAAACACCTCCTGTCCGAGTTTGTTAAGGGTCTGGTTTGGTCCGACTTTTAACATGTAAACATGTCCGAGGTTTATGTGATTGATCATGAGGTCCGAGTTTGATCCCCATACCCCCCCAAGTCCGACTTTTACCCTCTACTCATGTTATCCGAGGTTTAACTCCCACATGCCCTGTCCGAGTTTGTAATGGGAGCCCATAGTCCGACTTTGTTAATGTGCTAAGTAATGTTAAGTCCGAGCTTCATGCTAGGGATTGCTGGCCCGATGTTTAATAGTTTCTAGCCCAATAACCTCTTAAACTTGTTACATCAGTAACCTTATTTAGTATAGTAAATATGTTTATATGTTAACCTCATTATGTCCATTAAGTTACATTTGTTAACTCTGTTAGAATCCCATTCATATGCTAACTGTGTTAAGTGTTAACCATGTTAAGGGTATTAGTTCTGCGAAAACATGTTATCTGGTTAAGTGTGTTGATCTTGTTAAGCACGACGACTCTGTTAATTGGGTTACTGAATAACTTTGTTTGAGTTGATCAAGAACACTGTCATATGGGGCATGATTGTATGAAAGTAAAGTATCTGTTATGTGCTGCATGATGATTAACTGCCAAACACACTATGTGACATTAGATTGTATGCAAAATTGTCACGAACGAAAACTGATTATACATACGTGCGTACGATAGGTCGTGATTGATTAGCTGTGAGCGTGTGTATTCTTTAGCATACCGAGCAAACCAAGGTGAGTTCACACAGCCAAGGCATGGGGTTCCCGGGTGGGAATGGGATTTGATGAACTATTGTATATACTTTGCTGATAGAACTACGACTAGACTAGTAACACTTATTGAACTGATCTTCGCACACCTGCCAAGGGTTGGCCGCGATATTATGACTGACTTCGCACACCTGCCTTTGGAAGGCCGCGAACTGTAATTTACTAATCTTCGCACACCTGCCTGGTAGGCCGCGATACAGATAAACCTAGTCTAGAATACTCGGGATGAACATCCCCCAATATCTTCGCATACCTGCCTGGGAGGCCGCGATGGAAACTAATACGATACATGACATAACAAACGAACATACTACTACTCACACTATACTATTACTGAACTGTTAACTGTGAACTCGGTCAACTAGTTGTTGATCCTCTGTTACATGCCTTGCAGGTCGTTAGATACATGGAGCTTGCACATGGAGGAGCAGGTCGTTGTGGAGCATGGATCGTGGATGCCATGTTAAAACATTTAAACATTTGAACTTATGTTATACATTGGATTTTCATACTTATGCTTCCGCTACGCTTGATACTATATTTATGTTTTAAACACCTATCGTATTGAATGATTGGTTTTCATTTATTTTACTTGATATTGATTACATGTTCAATATGATTGGTGGCTTGATCCTGGTCAGTCACGCCTCCTAGCGGTGGTACTCCGCGTGTGGATTTTGGGGGTGTGACAGGATGATTAACATGGTGGCATATAATTGGTCCAATAAAACTCTAGAGGTGGTTAAAGTTGTTGGCCATGAAATGCATTGCATGTTGTTGTTGATGGTGTTGAAACCGACAACTGGTCTAATTTTTTGGTCATGCTTGTGTGGTCTAATCATAATATTACATCAAGAATTGAGTACATGTGAGTGTATACAATTAATATAAGGAAAGGTCCAATCAGTGGGATGACTTTTTCGGTCCAATGGTGTTCGGCGATGGTAGCTAGGTGTCGGCCACTAGGGCATGTAAGTGGTTGTGATATTATTTGTTAACTTGAGGGCTATCCGACTTTTGTTTGGTGTTGTGTGTGTGTCCGAGGTTTAACCCCCACACCCCCCTTGTCCGAATTCTTTGTTAACATGGGGTCCGACCTTTGTGTGGACTTGAGGAGTCCGAGTTTTAGAGGAGAGCATGTGACACCTGTGTCACTGCGACCATCAAACAAATACCAAACCAATGAAATATTGTATTTCATACTTGGGATCTTGTATAAATATGTGTATCTTTTGCACATATCAATTCTTGTTCAGATTCAAAGTCTACATCACTTTCTGGAGAATTATACGCAAACTGGTGCGTAAACGTACTCAGTTTAATACGACAAATACTCCGGAACATCAACATATACTCAACGTACCTTAAATAACCTTTACATAACTTAGAAATAAGTTTTGAAGGCTTTGGTATAGCAAAAACAAGTTAAATCGCTTACAGGGACTAAACTTGACAAACTGCGAAAGTATGCCAATTTGAACTGTAACGAACATTCCGGAACATGTCCATAAGTTAAACATACCATAAATATCCTTTGCATAGCTTAGAAATAGGCTTTGAGGGGTTTGGTATGCTAGAACAAACTTTTGGATCATTCAGGGACTAAAAGTGTCAAAAAGTGCATAAGTTTGCACTTTCGCGCATAACTTACGTTCTGAATACATCCGGACATCCAAAAATTTATGTAAGCATCCTTATATTATGCCTTAGTGTTTGGCATGAGAAAAATCCATTCGTCGCGTCATTTGGATCGTCTTTCGCGCTTATGCGCATTCCGTCGTAATTAAGCAAACATCGCGATCGTACGGCCAAACGAACCGACATCCGGAATATTTTTGAGCATATTTCAAGTCCCCTACACTTTAACTTCATCCTAGAGTCTTGAAATGAGGTTAACGGGGCTTAAACGTGCCAAAAATGGGCCAAATTACGCGTTTCTGAAGTGCAGGGACCAAAATTGAAAATTCTGGTCTGGGAACCTTAGGCGGGGCGCGTAAGGATTTGCCAAATCCTTAGGCGGGCCGCGTGAGGATGTCTGACAGAAAGATTTGCATTTAATGCAGAATCTGGCCTTTCGTTCGATCAAGAGGCGATGCCCTTTCACCTTAATAAAAGCCAAGAGGCAATATCTGACATCCCACAAGAAATTGACAAGTGTTCGCTCGAGATCGCGGCACGTTATTCGATAAACGATCCTAACGGTTCCACTTTTCCTATAAATACCCCCCCCTTTTGTGTAAAAACCCACAAAATCAGATCTAAATGCTCTAAGTTGATGCCTTTGCTTCATACCTGAGCTATTTGATCTTGATTAGCACTCGGGGACCCTCCGTAAGTCTTCTTTCGCTCTTTTATTCGCTTTTCGAGTCCGAAAGTCAACGTTTTGTTGACTTTCTGCATTGACCAGCTTATGGTCGATGCGAAGTTCATGGAACTTCATAACGTGAGCGTGATCACGATGGTTATAGTCCGTAGTGACTATACCTACTGATTACCCCGTTATCTAGGCTCAGTGACGAGTCGTAGTTTCGGCCAAAATGCGCATTCTTGCGTATTTTGTAACCAAACTACTCGTGGGCATCAAAGCCGTTTGTTTTGATGCCAAACCTGTTTTCTAAACTTAGTTAAGCATGTTCTAACATGCTTAGCTCGTCACTTTTAGTATAGTGCATATATAGGGTCGTAAGGTAAGCGATCTAAACCATCGCTTATACTTTCGAACCCGACCCATTTGGTCGATCATTAGGATCCGACCAAACACATTAGGAGACCATAGCTATAACCTTCCGAGGTTATACTTTGTGGTCACGATGTTAGGCGTTCCGAACGCGTTCTACGCGAACGACGCGTTAGGGTAGCTTAAGCTACCTAAACGGGTCGTGATGGGCCGTAAGCACTTAGGTTAAGTTTCATTTTAGTATGTAGGCTTTGTTAAACCATATTATACGAGTCACCATACTCGTCTGGTTTACGAACCCGCGTACTGTCCGATCCTTCCGATTTGGTCCGGTATATTAACATAGCTACCTATTAGGTGCCGTTTGATATCCCGTGATCTTTCGCATTACCTGGTTATTATACAAGGGATTCAAAGCAATCTCAGGTGAGTACATTGAACCCCTCTTTTACTGTTTTTCCAAACTGTTTTGGGGTGAAACACATGTGCCTATCTGTTACTTTCATGCTTTCCCGTTTTTCACATCATATACTTGCTATATTCAATAGTACATATATAGTACATGATTTCATTGTGTTTATGCTATGTATGCCCATTGTGTGCGTACTTAGTACATTGCTTTACATTACATGCTATGTATGCCCATTGTGTGCGTACTTAGTACATTGCTTTACATCTCATCTCATGCTACGTACGCCCATTGTGTGCATACGTAGTACATTGTTTCACATTGCATTTCTGTTGCATATGCTCATCCAGCATATGAACGCATTACACTACGTTTTGAGCCGTTGTACTCTACAATACATTTCATGCTACGTACGCCCATTGTGTGCATACGTAGTACATTGTTTCACATTGCATTTCTGTTGCATATGCTCATCCAGCATATGAACACATTATGCTACATTTTGAACCGTTGTGACCATTTGACTATGTGAACCGTCTAAACCCGTTTGATTATATGAACCGTTTGTAACCATTGAACCGTGCGAACCAGTTATATCCGTTGACATGATTTACATTTGACAATAGACATTTGACTATACATGAACATTTCTACCGTTGTTAAACATTTCATCTTGATAGTTTGGTTTGAGTAAGTGGTTAAGTAACGAGGCGTGTGTAATATGATACAAGCATGGTGGATACGCCGCTGGTACTTCCTATATATAAGTGTTTGTATGGTATTACATATCGTAGCGTTATTTGAATCATTTCAATTTGAGACATATGACATTTTATACAAATAACACACTATTCACGAGACGTTGTTTTACAAACGACTGATCTTATACAAACTCATTTTACATGGTTACCCGTTTAAACCATACAAGTGTTCTCTTATTTATACATGTCATTTGATCTTACCGTTTTTCAAATGATTTACAAGACAAAGCAAAATACGAGGTTCATGACTAAACATTTTTCTCAAACATAAGTCATGAATTCCGTTTTCACAAAACCAATGTATCTCACAGGCATTTTTATGCTGACGTACCTATTTTCACATGTGTTTTCAGGAGACGACGCGTAGTTCTTATCAAGACATACATAGGCGGACCTGTGCCTTAGTAACTTAAAACAAGACAAGAACTAGTTAGTTTATGTTATGTACTCTTTGGTTCTTGTTTAAACAATGTAAACACTCATGTTCGATTAATGTCCCTATGTGACTGTCACACCCCGACCACGTAGAACATACAAAACGTGGCGGAAACGTCGGGGAGTGTTGTAACAGAATCAATTGTTTCAAATCCATGGCAAATGAAGTTTCGTTTTATAAATCAAACATGAAGGTTTACATTGTCATGGATTTGAAACAATTGATTCTGTTACAACACTCCCCGACGTTTCCGCCACGTTTTGTATGTTCTACGTGGTCGGGGTGTGACAGAAAAGATGGTATCAGAGCCAATGGTTATAGGGAATTAGGTTATTAGTAATGCTTTGACCTAGTCTATAACCTTCCTAGGAACCTAACGCGAGTTTACTTGCGTTTAGTCACAAAACAATACCGTCACCTACCCTTAGGCGACGACCACAACAAGAACATAAATTTCAAAACCGCCTTGAAAGCTAATCATCTGTTCTAGGATGATTGATTACTAGGTTTTGAACCCTCTATTGTAAGGTTTTGAACCCTTTGTTATAAGGTTTTGAACCCCTTTGAATTTTCAAAACTCCCGTCAAAGTTTTGGGTCCTAAATAGTGTGAACACGTGCGAACTGGAAGGGTGAATGCCTGTACCCTGGGTTTTCTGTCTAAGGTTAGAGTGTTCGTACAAATCCGCATAATCGGACCAGTCACTCTTACCTGGGAACTCTTGGGGTGAGTGTCCACTTATAGGCGAGCATGTCTTCGCGATACACTATGAGGATCTATTTGCTTTGATTCAGCCCTGGTGTTGTTTGTTTGCTTCATGATTCAAACAAGTGACCATCAACCGTGATTATGGTCAGTGATTGTAACATCCTATTCTTACCCAATACCATTTTATTTGTTTCCTTTCATGTTTTCCTCTTTTAGAATGCCTCCTCGACGCGAACACCAGATAGCAACTGCCGAGCTGGCAGAAATTATTGCGCAGCAGATGGCTGCTCAATTCCCTAATCTCTTTGCTCAATGGAACCAAGCCAACAACAACAACAATGGTACATGCAATTTCAAGAACTTTAACTCGGCTAAACCACTCAAGTTTAGTGGTTCTGAGGGAGCAACTGGGCTTCTCCAATGGTTCGAGAGCATCGAGAATACCTTTCGCCACGTGCAGTGTCCGGAAAATCGCAAGGTCGAGTTTTCTTCGAGTGTGTTTCAGAAGAGGGCTCTTACATGGTGGAACGGGGTAATGAGAGACCGTGGTGCAGATGTTGCTCTAGCACAAACATGGGCTGAACTGAGAGCACTTATGATGAGAGAGTTTTGTCCTCGTCATGAACAACGAGCGTTGGAGAAGGAGTTTTATGATTTGAAACAAGATAGTGGCGAACACAGGGCATATACCGATAGATTTGAGGAGTTGAGTCTACTTTGCCCAACTATGGTCGCCCCACTCGACAAGGCTATCGAAAGGTACATCGACGGCCTGCCTGACTCGGTACAAGACATTGTCACTGGTAGCAACCCTACCACACTCCGTCAGGCCATTGAGCTATCTGCAACCTTGACTGAATCGCAGATCAGAAAGCATAAACTTTTCCGAAAAGGTGACAAGAAACCGGTTGGGGAATCAAACCCAATCGAGGAATCAAAGACCATGGATGAACAGACTGAATCTCCTAAGAAGTCAAAGAAGCGAAAGGCTTCTCAGAACTTCGCCGTGGTCGCCCACAATGGTCAAGCCGTCCCCAACCAACCAGCTCAACCCCCTACTAGAAAACCATACAATGGAACTGCACCTTTGTGCAACCAATGTGGCCTCCATCATCATGCCAATGTACAGTGCCACAAATGCCAAACTTGTGGGCTTATAGGCCACACAACAAGAGTCTGCCCAGCTGCAGCTGCACCAAACCAAGCTGGCAACAATCCTGCTCAAGGTCGCTTTCTACCAGGCTCTTGTTTCAACTGTGGCGAGATGGGTCATTTCCAAAGAAATTGCCCGAAGCTTGCTAATGCAAATCCAGCACAGGGATGAGCAACTGACTGACTAGAAGACAACATCGTTTAGAAATAATCATGTCTTATGTATTAGTTTCTTTTGTTGTCAAGACCCAAGGAACAGTTGATATCGTTGTTTATAAATAAATCTTTCATTTACATTGCAATGTATTTGTGTGATTACATGTATAAACGACATATCCCTTTACAATACCAACAATCAAGAAACCGTATTCCTTGAAGAACAAACTACCCCCAAAATTCTCCCATTCTGTAATCGCTTACGTCTTCCACGAAATTCCTAAGTACCCGTTTATTCTAAGGAAACGAAGTACAAAGCGCAGGTTACAACACAAGACGAATACCCAAGGTACCACTATGAATCCGTGATAGGGTGCCTAAGGATTTCCAGTAAGTCTTTGATTGCTGTATACCTTCATTCGAATGAGGTGATTCTTTGTAATCAAAAATTGAATTCTGGGAAATCTGTCTATCTTCTCAGATAGATTCCAGTGAACATCGAGACCCGTCGATTGGTTTCCATATCCGTATTCAATTAATAACAAGTTAATAACAAATTATAATCAAGTTAAACAATTATGTGACTATGTGCTTATGTGTTTCCTTATGTGTTGTTATGTGATCCAAATCATGTTATCCAAATCCTCGTAGAATCTTACATATCTGTGTACAAGAGATTCATAGTAGGATACCCAAAGGTATTACTTAAAATCCTCAATGGACTTCTATGTTATAGTTAAGTCCCTCGGATTATAAAGTACTACTTCATAATTAGACCCCTTGAGTGGTCTAAGCTAAACAGATTCATCCAAAAATCTGGCTAGGGATATCATGTGATGATATAACTGAAGGGACTCCTTGGTGGCCTGAATAAGAAGATCCCCTGTCGATCTAATTAAAAGGAACCGATGGAAGTCTAATCACCCTCATCACAAGTTTGATATCCTTCCCCAAAACATTACAAAACAAACTGTGCGGACTGTGCAAGGGATTACGTAATTATGGATGCATACATAATTATGGAATTTAGTGCACAGAAATCACAGCAAGTTCTGTCATGTGTCTAGAGTTAACCCTATTCATTTCGAATTCTGATGAAGCATCCGTTGAGGAAAAATGAACTAGCTATTCATTTTTCACTTCTGAAGAATATCCGTTGAGGAAATGAATATCCGTTTATCCTTCATTTCCAAATCTGAAGAATACCCGTCGAGGAAAATGACTCCGTTAGTTCATTTTCGTCACTGAAGATTATCCGTTGAAGAAATGAATATCCGTTGTGTAATCCTTCATTTCCAACTCTGAGGAAGCAACCGTTGAAGATGACCCCGTTTGTTCATTTTCGTTTCTGAAGATTATCCGTTGAGGAGATGAATATCCGTTGTGTAATCCTTCATTTCCAACTCTGAGGAAGCAACCGTTGAAGATGACCCCGTTTGTTCATTTTCGTTTCTGAAGATTATCCGTTGAGGAAATGAATATCCGTTGTGTAATCCTTCATTTCCAACTCTGAGGAAGCAACCGTTGAAGATGACCCCGTTTGTTCATTTTCGTTTCTGAAGATTATCCGTTGAGGAGATGAATATCCGTTGTGTAATCCTTCATTTCCAACTCTGAGGAAGCAACCGTTGAAGATGACCCCGTTTGTTCATTTTCGTTTCTGAAGATTATCCGTTGAGGAAATGAATATCCGTTGTGTAATCCTTCATTTCCAACTCTGAGGAAGCAACCGTTGAAGATGACCCCGTTTGTTCATTTTCGTTTCTGAAGATTATCCATTGAGGAAATGAATATCCGTTGTGTAATCCTTCATTTCCAACTCTGAGGAAGCAACCGTTGAAGATGACCCCGTTTGTTCGTTTTCGTTTCTGAAGATTATCCGTTGAGGAAATGAATATCCGTTGTGTAATCCTTCATTTCCAACTCTGAGGAAGCAACCGTTGAAGATGACCCCGTTTGTTCATTTTCGTTTCTGAAGATTATCCATTGAGGAAATGAATATCCGTTGTGTAAACCTTCATTTCCAATTCTGATGAAGCAACCATTGAAAATGACCCGTGTGTTCATTTTCGTTTTGGAAGAATCACCGTTAAGGAAATGACAAGATATTGCCTTATATATCATTGGTGGTTATTTGGCAAATTCACAAACAGACTCCTACGAATAAATTTCGGGACGAAATTTCCTAAAGTAGGGGAGACTGTGACACCTGTGTCACTGCGACCATCAAACAAATACCAAACCAATGAAATATTGTATTTCATACTTGGGATCTTGTATAAATATGTGTATCTTTTGCACATATCAATTCTTGTTCAGATTCAAAGTCTACATCACTTTCTGGAGAATTATACGCAAACTGGTGCGTAAACGTACTCAGTTTAATACGACAAATACTCCGGAACATCAACATATACTCAACGTACCTTAAATAACCTTTACATAACTTAGAAATAAGTTTTGAAGGCTTTGGTATAGCAAATACAAGTTAAATCGCTTACAGGGACTAAACTTGACAAACTGCGAAAGTATGCCAATTTGAACTGTAACGAACATTCCGGAACATGTCCATAAGTTAAACATACCATAAATATCCTTTGCATAGCTTAGAAATAGGCTTTGAGGGGTTTGGTATGCTAGAACAAACTTTTGGATCATTCAGGGACTAAAAGTGTCAAAAAGTGCATAAGTTTGCACTTTCGCGCATAACTTACGTTCTGAATACATCCGGACATCCAAAAATTTATGTAAGCATCCTTATATTATGCCTTAGTGTTTGGCATGAGAAAAATCCATTCGTCGCGTCATTTGGATCGTCTTTCGCGCTTATGCGCATTCCGTCGTAATTAAGCAAACATCGCGATCGTACGGCCAAACGAACCGACATCCGGAATATTTTTGAGCATATTTCAAGTCCCCTACACTTTAACTTCATCCTAGAGTCTTGAAATGAGGTTAACGGGGCTTAAACGTGCCAAAAATGGGCCAAATTACGCGTTTCTGAAGTGCAGGGACCAAAATTGAAAATTCTGGTCTGGGAACCTTAGGCGGGGCGCGTAAGGATTTGCCAAATCCTTAGGCGGGCCGCGTGAGGATGTCTGACAGAAAGATTTGCATTTAATGCAGAATCTGGCCTTTCGTTCGATCAAGAGGCGATGCCCTTTCACCTTAATAAAAGCCAAGAGGCAATATCTGACATCCCACAAGAAATTGACAAGTGTTCGCTCGAGATCGCGGCACGTTATTCGATAAACGATCCTAACGGTTCCACTTTTCCTATAAATACCCCCCCCTTTTGTGTAAAAACCCACAAAATCAGATCTAAATGCTCTAAGTTGATGCCTTTGCTTCATACCTGAGCTATTTGATCTTGATTAGCACTCGGGGACCCTCCGTAAGTCTTCTTTCGCTCTTTTATTCGCTTTTCGAGTCCGAAAGTCAACGTTTTGTTGACTTTCTGCATTGACCAGCTTATGGTCGATGCGAAGTTCATGGAACTTCATAACGTGAGCGTGATCACGATGGTTATAGTCCGTAGTGACTATACCTACTGATTACCCCGTTATCTAGGCTCAGTGACGAGTCGTAGTTTCGGCCAAAATGCGCATTCTTGCGTATTTTGTAACCAAACTACTCGTGGGCATCAAAGCCGTTTGTTTTGATGCCAAACCTGTTTTCTAAACTTAGTTAAGCATGTTCTAACATGCTTAGCTCGTCACTTTTAGTATAGTGCATATATAGGGTCGTAAGGTAAGCGATCTAAACCATCGCTTATACTTTCGAACCCGACCCATTTGGTCGATCATTAGGATCCGACCAAACACATTAGGAGACCATAGCTATAACCTTCCGAGGTTATACTTTGTGGTCACGATGTTAGGCGTTCCGAACGCGTTCTACGCGAACGACGCGTTAGGGTAGCTTAAGCTACCTAAACGGGTCGTGATGGGCCGTAAGCACTTAGGTTAAGTTTCATTTTAGTATGTAGGCTTTGTTAAACCATATTACACGAGTCACCATACTCGTCTGGTTTACGAACCCGCGTACTGTCCGATCCTTCCGATTTGGTCCGGTATATTAACATAGCTACCTATTAGGTGCCGTTTGATATCCCGTGATCTTTCGCATTACCTGGTTATTATACAAGGGATTCAAAGCAATCTCAGGTGAGTACATTGAACCCCTCTTTTACTGTTTTTCCAAACTGTTTTGGGGTGAAACACATGTGCCTATCTGTTACTTTCATGCTTTCCCGTTTTTCACATCATATACTTGCTATATTCAATAGTACATATATAGTACATGATTTCATTGTGTTTATGCTATGTATGCCCATTGTGTGCGTACTTAGTACATTGCTTTACATTACATGCTATGTATGCCCATTGTGTGCGTACTTAGTACATTGCTTTACATCTCATCTCATGCTACGTACGCCCATTGTGTGCATACGTAGTACATTGTTTCACATTGCATTTCTGTTGCATATGCTCATCCAGCATATGAACGCATTACACTACGTTTTGAGCCGTTGTACTCTACAATACATTTCATGCTACGTACGCCCATTGTGTGCATACGTAGTACATTGTTTCACATTGCATTTCTGTTGCATATGCTCATCCAGCATATGAACACATTATGCTACATTTTGAACCGTTGTGACCATTTGACTATGTGAACCGTCTAAACCCGTTTGATTATATGAACCGTTTGTAACCATTGAACCGTGCGAACCAGTTATATCCGTTGACATGATTTACATTTGACAATAGACATTTGACTATACATGAACATTTCTACCGTTGTTAAACATTTCATCTTGATAGTTTGGTTTGAGTAAGTGGTTAAGTAACGAGGCGTGTGTAATATGATACAAGCATGGTGGATACGCCGCTGGTACTTCCTATATATAAGTGTTTGTATGGTATTACATATCGTAGCGTTATTTGAATCATTTCAATTTGAGACATATGACATTTTATACAAATAACACACTATTCACGAGACGTTGTTTTACAAACGACTGATCTTATACAAACTCATTTTACATGGTTACCCGTTTAAACCATACAAGTGTTCTCTTATTTATACATGTCATTTGATCTTACCGTTTTTCAAATGATTTACAAGACAAAGCAAAATACGAGGTTCATGACTAAACATTTTTCTCAAACATAAGTCATGAATTCCGTTTTCACAAAACCAATGTATCTCACAGGCATTTTTATGCTGACGTACCTATTTTCACATGTGTTTTCAGGAGACGACGCGTAGTTCTTATCAAGACATACATAGGCGGACCTGTGCCTTAGTAACTTAAAACAAGACAAGAACTAGTTAGTTTATGTTATGTACTCTTTGGTTCTTGTTTAAACAATGTAAACACTCATGTTCGATTAATAAAACGAAACTTCTATTGCCATGGATTTGAAACAATTGATTCTGTTACAACACTCCCCGATGTTTCCGCCACGTTTTGTATGTTCTACGTGGTCGGGGTGTGACAGAGCAGCCCCTCCCTTTTGTCCGGCTTTTATAATTGGCCTAATCCGAGTTTTTGAAGCTTAGCAAGGGTCCGACTTTGGTAATCCACTCATTGGTCCGACTTTTTGGTTTTTGTTGCATGTTGTTTATATTTCTAATTCTAATATGCATGTGCCGCCAAACTGTGATGATGATTGATATTGTTAATGGATATTACATGTCACAGTATGGTCCAGTAACCTCTTGAGGATTGTTTGCAACTGTCGGCCATGTCTTTTAACATTGTAGGTGGTTAGCTTTCGTTAACTCAGTTAGCATATCCTGTTAAGTTAATTATCGGTGTAACCTTATTATTCATGTTATGTTTGTAACCCTGATAAGTTGCTAACTTTGTTAAGGCTACGACTCTCTCAAGTATGAGAATCAATAACCATGCTAGTACAAACTGTGATGAACATTTGTGTGAAACATAAAGTGCATGAGAACTTACTAACTGCTTACGTGGTGCATGTTGTTAATTGTCAAACGCTTTGTGACATAGATGACCTGCGTATCATTACGAATATTAACTGATTTATTACATGTACACACAATAGGACTTGACTGATTACTTGTGAGTGCATAACCTAGCATACCGAGCAAACCAAGGTGAGTTCACACAGCCAAGGCATGGGGTTCCCGGGTGGGAATGGGATTTGATGAACTAGTGTACATACTCCACTGATAGAACTACGACTAGACTAGTAACACTTATTGAACTGATCTTCGCACACCTGCCAAGGGTTGGCCGCGATATTATGACTGACTTCGCACACCTGCCTTTGGAAGGCCGCGAACTGAAATTTACTAATCTTCGCACACCTGCCTGGTAGGCCGCGATACAGATAAACCTAGTCTAGAATACTCGGGATGAACATCCCCTAATATCTTCGCATACCTGCCTGGGAGGCCGCGATGGAAACTAATACGATACATGACATAACGAACGAACATACTACTACTCACACTATACTATTACTGAACTGTTAACTGTGAACTCGCTCAACTAGTTGTTGATCCTCTGTTACATGCCTTGCAGGTCGTTAGATACATGGAGCTTGCACAGGGAGGAGCATGTCGTTGTGGAGCATGGATCGTGGATGCCATGTTAAGACATGTAAACATTTGAACTTATGATACACATTGGGTTTTCATACTTATGCTTCCGCTATACTTTGAAACTATGATTATGTTTTGAACACCTATCGTATTGAATGAATGGTTTACATTTATTATACTTGATATTAATTACATGTTCGATATGATTGGTGGCTTGATCCTGGTCAGTCACGCTCCCAAGCGGTGGTACTCCGCGTGTGGATTTTGGGGGTGTGACAGATTGGTATCAGAGCCATTGGTTATAGAGAACTTGGTTTTAATATGGGAAAAACGTTTTTATTAAAACCAGACTATAACCAGAACAGTGCTCTCAACGATCCACAACGACGCTTCGCTCCACGTGCAAGACTCAACATCCTAGGTAATAAGGTTTATGATTATTGCCTACATGCTAGAATAGCATAGAACTTTGCTCGTAGTATGCTTACATTACTTTGCTCACTACTTGTTACTGCTTGAGAACACCTATATGCCTACACTTTTCTGTCATCGCACTACTCGCGAACCATTCATACTTACGCTACCTTTATTGTTCGATCATGTCTGGACGTGTTAACATGACTCAAGCCCAGTTGACGGCTCTCATTGACGAACAAGTTGCTGCGGCACTTGCAGCCGGACAAGCAGGAGGTATAACCTGCTATTCCAGACCTATCCTAGGATGTTAGATCCTACTCTCGTGACCCAACTCTCGCGCTTAACCTTGACCTATCTTTCTCGCGCAACGGGTCGGAACGCACAGCAACCTGTCTACACATTCAAGAACTTCATGGACTGTTGTCCAAGCACATTCAGTGGCACAGAAGGAGCAGTGGGACTACCCCATTGGTTTGGGAAGCTCGAGTTAGTATTCGGGATGTGTGAATGCCCTGAGACTCGCAGGGTCAAGTACGCCACTGGTACTTTGGAAGGAATCGCGCTAACCTGGTGGAACGCGCAAGTACAGATACTAGGGTTGACAGCTGCTAACGCCACCCCCTAGAACGAATTCAAAGAACGCATTAAAAGGGAATACTGCACGCGTGATGACAACCACAAGTTGGAAGTGGAGCTTTACCATTTGAAAATGACGGGGTCAGGAAATTGATGCTTATACGAAACGGCCGAACGAACTGGCCATCTTGTGTCCAAGCATGGTGGACCCCCCAAGCAAGCGTATCGAATTGTACCTCAAGGGTCTAGCCTCAGAGATTCAGAGCCATGCTACATCGGCTAACCTCGACAATATCCAAGACATTCAGTGTCTTGCTCATCGCCTCACGGATCGGGCAGTGGAACAGAACAGGCTGCCTAGTTGTATCAGCGCTATTACTACCGCTACCACTTCTGCTACTCCCGCTACTCCTAGTGACACACAAGCGGAAATGGGATGGGTATTCCAGCTTGGGTTCCGCTACCGTTCAGTCTCAAGCACAGCAGCAGCGCAAGAATAGTGATCACCAGAGCCCGAGTCATCCAACTTCTGGTGGTTAGGGGCAGGGTGGATATCGGGGAATTCACCCAAGGTGTAACGAATGCAACAGACACCACGGTGGTTAGTGCAACGAGGGACGTTGCCAGAGGTGCCTCAAGATGGGCCATGAAGCTAAGGATTCAGGAGCCCACGGCTTGCAAATCGGAATCGCCAGCAGCAACAGCAAGCAGAAATCCTATGCAAAGAAAAGATTGTTCGCATTCCTCGTTCTGGTCAAGAACCTCTCGAAGTTCAAAGCGACAAAAGTGGTACTGTGGTTGGCATCACCTCTTTCTTGAAGGCTCAGAAATGTTTGCGGAAGGGCCACACCGCAATTTTGGCTCTCGTTACTGACGCATCAGCGAAAGAAAAGTAGTTGGAAGATCATCCAGTTGTACGCGACTTTCCTCAGGTGTTTCCTAAAGATTTACCTGGTCTACCGCCTCATCGTCAGGACGAATTTCAAATCGAGCTCACTCCAGGAGCAGCACCCATAGCTCGAGCACCGTATCGCTTAGCTCCATCAGAATCGGAAGAACTATCGACGCAGCTACAAGAAATCTTGGATAAGGGATTTATCCGACCTATCTCTTCGCCTTGGGGAGCTACAAGAACTATTGGATACCAATTATCGGTGAAAAAGAAGGATGGCACCTTCAGGATGTGAAATTGATTACCGTGAACTGAACAAGGTCAAAGTGAAGAACCGTTATCCTCTTCCACGCATTGACGACTTATTCGACCAGTTGCAAAGGTCGAGTTACTACTCCAAGGTTGATCTAAGGTCTGGTTATCATCAGCTGAGAGTCCAGGATGAGGACGTCTCCAAGACAGCATTCAGAACTCGCTACGGCCATTACGAGTTTCTCGTCATGCCATTCGGGCTTACGAACGCGCCTGCAGTCTTCATGGATCTTATGAACAGGGTGTGCAAACCCTATCTAGACAAGTTCGTCATTGTCTTCATCGACGACATTCTGATATACTCCAAGAGTCAGGAGGAACACGAGCAGCATTTACGTCTTATCTTGGAACTTCTTCGAAAGGAACAACTGTATGCCAAGTTTCCGAAATGTGACTTCTGGCTTCGTGAAGTCCACTTCTTAGGCCATGTGGTGAACAGGGATGGGATTCATGTCGATCCATCCAAGGTAGATTCGATCAGGAACTGGCCTGCACCGCGTACACCAACGGAAATACGCCAATTCTTGGGTTTGGCGGGGTATTACAGACAATTTATTAAAGACTTCTCCAAGATCGCACAGCCGCTCACAATGTTGACACAGAAAGGTGTTACCTATCGTTGGGGTAATACGCAAGAAACGGCTTTTCAGTACCTGAAGGATAGACTATGCAGCGCACATATTCTCTCATTTCCAGAGGGCACGGATGATTTTGTGGTCTATTGAGACGCATCGATACAGGGGCTTGGTTGTGTATTGATGCAGCGGGATAAAGTTATTGCCTACGCCTCTCGTCAACTTAAGGTTCATGAACGGAACTACACGACGCACGATTTAGAGCTGGGAGCTGTTGTTTCGCGCTTAAGATATGGCGACACTACCTGTACGGTACCAAGTGCACTATTTACACCGATCACAGGAGTCTCGAGCATATCTTCAAGCAGAAGGAATTGAATATGCGTCAACGACCATGGGTCGAGTTACTTAATGATTACGAATGCGCCATCAAGTACCATCCAGGCAAAGCCAATGTTGTGGCTGATGCTCTCAGTCGAAAAGACACTCTACCTAGGCGGGTACGAGCTTTGTAGCTCACTATCCAGTCTGATCTCCCTGCACAAATACGAGATGCTCAGGTGGAAGCATTGAAACCAGAAAACGTAAAGGATGAAGCTTTGCGTGGCTCAAGGCAACGATTAGAACAAAGGGAAGACGGCGCCTACTATGTAACAGGACGTATTTGGGTCCCACTATACGGCGGTTTATGAGAACTTGTGATGGATGAAGCACACAAGTCTCGCTACTCGGTACATCCAGGGTCGGATAAAATGTACCACGACATTAGAACTACATATTGGTGGCCTAGCATGAAGGCCCACATTGCAACTTACGTCGGCAAATGTTTGACTTGTGCGAGAGTCAAGACAGAGTACCAGAAACCCTCAGGCCTACTTCAGCAACCCAAGATACCACAGTGGAAATGGGAAGAAATTTCCATGGATTTTGTTACTGGCCTGCCTAGATCCCAGCATGGGAATGATACTATATGGGTGATCGTGTACCGACTCACCAAGTCTGCACATTTCCTGGCTATTAAGGAAACAGATAAGTTCTCCACTCTCGCAGACGTTTATCTTAAAGAAGTTGTTTCGAGGCACGGGGTGCCCACCTCCATCATTTCGGATCGGGATGCACGATTCACCTCAGAACTTTGGCAAGCAATGCACAAAGCGTTTGGCTCTCGTTTGGACATGAGCACAGCATATCATCCTCAGGCGGATGGGCAGTCTGAGCGAACGATACAAACCCTAGAAGACATGCTTCGGGCATGTGTTATCGATTTCGGCAACAGCTGGGAAAAACATCTCCCTTTAGTGGAGTTTTCGTACAATAACAGTTACCACACCAGCATTCAAGCCGCTCCATTCGAGGCCTTGTACGGACGTAAATGCCGGTCACCTCTCTGTTGGGCAGAGGTGGAGGATAGTCAGATTACAGGTCCAGAAATGGTAGTTGACGCTACTGAACGAATAGCACAGATACGACAACGCATGGCGGCAGCTCGTGATCGCCAGAAAAGCTACGCTGATAAACGCCGGAAACCGCTCGAGTTCTAAGTTGGGGATCGAGTGCTACTCAAAGTCTCACCCTGAAAGGGTGTGGTTCGTTTTGGTAAACGAGGCAAACTCAATCCACGGTATGTTGGACCGTTTGAAATCACCGAAAGAATAGGCCCAGTAGCCTACAGACTAAACCTACCAGCTGAACTCGGTGCAGTTCACAACGTATTACACGTGTCGAATCTGAAGAAGTGCCTGTCAGATGAGACTCTCATAATTCCTTTCAAGGAAACTCACTATCGATGAGCGGTTGCAGTTCGTCGAGGAATCAGTTGAAATCACGGACCGGGATGTTAAGGTCCTCAAACACAAGAGAATCCCTCTTGTTCGGGTTCGTTGGAACTCCCGTCGTGGCCCAGAGTTCACCTGGGAACGAGAAGATCAAATGAAACTCAAGTATCCCCAGTTATTCGGAAACAGTGCAACCACTACTGAGGCTGAAGCTACTACAGAATTTCGGGACGAAATTCCAAACCAACGGGGGGATAATGTGACACCCCTGGAAAACCAGTAAACTACATTACACAACTAGCTTCCTCAGTAACCACGTGCTAAATTTCGGGACGAAATTTCTTTCAAGTTGGGGATAATGTGACAACCCGAGTTCTCAAGGTCTCTATTTGACCTAATACTTGCTTACAAAGTGTGGTTTATATATTTGTATGATATGCTTGGTAAGTGTGTATGTTCATGTTTTATATTAATATCATGTTTGGTATTAATAGTATGTTTTAATAATATGTTGTAATTAGTTAAAACGGAACTTTGTATAATACCCGAAACACCCACTGTGTAATATATATGACTCGAAACACCCACCTACATGGAGGTGTATCTGTATTAATACTATATATTTTATATAGTAAACAAATGTTGAACCCTTCACCCGAAAAACCACCCCACTCGACGAAATTAGTTGATTTCGCCAAGCCCAGTTTTCGCCAAAGCCCAGTTAGGGCCCAACATCATACTAGTTACGTATTTAGCGTACATGACCAGTTACCAAACCCTACTCACCTCCCACCTTACGACGGCAATAGTCAAACCCTTGAAGCCTTCTTGCATCGACTGGGTTATTGTTTCTCCTGCGTAGGTTAGTAATCAACTATTGTTATGTATTAAAATCGTTATGATTCCATGTGTTAATTGTTATGTGGTTTGATTGTGAATTGAATAGATGAGTATGATAAGGATATTTAATCTGATGAATGATTTCATGTATTAATAGTTGGTGGGTAACGATGTGAGCATATGATTGAATCAATGTGTATGTAATGTGTGGTCGAATGGTTTCAAGTAAATCACATGAATATCAGTGCATGTCATCAGGCTTTTAATCGGCCCAATCATGCTAATGCACGCAATGGAATTATGATAGGTTGTAAGATCCTTTATTTTTGGTCCAATAGAATTGCAAAAGGATTAATGTTGGTCAAATAGCAACATGAATCTATCTACCCTTGTCGGCCATAACATTCACATGTTTATTTGTTTATAGGCTGCCAATTTGTATGATGATGTTATTAGTGATTGGATGATTAACATGGTGGCATATAATTGGTCCAATAAAACTCTAGAGGTGGTTAAAGTTGTCGGCCATGAAATGCATTGCATGTTGTTGTTGATGGTGTTGAAACCGACAACTGGTCTAATTTTTTGGTCATGCTTGTGTGGTCTAATCATAATATTACATCAAGAATTGAGTACATGTGAGTGTATACAATTAATATAAGGAAGGGTCCAATCAGTGGGATGACTTTTTCGGTCCAATGGTGTTCGGCGATGGTAGCTAGGTGTCGGCCACTAGGGCATGTAAGTGGTTGTGATATTGTTTGTTAACTTGAGGGCTATCCGACTTTTGTTTGGTGTTGTGTGTGTGTCCGAGGTTTAACCCCCACACCCCCTTGTCCGAATTCTTTGTTAACATGGGGTCCGACCTTTGTGTGGACTTGAGGAGTCTGAGTTTTAGAGGGGAGCAGCCCCTCCCTTTTATCCGGCTTTTATAATTGGCCTAATCCGAGTTTTTGAAGCTTAGCAAGGGTCCGACTTTGGTAATCCACTCATTGGTCCGACTTTTTGGTTTTTGTTGCATGTTATTTATATTTCTAATTCTAATATGCATGTGCCGCCAAACTGTGATGATGATTGATATTGTTAATGGATATTACATGTCACAGTATGGTCCAGTAACCTCTTGAGGATTGTTTGCAACTGTCGGCCATGTCTTTTAACATTGTAGGTGGTTAGCTTTCGTTAACTCAGTTAGCATATCCTGTTAAGTTAATTATCGGTGTAACCTTATTATTCATGTTATGTTTGTAACCCTGATAAGTTGCGAACTTTGTTAAGGCTACGACTCTCTCAAGTATGAGAATCAATAACCATGCTAGTACAAACTGTGATGAACATTTGTGTGAAACATAAAGTGCATGAGAACTTACTAACTGCTTACGTGGTGCATGTTGTTAATTGTCAAACGCTTTGTGACATAGATGACCTGCGTATCATTACGAATATTAACTGATTTATTACATGTACACACAATAGGACTTGACTGATTACTTGTGAGTGCATAACCTAGCATACCGAGCAAACCAAGGTGAGTTCACACAGCCAAGGCATGGGGTTCCCGGGTGGGAATGGGATTTGATGAACTAGTGTACATACTCCACTGATAGAACTACGACTAGACTAGTAACACTTATTGAACTGATCTTCGCACACCTGCCAAGGGTTGGCCGCGATATTATGACTGACTTCGCACACCTGCCTTTGGAAGGCCGCGAACTGAAATTTACTAATCTTCGCACACCTGCCTGGTAGGCCGCGATACAGATAAACCTAGTCTAGAATACTCGGGATGAACATCCCCTAATATCTTCGCATACCTGCCTGGGAGGCCGCGATGCAAACTAATACGATACATGACATAACGAACGAACATACTACTACTCACACTATACTATTACTGAACTGTTAACTGTGAACTCGCTCAACTAGTTGTTGATCCTCTGTTACATGCCTTGCAGGTCGTTAGATACATGCCATGTCTGTGCTAGAGCAACTTCTGCACCACGGTCTCTCATTACCCCATTCCACCATGTAAGAGCCCTCTTCTGAAACACGCTCGAAGAAAACTCGACTTTGCGATTATCCGGACACTAAACGTGGCGAAAAGTATTCTCAATGCTCTCGAACCATTGAAGAAGCCCAGTTGCTCCCTCAAAACCACTAAACTTGAGTGGTTTAGCCGAGTTAAAATTCTTGAAATTGCATAGAGCATTGTTGTTGTTGTTGGCTTGGTTCCATTGAGCAAAGAGATTTAGGAATTGAGCAGCCATCTGCTGTGCAATAATTTCTGCCAGCTCGGCAGTAGCTATCTGGTTTTCGCGTCGAGGAGGCATTCTAAAAGAGGAAAACATGAAAGGAAACGAGTGAGATGATTGGATGAAGAGGATGAAATGAAAAAAAATCAACAAAAGCAAAGATGGTGGTTACGCATCGCAAAGCAAACAAGCGACACGCAATGTCTAGTCAAAGTATATGGGTCAAAAATAATGTATCGCGAAGACATGTTCGCCTATAAGTGAACACTCACCCCAAGAGTTCCCAGGTAAGAGTGACTGGTCCGATTATGTGGATTTGTACGAACACTCTAGCCTTAGACAGAAAACTCAGTGTACAGACATTCACTCTTCCAGTTCGCACGTGTTCACACTATTAAAACCTGAAAACCTTGACGAGATTTTTGAAAATCCAAAGGGGTTCAAAACCTTATAACAGAGGGTTCAAAACCTAGTAATCAATCATCCTCGAACACACGATTAATTTTCAAAGAGGATTCGGAATCGAAGTTCCCATTGTGGTTATCACCTAAGGATAGGTGAAGTGCATGTTTTAAAATCTAAACACAAGATAACTTGTGTTAGGGTCCTAGAAAGTTATAGTCTAGGTCAAAGCATTACTAATAACCTAATTCCCTATAACCATTGGCTCTGATACCAACTCTTCTGTCACACCCCGGCCGCGTATAACATGCAACCGCGGCGGAAACGCTGGGGAGTGTTGGGACAGAATTAATTGTTTCACAACTATGGCATACAAAATTATATTTTATTTATTAAACACGAGTGTTACATTGTTTCAAAACAGGAAATAAAGTGTTCAGAACATATTCAAACTAAGCCTATCTTCGTTTTATGTCTCTAAGGCACAGGTCCGCCCTAGTGTCACAATTGTCATCCTAAGCGATAGCTCCTGAAAACACATGTGAAAGTAGGTACGTCAGCATAAAAATGCCTGTGAGATACATAGGTTTTGTGAAAATGGGATTCATGACTTGAGTTTAAAGAAAACGTTTAATAACAGTCAGTCATGAACCTTGTAAATTGTTTAGTCTTGTAAATCATATGAGAAACGATAAGATCAGATGATATGTATAGATAAAATGTAAGGTTAAATGAGAGTAAAAATGAGTTTGTATAAGATAAGTTTGTTTGTAAAACAATGTCTTGTGAAGAATATGTTATTTGTGAAAAAGGTAACATGTCTATTCTGAAATGACAAGTGGCATTGGCCTTTGGAGAGTTGAAGGGCTGTTACAAGCTGTTTAAACATTGAATCTGGTCCAGAAGGGGCCTCGTGTGACGCCTAGACCCGTCGCGTCACGTCTAGCCCTTATTTCTGCAGAATTTGCAGAAATGGTCCCTACACATGTTTCGTTGCGTAACGGCACTTCTAACACCCGTCAAACCCAATTTCAAGCTCCACAATGATGTTAAGGCATAGGGAACATGAAATATGCTTGGAAATATCCCGGATGTCAGTTCTTTTGGCCGTACGGTTGCGATGTTCGCTTAATTACGACGGAATGCGTATAAGCGCGAAAAATGATCCAAATTGTGCGACGAAAGGATTTTTCTCATGCCAAACACTAAGGCATAATATAAGGATGCTTACATAAATTTTTAGATGTCCGGATGTATTCAGAACGTAAGTTATGCGCGAAAGTGCAAACTTAAGCACTTTTCGACATTTTTAGTCCCTGAATGATCCAAAAGTTTATTTTAGCACACCGAACACCTCAAAGCCTATTTCTAAGCTTTGTAAAGGATATTTATGGTATGTTTAACTGATGGACATGTTCCGGAATGTCTGTTTTAGTACAAATTGGCATACTTTCGCAGTTTGTCAAGTTTAGTCCCTGTAAGCGAATTAACTTGTTTTTGCCATACCAAAGCCTTCAAAACTTATTTCTAAGTTATGTAAAGGTTATTTAAGGTATGTTAAGTATATGTTGATGTTCCGGAGTATTTGTCGCGTTAAACTGAGTACGTTTACGCACCAGTTTGCGTATAATTCTCCAGAAAGCGATGTAGAGTTTGAAATCGAACAAAAGTCAAAACATGAAAAATGTAAAACATAACCAAACAAACATTGGGATCAAATAACATTGTTTTATTGATAATTGAACTGTTCACAATGATTTCAAGCAAATGTTACATGGCCAGCGTTTCCTTTGCTGTGGTTCCATGTGCTTCTCATGTATAAAACACATTGACGAGATTAAACATTTATTTTGGAGTAAATGTTGTTGTCTTTGTGTGAAAGCAAAGCTTATTCGTCGTGCACCACAAGTATAAAGGTAGGGTAATTCCGAATGATCTTATGCACATCTTCCCACCGAAATCATCTCATCATTGTAGCGAGGTAAAATGAGTCACATCAAATCTTGTTAAGGGTACATTGTAACACCCTGTGTTTTCAAAAGTCAAAGTCAAAGTCAAGATTGAAGTCAAAGGGAGAAAAGATCGCTAATTGTGATCTGTCATTCCTTGCTCAATTCCTATTTTGACTTCTTTGACTGTAGTTAGTCTATTTTATTTTTACATTAGTTGTATTATGTGGGGTAAATAGTTAAAATTGCAATAATCGAAGTATATTTATCTTTACGAATCGCATTACGACTGTGAATAGTAGGAAGTAACAATGCGATAAAGTCAATTAAACACTAATCGAACTAATCTAATCAGCATCGCGCTCGCAACTCGAAATACGCATTTTTGGTGACTAATATACGTGTGTATGTGCCTTACGTGTTACTTGTGCATGATTATTTACGTTATGTGTGGTAATCAATCGAATACATCGCAATCGAATCGAAATCGCAAACCAAATACGAAATAAGGATACTTTTATGTTGATATAGTAGTTGGGATTAAAAGTAATTTGAATAGAAAACTCCATCGTATCCGCATCAGTCGCAATCGAAATCGAAATATCAAAAAATCGTCGCACCGAACACTCGAATCAGGCCGCTGATCGATCAGGCTACCAGCCGATCGAACAGCCAGCCTGCTGTCCGATCGGCCAGCCTTTACCTCTTTTGGCATCCTATAAATACCCCTGTCATTGTCAAACTTTCTACTTTTTGAAACTTCTGTCCGACCAGCACGCTCAGCTCACTTTTTCGCAGATTTCTCTCGATTCTGGTAAGATCTCTTCCAAAATCTTGTACTTTCTTGATCTACATGCACTCCTACACCTTTCTATCTTTCAAATCTTAACTTTTAACCAGTCGATCGGACAGTCAGCCGATCGACAGACCAGCCGATCGGACTGCTGTCCGAACGGGCTGCTGTCCGAACGGGTAGCCAGCCAATCGGACTGCTGTCCGAACGGGCAGCCAGCCGATCAGACTACTGTCCGAACGGGCAGCCAGCCGATCGGACTGCTGATCGGACAGTCAGCCGATCGGACTGCTGCCCGAACGGGCATCCAGCCGATCGGACAGTCAGCCGATCGACTGGCCAGCCGATCGGCTAGCACATGGGTCCCACACTTAAATAATTCATTTGGAGTTGAGTATTGAACGAACCGCTGTCCGATCGGACTACCGTCCGATTGGATTACTCTTCGGATCATGAGATACTTGATTTCAACACTTAATCAATTTTTCAACATGTTCGACGCACTAGGAGTGCCACCCGATCGAACAGCCATCCGATCAGGTGACACCCTGCTGAGAACTTGTTTTGCTGAGGTACCTAGCCAATCGGTTTGCCGGCTGATCGAACGACCGTCCGATCGACCGACCCAAAAGGCAAAGATACTTCAAGGTTTTCAGATGCTACAACAAAAACTTCAAAAGGTCAAACCATCATACACAAACACATCCTACTCAAAGGAAGAAACAATCCACTCGAATAGCCATCCGGTCGGACTCCCGTCCGACCGGACAACTGTCCGAACGGACTATCAACCGAACGGTCAACCGTTCGATCGGACTACCGTCCGATCGTCCAGCTGTCCGAGCCTCCAACACTTGTTTTCCGTTTTACGTGTTGCTTATCGTTATGCTATCGAACTATTCAGGCTAACCTTACTCTCAAGCGCTCCCTTCAATCCATCAACCGCTGTGAGTATACTCGATCCCTTTTTACTTTCAGCACTTTTGGGTGTTACATACGTTACTTATATGAAATCACATTGAACTCACTACGCAATGCTTTAAACGCTAACCGTTACGCATATATTACTTGACTAAATGAATGCTTGTTGTTATGTTTACACGTGGAATGCTGTCTACCTGCCTTAACGACGATAGTACTATAGTTTGGACTCAGCACCCGTTCACACGGGGGTTGTTAAGGACAATTACTTGCATGGATTACGGTGGTAATCATGTATTGCGAACTACCTCGGGCAGTCAACCCGCAGTCATTGGTATCGATAGGTCCATGTCGATAATTAACATGCTTCGTTTTCCTCTGTGTACGTGCTGGTTATGCGTAAACTATTTCGAACTCTATATGCTATTACTAAACTTGTATGCTCACCTTTACACTATGTGTATTGACTTTTATTTTAACGTATGTGACAGGTGTTTAAGATGCTTATCTGCTAGGAAAGCGAGGCTAGAATAAAGCTCTAGAGCCCAACAAATAGTTGTCTGTAGTAGTCAATTTATGGGTCTCTAGAAGCAGATAAACAATTGCTGTATTAAAAATCTGAGTTGTTGGAACAGAATCATTTGCCTGGATTTTGTCTGTGATAATTTGTTTACTGTTTGAGACACGGTACGGGACGTGTTATTTTAAATTGAATAGTAATGATAATTGTTGTGGAAACTTCTGGACAATTTGTTTCGCTCAGTGCCATGCCCCGATGATTCCGCCATCGGTTGGGGTGTGACAGATTGGTATCAGAGCCATAACTATAGGAATTAGGCAGACTCGACCTAGTCCGGGTCGATGTCTTAGAAACCTAGTCTATAGTTAGGACCCGACAGACCGGCTCGTGCATGACCATTAGGGACTATGTATGAGATTATTACTGTTCTTCGCTATTCTCGCCTACGCTACACTATCACTGCACTCGAGTTTTCAAATAAAGACAAGCGATTTAGTCAAGACTAGGTGTGAAAGCCGCAAATTCTCGACTAAATTGCTTGATCAACCCGTATTCTCACTATTCACCTTGCTCATATCATTGCTGTTTTTGAGAATCATGACATAGTATGACCAGTCATCTTTACTTGGAACAGATTCTATCAACTTATCAATGATCTCTTCATTATTCTCTTTCAATAACGAACACTTGTTTAACGGGGGGAATTATACCAAACCAGGAGTGAAATCCATATTTTGATGAATAATCTCCTCTATTTTACTAAAATCAAGGGAAAGATGTCAAGTTAGGGGTGAAACCCTAAACTTGATGGCTTGTCCATAGACTTTACCAAAACTCTCACCAAAGTCTCGACGGACTCCAACGACCTGAACTCACAGTACATCTAGAGGGATGCGCGCCGGATGCCCAAGAATCGAGGCAGAGGCCCTACCCTGAAGGTCAAAATGTGTACGACGGATCCTTGAGAATAGTTGAATCGCTTTGGGTAGTCAATTTCTAATAGCTGCAGACAATCTATTTCACGATTTTTACATGTTTCGATTCTGAGCCCGCAACAGCTGACTCTGATGACTCGTTGATTTTATGTTATTATATGTGTTTAACTGTTTAATTTTGAAACTTATTCGATTTTTGCTCTCACTTTGATCGACACGCACGACTCACACTGCACTTCTACCTCAATACTCTAACAGGTCGCTACAATCTGGACGACATTATGCTATACGCTTGATAATCACCAATTTATACATATTTTAGTCCCCCATTTTATGTGTTTTCGGCCGTAAAACCGTTATTCAGATACTTAACCAGGTATACTTTTGTTTACAGGCCTAAAACAACATACCAGACAAGATGATAGTGAAAACGAGGATTTTCCAGGCGAAACGAATGAACTGCGAACATTCTGGGGAAAATTCTGACCTGGGCAAGTGGCACCCCCGTGCGACTGGTGGCACCCCCGTGCGGATGCGACAACAAGGCTCAGCTCGGCGCTGCACAGCCAGTGCGATCAGGAGTGCAACGAAATCTCGGGAACGCACCCCCGTGTATGGGGGCACCCCTGTGCGGATGCGACAACAAGGCTCAGCTCGGCGTTGCACACCCAGTGCGATCAGGAGTGCAACGAAATCTCGGGAACGCACGCCTGTGCGATTGGTGGCACTCATGTGCGGATGCGACAACCAGCACCAGCTCGGATATGCACTACCAGTGCAGCTGCTCGTGCCACCCCAACCCTGGAAACGAACGGTCGTGCGATATGAAGAACGGTCGTGCGAGACCGAAGACCAGTCAACTCTGCTGATGTCATGAACAGTAACTCCAATAATGCAAAAAGTGAACGGTCGTGCGATCGGTGCACGACCGTGTGACATCGAAAATATATAAAAAGCGAACAGAAACATTCTGTTCGTAACTCTGGATATTTAGAGAGCAATTCAGGCGATTTTCAGGCTCCGAAGGCATTAGCTTTCACCCGGATGCAAGCCACATTTTCCCGTTTAGCTCAATTACTACTCGGATTGTCATTCTTATGCTTGTTTATGGATTGGTTTCTTAAATCTTTCCATGTTTTTGTTAAGTTTCAAGCATTTAGATTGATTATTATGTATTAATGTAGGCCTTTGGGCAAAAATACAACAATCCCTTGCTTGATTATAGCCATTAGTATGTTAATCTTTGTTTGTAATGACATTTAGAAGTATTTTCTATGTTAATCTTTGATGATTAGTTTGCAACCTTGTTATTGATATTGATTTCTTGATTATAAGTAATTGTGTTGGATGATTGGTACTTGGTTAGTTAAGATAGTTGAAAAACGAAGCTTAATTAATCATGTATTAGTAAACTTTAAACTTGGTTAACTAGTTTAGCTTTGTTAAAATGTGGGCACCATGATACTAGAAATGGTTAGTGGTTTAATAAAATGTAATTATTGTTAATCAAGAAAGCTTTCCGTCACGTAAGGACCTTAACGGGTTAAATGGTGTCGTTATGAATTCTTAATATAAATTGTTAACTTAGTTAGTAGTTTCGGCCAAAATTGCTTGCTTGGTGGATTTATATTCTAGATTTGTAAAATGAACTCGGTTGTGATTTAATCTAGTTTATGCTTGTCTCGGTGGTTGCATTGTGTTTATCGGTGTTGCTTTCCTTGTTTAAGTGAGGTTAGAAAACTCCTAACGGATGACTAACTTATTTTTAGGAGATTTTCATAGACATTTATCAATTGCACGTTAAAGAACAATTTTAGGTGGTTAAAGTGTGTTTATTGTTTTAACTTTCCGAATGATTGTCATGTTAGGATTCCCGAAAGGGATACTATTTGTCTCGAAATTGGAAAATTGACCGAATGCTTCTAGTGCCAAAACCGACTTAGTTGACATGCTTTGGTTGTGTATTAAGCAAGGCTATTTATCTATTTTAGTATTTGAAATCTACTATGTTTTATAAGTATTTGTTTATGCTTACCTTAGTTTATTAAAATCAAACAACTTATGTTTTTACCGGTAATTAAGTGACAAAGCTCTAGTATTATTTCTCCGCCCATTTCCTTGGATCGATGCTTGGTTCTTACCGATGCTTTACTACATATGTGACAGGGTACACTTGCCCTTTCGTGTGTGTTTTAATGTTGAAGTATAAATCACTTTTATAAATTTAAAACCGAATCGTGTGTAATTTCATTGTAAAAATATGTGTAGTCGCGCACACGTCAAGTTTTTGGTGCCGTTGCCGTGGAAATGGCGAGCTTTAGGAACAACCCGAGTCATTGTTTTATCAGTGAATATACTTGTTAATATTTGTGAATATTTTGTTGATTATTTATCTGTTTATTTATTTGTTAATATTTCTTGCTTTTCATTTAATTTATTCATTTTCAAGCTTATTTTAAACAGTAGTGAATTTTTTATTCCATTTATTTGTTCGAATTCGGACTCATTATTCATTTATTCTTTGAGTTTTCGGCTCCGAAAAAATGATTTTTATACTAGCCGACTCGATTATTTTACTCATTATGATTTTTATAAAACTCCGGGCCCATTCTTGAATTTTTATAAAATTTCCAGCCCATTTAAATAAAAATTCTGTTTCTTTTCAGCAAAAAAAAAACATAATTATTATAATAATATAATATTCATGTGTGTTGGGTTTTTCGTTTGCGGTTGATGTCCTCAACCCCAGCAACCGCCGCTATAGAGCCTTCCGACGAACCCGAGCGTGATCTAAAGAGACGTCTTCGCAAAAGATCCCGTGCGGTGGCAGCTGTGGACGAGCCGATGGTACCCGCTGAGGCCTAGGGCTGAGCCGACGCAGTGAACATCATCATGGTGGACGACGAGCGGCCGCTAAACAAGTCGAACCAACCCGGAGGTGCGGACCGACGATAGTAGCACCTAGTTTTGAACTCCACACCCCACATGCGTCTTAAGTGTGATGTTGAGAGTCTACGCTACTGACTCGAGGACCAAAAATGTAGCAAGAGCGTCTTTGTCGCTTTAGGGGTAAAATTGTCTATATTTGTGTTTTTGTCGTCTTTACGTAATTTTGGTGTGTTTGGTAGTTTCCATAGTCGTGTACAGTTTTTAATCATACCGAGCGAAGGTTCTATGTTAGACAAATGTTAAAACAGTTAGCGTGTTGCAAAAATGGCGAAAAACGGCCAAAAAGAGTGCTGAAACCGGTTTCTGCAGCAAACAAACACATCTGCAGATTTGGCATGGCCGTGCCATGGGTCGCACGCCCGTGCGATTTCGCGCTGGCCTGCACCTCGAGTCGCACCCCCGTGCATTACCGAGGTCAACGTGCAAGAATGGGTCAACATCGGATCCGCACGCCGGTGCGAAAATCCGCATGACCATGCGCATGGTCAGGGGCATTTTGTCATTGTTCCATATAAAAGCCCTCATCTGCATCCACTTCTCACATTCGCGAAACCCTACTGCACTCTCGTTCCTGGCCGATTTTTTCCCCAAAATCGCACCATTTTTCGCATGATTTCTCAGATCTTCTCGCATGGTTTATTTTTTTTCTTGTTGATTTCCTGTTTTTATCTCTTTCTAGGGTTGGATTCTCTGATTTCTTCAAGGATTTTTAGGGTTCCCTTCATAAACAAATCGAAACCCTAGCCCTTGGAAGAACTTCACAAATCATGAACACCCGGCTGATTTCCTAACCCCCTGTCACTAGAAACTTGAAAAATTTCGAAAAGATTTGATTGTTCTGATTCGGGGTTAAGAATCTGCAGAAAACGGGATCGCACGGTCGTTCTGTACATGGAACGGTCGTGCGTATGCGGGTCGTTCATGATTTTTAACTGTGGTGCCGGATATGCATGGTGATGCGACCAGTCGCACGTCCGTGCAATCCCGTCATGTTCCGATAATCAAGACCGCACCACCACTGAACTCGGTGACGCATGACCATGCGTCCATTCGCACGCCCGTGCGAAAAAACCAGATCAGTTTGACAGAATCTTCATAACTGTGTGTTCGGCTGGGCATGAAGATGAGGAGCAGAATCAGCCACCACCCACACCAGTAGTTCCAGCAGCACCAAGACTGGCCACCCGGCATCCCATCTTATCCTGATTTGTACCAGCAATTTCAACAAATGCAGCTGAACCAGGAGCAGATGCGAGTCAACCAGGAGGTGGTGCTGATGGCGATGATGAGTAGCTGGTGGTGGTAGTAGCATTTCAGTACTTTATATTTCGGGTGTTCATTTTGGTTGTTATTTCAACACCCTCGGTTATGTATTTTCTTTTTATTTTCAGACACTTCAGTTAGTTTGTTTTGTCTATGTTTGGATACTTAGTACTTCTATTTATGTACATTATGGTCTGTTTGAGTTTATATTGCCTATGCTTCTATTTTGTTTTGTTGTGCCTTGTGACATACTTGCAGATTTTGGCGAGCATATCTTGGACCAGAGCACACCACGGAAGCAGCGTTGGAAGTCTCGTTGCATCACAATCATCTTGAGGGGAGTACTATTATCCTTTTTCTATATATTTCGGGTTTCGCATTGGGGACAATGCGAAGTTCAAGTGTGGGGAGGGGGGTTAACTTTGTTAACTTTGTTTGTCCTCTAAAAAAAATCAGAAAAATCATTCAAAAATATCTGTATTCTGTTTATATTTTAGTAAATAAACCGGTTGGTTGTGTTTTAGAGAGCTTCGGACATAATAAAAACTCGACAAGCAAAATAAATTTTGCATGATAGTTTTCACACTTTTACCCATTCCTTCCGTTATGTGAGCATATTCGAGCCTTGAAATTGTTATATATTTGTTCATTTCGGAGTAGGAGTGAGCCAGATGTCATGTGTAATTTAGAACTTGTCACTAGCATGCTTGTTAAGACCATGAACTTGCGGAATTGTGTAGTAGTGATAGAGGCACTTAGATTACCCCTTTGTTGTTAGCCTTGTTCTTTGTGTTGTGTTTCCCGTAAACCTTACATTTCCTTTAGGATTAACCATGTCGAGCCTTCCCGTTTACCTTTGTTTACCCAACATAATCGCCCACTTAGCCAAATTTAGCCTTTTATGTTTTAAACCTTTTAGTGTTGAAACTCGGCCAAAATAATCGTTTAACTAGCGCTTGTTATAGTTTATTATTCATTGGATAAATCCATTAGTGTTTCTAAAAAAAAACAGACAAACAAAAAAAAGCAGAAAATAAAACACCCTAAAATAGGGTGAATTCGACAAAATTCGAGCAATTTTGAATGTTAAAATGTGAAAATTTCGTTGACGAGCTCGATTTCGCAAAACTCGCCTTTTTAAGGCGTTTGTATGTAAAGTTGTATTGTTTGTCGCTAGTTAAACGCTAAAACCGAGTTTTAACCATTTCGCCACTTTAAATTTCCATTTCCATACCCTTCGCCCAAGCCTAACGTTAAAACCCGTAAAGACCTCTTGATTTGCACTTTTTCACATGTTAGTTGGTGGAGACGAGATCTTATGACAAGCTTATGATATTACACATTTCATTGACGAGGCATTGAGTGTTTACACATACTGTAACGTCCATATTCTTTTTAATTTACTAAAATAATTACACATTATTTCTAACAAAATTTGGGCATGACCCATTCGTTTTAGGAGTGGACCCCTGTTTTTCACATTCAAGATATAGATTTAGCGTGACGCTTTTAAAAAGGGACATATTATATACCATCAAACGACTTGACACGCATACGAAATTTGATAAGTTCAAAATACATACAAGTACTAAGTTTATAACTACTAGACTTAACCAAAATGACCAAAATATTGAGTGTTGTCTTCATTACAAAAGTAGCGGAGCGTAGAGCGGTCTTGAAGTGTGTTCATTCCGGGCGAAGCATGTAAACTAAACATGAGATTTACCTACATGGTCACAACAATGAAAGCTCGTTAGAACTAAATTTCTTTCTTTACACCAAAGAGTCCAACTCACTAACTTATAGCCATTATTACATTCGCAATTTGAGCCTTACTACATACTTTCATTCTTGCACAGTAATATGTTCCAAAAAGGAACGCCATGCCTTTCCTTCTAGTCTTTCAATTTCATCATTCGACCCGTTCATAAAAGGGTCCATACATATACTTCTTTCTTACTCGATTAAAGTTAACACATGTAATGTTAAACATATTGTTATAATAGAACCATAAATTGTACAAGAATCGTACCTCGGTCTTGATTCCCTTGTTGCTTCACTTGACTCGAACTTTCTTCCTTAACGCCTACATATAACCATTCATTCTTTTAATTTATGTTTCATACTCATTTACACGTATCAATCGATAAAACATCATACAATTTACTCATGCTTCATAAACATATTCAATTCACATAAAGTTTGTGGCTTACAAGGCTAACATTTTCATTGAGGCATTTTGTCAAACACTTGGTGTGCACATTATTAACAAAGCACAAGGTACAAGTATTTATAGCATAATCCTACATGTTCCCTTTTCTAGTATAACAAGAACAATCGAATTCACATATTTCTTTCATCCTACCTTAACTTATCTAATTTCTCTATCACATTCAGATTATGTATCAATTCACCTCCATAAGCATATTATCATAATTCATCATGTTCATCTTTTTCCTACAACAAGTGGGTATGAACCCTAATCATCCAAACAATCAAAATTAAACAAAATCCTCAGTCTATTATGAATTCCTAACTCACAATTACACAAGATTGCCACATAAATTCATGATTGGGTTAAAACCCACTTTCTACAAATCACCAAATCAGAATTTTTGACTTACCTTGTGTTGAACAAGCTTAGATAGTTAAAGATTGGAGCTCATGCATCAATTTAGGCCCTTAATTCCTTCCTAATCTTGTGATTTTCTGAAAGTTAGGGTTTGTTCTTGGCCTCTGCTCTCTTGATCGATCCCACAAACACACCAGAATGTGTGTTTGTGTTTTCCCTTTATCTTTTATTTGTTTTAATCAAACTTTCATTCTTTTTAATCAAGTTTAGTCCCTACACTTACTTAGTTTGTTCATTTATCATATAACCTTCCTTCTAGTCAATTACTAGTGTAACTACTTAACTAGGTTAAATATAACATGTCTAGACATTTCAAATAACATAAATAAATTGCATATTTTGGTGTTACAAGTCTACCCCCCTTAAAAGAGGTTTCGTCCCCGAAACCTTAATACGTACCAAATAATGTCGGGTAGAACTTCCTCATTTCATCTTCTAACTCCCAAGTAAGGTCTGATCCTTTCCGATGTTGCCATTGTACCAAGACTTGCTTAATAGTTTTGTTCCGAAGGTGCGTTACCTTGGAATCCTTGATAGCTATCGCTCTCTCAATATAATTCAATTTTTCATCCAATTCAATATCGTCAAGGGGCACATAAGCCGTCTCATCCGCTAAACACTTTCTTAATTGTGACACATGAAATGTGTCATGTATTCCATCTAAAGTTGGCAGTAATTCCAACCGATATGCTACCTTCCCAACCCGGGCTAAAATCTTGAAAGGTCCAATGTAGCGGGGACCTAGCTTTCCTCGCTTACGGAAACGGATTATACCTTTCCATGGAGAAACCTTTAATAACACATAATCACCTATTTGAAATTCGATGGGTCGCCTCCTTCGATCTGCATAGGCCTTTTGTCGATCTTGAGCCACTTTTAAACGGGCTCGCACAAGATCGATCTTTTCCTTAGTTTTAGCCACTACGTCATTGGGTGCAATTTCTCTCTGCCCCACCTCTCCCCAACAAATTGGAGTTCTACACTTCCTTCCATACAACAATTCATACGGTGCCATTCGAATGCCGTTATGGTAGCTATTGTTGTATGAAAATTCCACTAACGGCAAGTGGTCATCCCAACTTCCCCCGAAGTCTATCACACATGCTCGCAGCATGTCGATAAGTGTTTGAATGGTTCGCTCGGACTGACCATCCGTTTGGGGGTGGTAGGCGGTACTGAAATGTAATTTTGTACCCATACTTTCATGAAAACCTTGCCAATATCGAGATGTGAACCGGGTATCTCGATCTGACACAATGGATACAGGAACTCCGTGTCGTGATATTATCTCGTTAACATAGATCTCCGCCATCTTTTCAGAAGAGAAAGCTTCCCGAATGGGTAAGAAGTGCGCGCTCTTGGTGAGGCGGTCTACGATCACCCATATAGCATCGTGACCTTTCCTTGTCTTAGGAATCTTGGTCACTAGGTCCATCGTCAATTCTTCCTATTTCCATACCGAAATCTCTAACGGTTGCAACCTCCCGTATGGTTTCTGATGTTCTGCCTTCACTTGCAAACACGTCAAACATTTTGCAACATACTTGACGATATCACGTTTCATACCGGGCCACCAATAACTTTTCTTCAAGTCCAAATACATTTTTGTAGCTCCAGGATGAACCGAGAATCGGGATTTGTGAGCTTCTTCGAGTAATACACCCTTTGCTTTGCTAAACCGAGGTATCCAAATACGACCATACATGATTTTAATTCCATCGGATCTCTCTTCGAATTTATCCACAAACCCCTTTGTTCTTTCCTTTTTAGAATCCATTCCGCTTAGTGACTTGATTTGGGCTTCTTTAACCATTTTGAGAAATCGAGGTGTAATTACAATCTTCATGGACTTTACTTGAATTGGAGGCGGGTAATCCTTTCGGCTCAGGGCATCGGCCACTACATTAGCTTTACCCGGATGATAAAGGATCTCACAATCATAATCTTTAAGAAGTTCTAACCACATTCGTTGCCTCATATTTAATTCCCTTTGCTCGAAAAAGTATTTAAGGATTTTGTGGTCAGAATAAATAGCACTTTTCGTACCGTATAGATAGTGCCTCCATATCTTTAAAGCAAACACTACTGCAGCTAACTCCAAGTCATGGGTTGGATAATTACTTTCGTGTGACTTCAATTGCCTAGAAGCATAGGCAATGACTCTACCCCTTTGCATCAAAACACATCCCAACCCTTGGTGTGACGCATCCGTAAACACCACCAAGTCTTCCGTTCCATCAGGTAAGGTTAGTACCGGGGAACTCGACAGCTTTTCTTTCAAGGTTTGAAACGCCCTCTCTTGATCTGCACCCCATGAAAACATCTCATCCTTCTTGGTTAACTTGGTCAACGGCAAGGCCAATTTAGAAAAGTCTTGGATAAACCTCCTATAATAGCCTGCTAAACCCAAAAAGCTTCTTACTTCACTCGGGTTCCTGGGAGGTACCCATTTCATAACGGCTTCCACCTTTGACGGGTCTACTAAGATACCATCCGCATTAATCACGTGACCGAGAAATTGTACCTCTCTAAGCCAAAAAGCACACTTGGAGAATTTCGCGTACAATTTCTCCTTGCGAAGTACTTCAAGAACTTCACGTAAATGGCATGCATGTTCAACTTTACTTCGGGAATAAACCAGGATGTCATCGATAAAAACTATAACGAATTTGTCTAACATAGGCCGACAAACTCGATTCATAAGATCCATGAACGCGACAGGCGCGTTCGTTAATCCAAAGGACATTAATAAGAACTCGTAATGCCCGTATCGCGTTCTAAAAGCCGTTTTCGCCACATCCTCATCTCGCACTCTTAACTGATGGTACCTGGACCGCAAATCTATTTTTGAAAACCAATTTGCCCCTTGTAACTGATCGAAGAGATCATCAATTCGGGGCAATGGGTATCTGTCACACCCCCAAAATCCACCCGCGGAGTATCACCGCTTGGGAGCGTGACTGACCAGGATCAAGCCACCAATCATATGGAACATTGTATAAAGTAAAAGTAATTGCAATATAAACCAAACCAAATCCATATGAAAGGTGTTTCCAAAAACATAAGTAAGATATCATTGTTTAGCGGAAGCGTATAATCAAAACCCAACATTATTAAGTACGAAATGTCATGAGTGTTTAATAAGATAATCACGATCCAAGCCCACAACGACCTGCTCCTCCCTGTGCAAGCTCCATATATCTAACGACCTGCAAGGCATGTAACAGAGGATCAACAACTAGTTGAGCGAGTTCACAGAAAGTAAATGCGTAATAGTAAGTTCGTATGCAACAGGTGGCTCTACTGGGCCGTTAGTACGTTCTATTGGTGGGGGCTTCCCATGTTGTATAACCACTAGACTACTCGTAACCATAAGTATCCTTCACAACCGAGGATAGTAGTGAGTATAAGTACACGTAGGTTTTACGTGTGTATCCTTCACAACCGAGGATAGTAGTAAGTATAAATGCACGTAGGTTTTACGTGTGTATCCTTCACAACCGAGGATAGTAGTAAGTATAAATCTACGTAGATTGTAAGTATGTGTCCTGCACAACCGAGGACAGTGAATAGCATAAGTATGTGTCCTGCACAACCGAGGACAGTGGTATGGTAGTCTAGTAACAGTGTATCTAGTCAATCTCATTCCTTTAATCCCATTCCCAAGCCCTTGGGAATCCCATGCCTTAGTAAGGGTGTGAACTCACCTTGGTTTGCTCGGTATGTTATTGCTTCTAGGATTAATTAACTGTCTAAGTCCGTTACACACGACCTAGGATGCATTGCACATAAATCCAAGATAAGTGTTGACGTCCAATTAGGGTTTACAGGTTCTTGATGCTCAAACAGTAACTTACATAATCATATCACACAGTAGTATGCAGTTATTGTTTCATACAGTATACAGGGTTTTGAATTCAGCATTGTAACCATTATAAGTATCTCAAACTATAATAGCATCAACGATAGTCACACTAGGTATCACATGAAATCAAGGTAACACTGTATCTAAATCATAAAAGTCGGAAACAACAACGCAACTAAAAGGTCAGGCAACAGTTCCAAGCCAAGAAGTTCGGACCAAAGGTTATCAATCATGAAGGTTGAATTAACATACAACAAACTTGGACTATGTACATGTGGCCAACAAAACTCGGATATGCATCATCATCAAAAAGTCGGACTTAACCCCCACACAATGAAACTCGGACATGGGCCTTCTAAACTCGGACCATGTGTGTGGGGATCTTCCTTGCTTAAACTCGGACAAAGGGGAAACATGGCCACAAACTCGGACAAGGGGTCCCCCCTTTAAACTCGGACTTCCCATTTCATTCAAATAATTCGGGCATAGCCCCTTACCAAGAAACTCGGACCTTGTGAGCTTCTCAAACTCGGACCAAGGCCCAAAACTCGGACCCCTTGAGTAAGAAACAAGGTCGGACAGATTTGGCACACAAGCTCGGACCAAGGCACTCTTTAAACTCGGGTAACCATTTATATTAAAGGTCGGACAAGATTACATATATAATGATTCTCGGACATGACATCTATATATAGATAAACTCGGGCTTGATAAGCTATTCAAAACTCAGACTATATAATTTGCATAAAGCTCGGACCAGACATCATGTTATTATAAACTCAGACATATGTTTTCACAAACTCTGGGCAACATTAATCATATGAATCGTAAAGATTAAAGCAGTTACGTTTTCCATGTTTCATCATTCTAAAAACCCTAACTTCATACGCAATGACGGCAGAACATAACAAATCATCAAATGCTAATCAACAACAACAATTATCACAATGATAACCTACCCAGCATGTATCTAATCATGTCATAATCTCAACTATTCAAGATCAAATCACAGAATATCACATGAGAAACTAGGGTTTTCCATGAACACATAATCAAGAAATCTATAAACAATAATCATTTGATAGAATCAAGAAATCAACAAACAATAATCATTTACCTTGTGATGATCCTAGAGAAATGTGGAATCAAAAGTGATGATTAGCTTGTCAATGTTGATGGTGATGATTGCTATAGAGCCAAAGAAATGAAAGTACGTGCTTGGATTCTTGTGAGAGGTTTAGTGAATGATTTAGGGTTAAGTATAGTTTAAGTTCACTAATGTCCCTCTACACCCTTAACTAATATATTTTACTATAGTACACCATCTCAAATAGTTTCACAGTTTCACCACCAAGTTTATACATTTGACAAGTTTATCACAATTAACACATAGTCATGCACAATCACACAACACACCTCATTGTATCAAAACATATACAATTCCATAACAACTAATTGTGAAATCAATCGACTAAATAATACAAGAACGTGCAATAAATGCGAAATAGAAATCTTGGAATTTCGAGTTGTCACATTATCCCCAACTTAAAAGAAATTTCGTCCCGAAATTTGGTACGCACTCACTGAGGAAGCTAGGTAAGCCGTAGTGTTCACTGGTTTTCCTGGGGTGTCACATCATCCCCCCGTTGATTTGGAATTTCGTCCCGAAATTCAGTAGTAGTAGCTTCAGCCTCAGTAGTGGTTGCATTGGTTCCGAATAACTGGGGGTACTTTCCTTTCATTTGGTCTTCGCGTTCCCAGGTGTTCTCTGGGCCACGTCGGGAGTTCCAACGAACTCGAACAAGAGGGATTCTCTTGTGTTTGAGGACCTTAACATCCCGGTCCGTGATTTCAAATGGCTCCTCGACGAACTGCAACCGCTCGTTGATAGTGAGTTCCTTAAAAGGAACTATGAGGGTCTCATCTGATAGACATTTCTTCAGATTCGACACGTGAAATACATTGTGAACTGCACCGAGTTCAGCTGGTAGGTTCAGTCTGTAGGCTACTGGGCCTATTCTTTCAGTGATTTCGAACGGTCCAACATATCGTGGATTAAGTTTGCCGCGTTTACCAAATCGAACCACACCCTTCCAGGGTGAAACTTTTAATAAAACCCGGTCCCCAACCTGAAATTCCAATGGCCTCTTTCGCTTATCCGCGTAGGCTTTCTGACGGTCGCGTGCTGCCGCCATGCGTTGTCGTATCTGTGCAATCTTTTCTGTGGCGTCCACTACAATCTCTGGACCCGTGATCTGACTATCCCCCACCTCTGCCCAACAGAGAGGTGACCGGCATTTACGCCCGTACAATGCCTCGAATGGAGCGGCTTGTATACTGGTATGATAACTGTTATTGTATGAGAACTCCACCAAAGGGAGATGCTTTTCCCAGCCGTTGCCGAAATCGATAACGCATGCACGAAGCATGTCTTCAAGAGTTTGGATTGTTTGCTCAGACTGCCCATCTGTCTGAGGATGATATGCTGTGCTCATGTCTAATCGTGAGCCGAAGGATTTGTGCATCGCTTGCCATAGCTCTGACGTGAATCGTGCATCCCGATCCGATATGATGGAGATGGGCACTCCGTGCCTCGAAACAACTTCTTTAAGATAGATGTCTGCGAGAGTGGAGAACTTATCCGTTTCCTTTATAGCTAGAAAGTGTGCAGACTTGGTGAGTCGATCCACGATTACCCATATAGTATCATTCCCACGCTGGGATCTAGGTAAGCCCGTAACGAAATCCATGGAAATTTCTTCCCATTTCCACTGTGGTATCCTGGGTTGTTGCAGTAGACCTGCGGGTTTCTGATATTCAACCTTGACTCTCGCACAGGTCAAGCACTTGCCAACATAGGTGGCGATGTGGGCTTTCATACTTGGCCACCAGTATGTTGTTTTGATATCGTGGTACATTTTATCCGCCCCTGGGTGTACAGAGTAGCGAGACTTGTGCGCTTCGTCCATCACAAGCTCTCGTAGACCGCCATAAAGTGGGACCCAAATACGCCCCGTTACATAGTAGGCGCCGTCTTCCTTTTGTTCCATGCGTTGCCTTGAGCCGCGTAAGGCTTCAGCCATGACGTTTTCGGGTTTCAATGCTTCTATCTGAGCAGCTCGTATCTGTGCAGGAAGACTGGACTGAATAGTAAGCTGTAGCGCTCGCACGCGCTTAGGTAAGGTGTCTTTCCGACTAAGGGCGTCGGCCACAACGTTGGCCTTGCCTGGATGATACTTGATAGCGCATTCGTAATCATTAAGCAGTTCGACCCATCGTCGTTGACACATATTCAATTCCTTCTGCTTGAAGATATGCTCGAGACTCCTGTGATCGGTGTAAATTGTGCACTTGGTACCGTACAGGTAGTGTCGCCATATCTTAAGCGCAAAAACAACAGCTCCCAGCTCTAAATCGTGCGTCGTGTAGTTCCGTTCATGAACCTTGAGTTGACGAGAGGCGTAGGCAATAACTTTATCCCGCTGCATCAATACACAACCAAGCCCCTGTATCGATGCGTCACAATAAACCACGAAGTCATCCGTGCCCTCGGGCAGTGAGAGGATAGGTGCGCTGCATAGTCTATCCTTCAGGTACTGAAAAGCAGTTTCCTGCGTATTACCCCATCTGTAAACGACACCTTTCTGTGTCAGCATAGTAAGTGGCTGCGCGATCTTGGAGAAGTCTTTGATAAACCGCCTGTAGTATCCCGCCAAACCCAGGAATTGGCGTATTTCTGTTGGTGTACGCGGTGCCGGCCAGTTTCTGATTGACTCTACCTTGGATGGATCGACATGAATCCCATCCCTGTTCACCACATGGCCTAAGAAGTGGACTTCACGAAGCCAGAAGTCACATTTTGAAAATTTGGCGTACAGTTGTTCCTTTCGAAGAAGTTCGAAGATAAGACGTAAGTGCTGCTCGTGTTCTTCCTGACTCTTGGAGTAGATTAGAATGTCGTCAATGAAGACAATGACGAACTTGTCAAGATAAGGTTTGCACACCCTGTTCATAAGATCCATGAAGACTGCAGGCGCGTTCGTAAGCCCGAATGGCATGACAAGAAACTCGTAGTGGCCGTAACGAGTTCTGAAAGCGGTTTTGGAGACGTCCTCATCCCGGACTCTCAGCTGATGATAACCCGACCTCAAATCTATCTTGGAGTAATAACACGACCCTTGCAACTGGTCGAATCAGTCGTCAATGCGTGGAAGAGGATAACGGTTCTTCACCGTCACCTTGTTGAGTTCACGGTAGTCGATGCACATTCTGAACGTACCATCTTTCTTCTTCACAAATAACACTGGAGCTCCCCAAGGCGAGGTGCTTGGACGAATAAAGCCCTTTTCCAAGAGCTCTTGTAGCTGCTTAGACAGTTCTTCCAGTTCGGTTGGAGCTAAACGATACGGTGCGCGGGCTATTGGTGCTGCTCCAGGTGCCAACTCAATCTGAAACTCGACTTGACGATGAGGCGGTAAACCAGGTAAATCTTCAGGAAACACCTGAGGAAAGTCACGCACAACTGGAATATCCTCCAGCTTCTTTTCCTTTGCTGATGCGTCAGTGACAAGTGCCAGAATTGCAGTGTGACCCTTTCGTAAACATTTCTGAGCCTTCAAGAAAGAAATGATGCCAACCACAGCACCACTCTTGTCGCCTTGAACTTCGAGAGGTTCTTCACTAGAACGAGGAATGCGAATAACTTTTTCCTTGCATAAGATCTCCGCGTGATGTTGGGGTAACCAATCCATACCGATGACGACGTCGAAACTACCCAAAACTATGGGTATAAGATCAATCGAGAAAGTCTGACCCGCTAGTACAATACTACAACCCTTGACTACATGTGCGGCTTCTACACTTTTACCATTGGCTAGTTCTACGACGTGTTTGGTGTTTAGGGGTGTTGGTGTACGTTTTAACAATTTACCCATTTTCAAGGACATATAACTTGTATCAGCACCCGAATCAAATAAGACAGTAACGTAAATATCGTCGAGAAGAAACTTACCCATAACCACATTGGGATCATTCACTGCATCTCCTCGACCCAACACAAAAGCACGACCACGAGCTTCATTGCCATTGTTGTTCCCACCATTGTTGTGGTTGTTGTTGTTCCCGTTGCCCTGGTTGTTGTTGTTGTTCTGGTTCCTGTTCAGCTGAGGGCAGTGCCTTTTGAAGTGACCCTCTGCACCGCAATGAAAACACCCTTTGTTGCCCTGCTGCTGATTCTGCTGTGCTTGGGACTGCTGCTGATTCTGGTTCGCAGGTCGAGGGCTTCTACAATCTTTGGCCTCATGACCCATCTTGAGGCATCTTTGACAGCGACCCTTATTACACTGGCCACTGTGGTGCTTGTTGCAGACACTTCGGGAGGTTTCCTCGATATCCCCCTGTCTGTGGCTGCCTGAGGAGTGCTGACTGGGACTCTGGTAACTGTCTGTCTTTCGTTGCTGAGCTTGTGACTGCACTGAAGCTGACCCCTTGCTAGAATCCCCATCCCATTTTCTCTTGCTTTCACTGGGAGTAGCAAGTGTAGTAGAAGCAGTAGCGGTAGCAGTAGCGCTGATACGCTTTGGCAGTCTGTTCTGATCCACTGCCTGATCTGTGATGCGGTGAGCGAGGCGCTGAATAGCCTGAATGTTGTCAAGATTAGCCGATGTTACGTGGCTCTGGATTTCTGGCGCCAAACCCTTGAAATACAACTCAATACGCTTGTATGGAGGGTCCACCATGGTTGGACATAGCACAGCCAACTCGTTCGATCTCTTGGTGTAAGCCTCGATTTCTGACCCAGTCATCTTCAAATGATAAAACTCATCCTCCAGCTTGTTGATGTCTTCCCGTGTACAGTACTCACGCTTAATCAATTCCTTGAAGTCATTCCAAGGGGTGGCGTTAGCAGCTGCCAACCCTAGGATCTGCACCTGCGCGTTCCACCAAGTTAACGCGATCCCTTCCAAAGTACCAGTGGCAAACTTAACCCTGCGAGCCTCAGGGCATTCACACATCTCGAGCACAGACTCGAGCTTTTCAAACCAGTGGAGGAGTCCAACCGCTCCTTCAGTGCCACTGAACGTGCTAGGGCGACAATCCATGAAATTCTTGAAAGTGCAGACAGGCTGCTGTGCGTGCTGACCTATTGTGTACGAATAGGACAAAGTTAAATACGAGAATTAATGTAGGATCTAAAGATCCTAGTGTGCGTCTATACTGCAGGGTATACTACCTGCTTGAGCAGCTGCAAGTGCCGCAGCAACTTGAGCTTGAACGAGAGCCTCTAGCTGGGCTTGAGTCATATTAATACGTCCGGCCATTGATCTTCACATCAAAAGCAACATAGGTGAGAAAGGTTCGCGGATAGTGTGATGACAGAAGAGTGTAAGCACGTAAGTGTTCTCAAGCAATAACAAGTAGTGAGCAAAGTAATGTAAGCATACTACGAGCAAAGTTCTATACAGTTCTAGCAAGCAGGTAATAAACATAAACCTTATTACCTAGTATGTCGAGTCTTGCACGTGGAGCGAAGCGTCGTTGTGGATCGTTGAGAGCACTGTTCTGGTTATAGTCTGGTTTTAATAAAAACGTTTTCCCATATTAAAACCAAGTTCTCTATAACCAATGGCTCTGATACCAATCTGTCACACCCCCAAAATCCACCCGCGGAGTATCACCGCTTGGGAGCGTGACTGACCAAGATCAAGCCACCAATCATATAGAACATTGTATAAAGTAAAAGTAATTGCAATATAAACCAAACCAAATCCATATGAAAGGTGTTTCCAAAAACATAAGTAAGATATCATTGTTTAGCGGAAGCGTATAATCAAAACCCAACATTATTAAGTACGAAATGTCATGAGTGTTTAATAAGATAATCACGATCCAAGCCCACAACGACCTGCTCCTCCCTGTGCAAGCTCCATATATCTAACGACCTGCAAGGCATGTAACAGAGGATCAACAACTAGTTGAGCGAGTTCACAGAAAGTAAATGCGTAATAGTAAGTTCGTATGCAACAGGTGGCTCTACTGGGCCGTTAGTACGTTCTATTGGTGGGGGCTTCCCATGTTGTATAACCACTAGACTACTCGTAACCATAAGTATCCTTCACAACCGAGGATAGTAGTGAGTATAAGTACACGTAGGTTTTACGTGTGTATCCTTCACAACCGAGGATAGTAGTAAGTATAAATGCACGTAGGTTTTAGGTGTGTATCCTTCACAACCGAGGATAGTAGTAAGTATAAATCTACGTAGATTGTAAGTATGTGTCCTGCACAACCGAGGACAGTGAATAGCATAAGTATGTGTCCTGCACAACCGAGGACAGTGGTATGGTAGTCTAGTAACAGTGTATCTAGTCAATCTCATTCCTTTAATCCCATTCCCAAGCCCTTGGGAATCCCATGCCTTAGTAAGGGTGTGAACTCACCTTGGTTTGCTCGGTATGTTATTGCTTCTAGGATTAATTAACTGTCTAAGTCCGTTACACACGACCTAGGATGCATTGCACATAAATCCAAGATAAGTGTTGACGTCCAATTAGGGTTTACAGGTTCTTGATGCTCAAACAGTAACTTACATAATCATATCACACAGTAGTATGCAGTTATTGTTTCATACAGTATACAGGGTTTTGAATTCAGCATTGTAACCATTATAAGTATCTCAAACTATAATAGCATCAACGATAGTCACACTAGGTATCACATGAAATCAAGGTAACACTATATCTAAATCATAAAAGTCGGAAACAACAACGCAACTAAAAGGTCAGGCAACAGTTCCAAGCCAAGAAGTTCGGACCAAAGGTTATCAATCATGAAGGTTGAATTAACATACAACAAACTTGTACTATGTACATGTGGCCAACAAAACTCGGATATGCATCATCATCAAAAAGTCGGACTTAACCCCCACACAATGAAACTCGGACATGGGCCTTCTAAACTCGGACCATGTGTGTGGGGATCTTCCTTGCTTAAACTCGGACAAAGGGGAAACATGGCCACAAACTCGGACAAGGGGTCCCCCCTTTAAACTCGGACTTCCCATTTCATTCAAATAATTCGGGCATAGCCCCTTACCAAGAAACTCGGACCTTGTGAGCTTCTCAAACTCGGACCAAGGCCCAAAACTCGGACCCCTTGAGTAAGAAACAAGGTCGGACAGATTTGGCACACAAGCTCGGACCAAGGCACTCTTTAAACTCGGGTAACCATTTATATTAAAGGTCGGACAAGATTACATATATAATGATTCTCGGACATGACATCTATATATAGATAAACTCGGGCTTGATAAGCTATTCAAAACTCAGACTATATAATTTGCATAAAGCTCGGACCAGACATCATGTTATTATAAACTCAGACATATGTTTTCACAAACTCTGGGCAACATTAATCATATGAATCGTAAAGATTAAAGCAGTTACGTTTTCCATGTTTCATCATTCTAAAAACCCTAACTTCATACGCAATGACGGCAGAACATAACAAATCATCAAATGCTAATCAACAACAACAATTATCACAATGATAACCTACCCAGCATGTATCTAATCATGTCATAATCTCAACTATTCAAGATCAAATCACAGAATATCACATGAGAAACTAGGGTTTTCCATGAACACATAATCAAGAAATCTATAAACAATAATCATTTGATAGAATCAAGAAATCAACAAACAATAATCATTTACCTTGTGATGATCCTAGAGAAATGTGGAATCAAAAGTGATGATTAGCTTGTCAATGTTGATGGTGATGATTGCTATAGAGCCAAAGAAATGAAAGTACGTGCTTGGATTCTTGTGAGAGGTTTAGTGAATGATTTAGGGTTAAGTATAGTTTAAGTTCACTAATGGCCCTCTACACCCTTAACTAATATATTTTACTATAGTACACCATCTCAAATAGTTTCACAGTTTCACCACCAAGTTTATACATTTGACAAGTTTATCACAATTAACACATAGTCATGCACAATCACACAACACACCTCATTGTATCAAAACATATACAATTCCATAACAACTAATTGTGAAATCAATCGACTAAATAATACAAGAACGTGCAATAAATGCGAAATAGAAATCTTGGAATTTCGAGTTGTCACAGTATCGGTTTTTCACCGTCAGCTTATTCAACTCTCGGTAATCGATGCACATGCGCATCGAACCATCTTTCTTTTTGACAAAAAGTACAGGCGCTCCCCATGGCGACACACTCGGGCGTATAAATCCCTTGTCGAGCAATTCTTGTATTTGTACCGTTAACTCCCGCATTTCAGTTGGGGCCAACCTATAAGGAGCCTTGGCTACAGGTTTGGCATCGGGATACAATTCAATCTTAAAATCCACTTCACGTTCCGGCGGAAGCCCCAGCAAATCTTCCGGAAAAACATCGAGAAACTCGTTCACGACTTCAACCTCTTCTATCTTAGGGGTATTCTGCATAGTATCCACCACGTAAGTTAGAAATGCCTTGCTTCCATTTCGTACGTACTTGTATGCTTGGACTATAGAACAAAGCTTCGAATTGATATTCCTTTCCCCTTGTATGCTTACTCGTTTTCCTCCCGATGTTAACACGTGAATCACCTTCTTCTCACATTGAATTTCGGCCTGATGTTTAGCTAGCCAATCCATGCCAACTATAACCTTAAATTCCCCCAATATCATGGGAATAAGGTCAATGGCAAACTTCTCGTCTTCAATGATTATTTCACAATTTCTACGAACTTCGTGCAACAAATAACTCTTACTATCGGCTATCTCTACTTCTAATGGTACATGAATTCTTTCGATTCTAAAAGAGGGGTGTGACACTAGTTCACTTGATACAAACGATCTACTGGCACCAGTATCAAATAACACGTACGTAAGCATCGAGTTCATTGAGAATATACCTGATACAACATTCGGGTGGTCCTTCGCTTCTTCGGTTGTGATCTGAAACATCCTCCCCTTAGCTCTTGGGGCTTCCTCCTTTGTTGCTTCCTTATCGGTTTTCTGTTGAAGCTTGGGACACTCAGCCTTAATATGACCTGGTTGGAAACAGTTGTAACACGTTCTGGAAGGATTAGGACACCTATAGTATGGGTGTCCCTCTTGACCACAATTGTAACAGCCCTTCTTCCCTTTCAAACACTCCCCCGTGTGTAACTTTCTGCACGTTTTGCATTTCGGAATACTACCCTTCGCCTTATCCTTCTTGCTTTGATCTTGAAATTTTGGGTTCTTTGAAGGGCTCGAGCTGGAAACATTCTCAGATACTCTCTTTTCACCTCTTTCTGCCTGTCTTCTTATTTCAATCTCCCTATCTTGGGCCAAGTCAATGAGCTCATTCAAAGTTTCACATTTAGCGGGATTTATGAACTCCCGGTACTCAGCCTTCAACATACCGTAATAACGGTTTATCTTCATTCTTTCCGTTCCTGCTATATCCTTACAGAACTTCAGCTTGTCAAGGAAAACGTTGGTAATTTCATCAATGGTTTCATCTTTCTGACGAAGATGTAAGAAATCTTCTTGGATCTTGTCAATGGCAGATTGCGGACAGTGGTACTTTAGAAAAGGTTCCTTGAACTCTTGCCATGTCAAGACTTGAACTTTTTCTTTCCCAATCTCTTTACTATAAACATCCCACCAATCTTTAGCTCGGAGTTGTAGCAAACCGGTGGCGAACATCACTTGATCCTCCTTTTCACAATGACTCCTTATGAACACCGCTTCCGTACTTGCAATCCACCTTTCACATGCTATAGGATCAATTTCTCCTTTGAATGGTAACGGGTTGCAAGCCATAAATTCTTTGTATGTGCATTTGCGAGTTCCTTTCCTTCCTTGCACTTCACTAATCATTCCCTTCAACTCGTCCATCTTACTCGCCATCATTGATTCTATCACTTCCAGCACATGACTTTCTACTTCTTGGGCTAAATGAGGAATACTTGCTTGCATTGCCCTTCCAATCTCTTCCGAGATCATAGTTTTCAGCTGTTCTTGTCGTGTCGCTTCATCCTCATTCGTATCCGTCATCTACACATAAGCATCATTCCTTATTTCAAGCATTCAATCATCCTTTCCATCATATAATCATTCTAATAGTACATAACTTCCTTTGAAAGTTAACATTCATGCATACTATCATTCTTTAGAGTCTTATTATAACGCTTGCAATACTTCACGTATGATAGAAAACATTAAGCAGAACATCACAATTGAAATAGGCTGAAAACAGTCTCCACCGTAAGTTACGGTGTCACCGTAACTTACGGTGGCATTATTTTTCTTATGGTGCAAAACTACTGTTTTATGGTAGAGGAGTTTTGTCCCAGTGTCTACCGTAAGCTACGGTAGCCACCGTAGCTTACGGTGACGCCCAGCACACTATGAAAATTTTCTTATTTGCAGCCATCTTTCCGACCCGTTTTACCCTTTACTAATCCGTTTCATCCCAAACCCTTTCACATCATCCCGTAATGATTTCCCTAGCATTCCATAATGTTTCATAACCAAATTATTCATAATGCAAAAATTCAAACTTTAAAGGTACTTACTTACTTCGCGCCGCGGAACGAACACACACTTCACATGAGCTTTCGGTTTGAGTTCAAGCATTCGATGCTCAAATCCCTCAAACCTATGCTCTGATACCAACTTGTAACGTCCAAAATTTTCTTTTTAATTTACTAAAATAATTACACATTATTTCTAACGAAATTTGGGCATGACCCATTCGTTTTAGGAGTGGACCCCTGTCTTTCACATTCAAAATATAGATTTAGCGTGACGCTTTTAAAAAGGGACATATTATATACCATCAAACGACTTGAAACGCATACGAAATTTGATAAGTTCAAAATACATAGAAGTACTAAGTTTATAACTACTAGACTTAACCAAAATGACCAAAATATTGAGTGTTGTCTTCATTACAAAAGTAGCGGAGCGTAGAGCGGTCTTGAAGTGTGTTCATTCCGGGCGAAGCATGTAAACTAAACATGAGATTTACCTACATGGTCACAACAATGAAAGCTCGTTAGAACTAAATTTCTTTCTTTACACCAAAGAGTCCAACTCACTAACTTATAGCCATTATTACATTCGCAATTTGAGCCTTACTACATACTTTCATTCTTGCACAGTAATATGTTCCAAAAAGGAATGCCATGCCTTTCCTTCTAATCTTTCAATTTCATCATTCGACCCGTTCATAAAAGGGTCCATACATATACTTCTTTCTTACTCGATTAAAGTTAACACATGTAATGTTAAACATATTGTTATAATAGAACCATAAATTGTACAAGAAGCGTACCTCGGTCTTGATTCCCTTGTTGCTTCACTTGACTCGAACTTTCTTCCTTAACGCCTACATATAACCATTCATTCTTTTAATTTATGTTTCATACTCATTTACACATATCAATCGATAAAACATCATACAATTTACTCATGCTTCATAAACATATTCAATTCACATAAAGTTTACGGCTTACAAGGCTAACATTTTCATTGAGGCATTTTGTCAAACACTTAGTGTGCACATTATTAACAAAGCACAAGGTACAAGTATTTATAGCATAATCCTACATGTTCCCTTTTCTAGTATAACAAGAACAATCGAATTCACATATTTCTTTCATCCTACCTTAACTTATCTAATTTCTCTATCACATTCAGATTATGTATCAATTCACCTCCATAAGCATATTATCATAATTCATCATGTTCATCTTTTTCCTACAACAAGTGGGTATGAACCCTAATCATCCAAACAATCAAAATTAAACAAAATCCTCAGTCTATTATGAATTCCTAACTCACAATTACACAAGATTTCCACATAAATTCATGATTGGGTTAAAACCCACTTTCTACAAATCACCAAATCAGAATTTTCGACTTACCTTGTGTTGAACAAGCTTAGATAGTTAAAGATTGGAGCTCATGCATCAATTTAGGCCCTTAATTCCTTCCTAATCTTGTGGTTTTCTGAAAGTTAGGGTTTGTTCTTGGCCTCTGCTCTCTTGATCGATCCCACAAACACACCAGAATGTGTGTTTGTGTTTTCCCTTTATCTTTTATTTGTTTTAATCAAACTTTCATTCTTTTTAATCAAGTTTAGTCTCTACACTTACTTAGTTTGTTCATTTATCATATAACCTTCCTTCTAGTCAATTACTAGTATAACTACTTAACTAGGTTAAATATAACATGTCTAGACATTTCAAATAACATAAATAAATTGCATATTTTGGGGTGTTACACATACACACTTTATGTATGTTTCATAAATAAAACCGAGTGTGTGTGAACATTGTGAGGTGTGTGAAGATTAAAATGCTAAGTCAATCGGAGTGAAGTCACATCTTTTTGGTTATCCATTCATATATTTGATTGTTCTTGTTTGGTTTGAATCATTTGATGTTGTCTTTTGAAAAACCGGCTAACCGTGTGTTTGTTTATTACTAGGTAATTTGTAAATACTCGTTTTCATTAGAAACTATCTTTTATTGCATTTTAGTTTAGCTTGCTTGAGGACAAGCAAGGTTCAAGTGTGGGGAGATTTGATATTCACCAATTTATACATATTTTTGTCCCCCATTTTATCCCCATTTTATGTGTTTTCGGCCGTAAAACTGTCATTCAGATACTTAACCAGGTATACTTTTGTTTACAGGCCTAAAACAACAGACCAGACAAGATGATAGTGAAAACGAGGATTTTCCAGGCGAAACGAATGAACTGCGAACATTCTGTGGAAAATTCTGACCTGGGCAAGTTGCACCCCCGTGCGGATGCGACAACAAGGCCCAGCTTGGCGTTGCACAGCCAGTGCAATCAGGAGTGCAACGAAATCTCAGGAACGCACCCCCATGCGGTTGGTGGCACCCCCGTGCGGATGCGACAACAAGGCTCAGCTCGGCGTTGCACACCCAGTGCAATCAGAAGTGCAACGAAATCTCGGGAACGCACACCCGTGCGATTGGTCGCACCCCGTGCGGATGCGACAACCAGCACCAGCTCGGATATGCACTACCAGTGCAGGTGCTCGTGCCACCCCAACCCCGGAAACACACGGTCGTGCAATATGAAGAACGGTCGTGCGAGACCGAAGACCAGTCAACTCTGCTGATGTCATGAACAGTAACTCCAATAATGCAAAAAGTGAACGGTCGTGCGATTGGTGTACGACCGTGCGACATCGAAAATATATAAAAAGCAAACAGAAACATTCTGTTCGTAACTCTGGAATTTTGGAGAGCAATTCAGGCGATTTTCAGGCTCCGGAGGCATTAGCTTTCACCCGGATTCAAGCCACATTGTCCCGTTTAGCTCAATTACTATCCGGATTCTCATTCTTATGCTTGTTTATGGTTTGGTTTCTTAAATCTTTCCATGTTTTTGTTAAGTTTCAAGCATTTAGATTGATTATTATGTATTAATGTAGGCCTTTGGGCAAAAACACAACAATCCCTTGCTTGATTATAGCCATTAGTATGTTAATCTTTGTTTGTAATGACATTTGGAAGTATTTTCTATGTTAATCTTTGATGATTAGTTTGCAACCTTGTTATTGATATTGATTTCTTGATTATAAGTAACTGTGTTGGATGATTGGTACTTGGTTAGTTAAGATAGTTTAAAAATGAAGCTTAATTGATCATGTATTAGTAAACTTTAAACTTGGTTAACTAGTTTAGCTTTGTTAAAATGTGGGCACCATGATACTAGAAATGGTTAGTGGTTTAATAAAATGTAATTATTGTTAATCAAGAAAGCTTGCCGTCACGTAAGGACCTTAACGGGTTAAATGGTGTCGTTATGAATTCTTAATATAAATTGTTAACTTAGTTAGTAGTTTCGGCCAAAATTGCTTGCTTGGTGGATTTATATTCTAGATTTGTAAAATGAACTCGGTTGTGATTTAATCTAGTTTATGCTTGTCTCGGTGGTTGCATTGTGTTTATCGGTGTTGCTTTCCTTGTTTAAGTGAGGTTAGAAAACTCCTAACGGATGACTAACTTATTTTTAGGAGATTTTCATAGACATTTATCAATTGCACGTTAAAGAACAATTTTAGGTGGTTAAAGTGTGTTTATCGTTTTAACTTTTCGAATGATTGTCATGTTAGGATTCCCGAAAGGGATACTAATTGTCTCGAAATTGGAAAATTGACCGAATGCTTCTAGTGCCAAAACCGACTTAGTTGACATGCTTTGGTTGTCTATTAAGCAAGGCTATTTATCTATTTTAGTATTTGAAATCTACTTGTTTTATAAGTATTTGTTTATGCTTACCTTAGTTTATTAAAATCAAACAACTTATGTTTTTACCGGTAATTTAGTGACAAAGCTCTAGTATTATTTCTCCGCCCATTTCCTTGGATCGATACTTGGTTCTTACCGATGCTTTACTACATATATAACGGGGTACACTTGCCCTTTCGTGTGTGTTTTAATGTTGAAGTATAAATCACTTTTATAAATTTAAAACCGAATCGTGTGTAATTTCATTGTAAAAATATGTGTAGTCGCACACACGTCAACGCTTATACTATGCTACTCGATATGTTATACGCGATCGCTATATTCGAACGACTCGTGAGCTTTGAATGATAGGTTTCTGTATTCTGACTGCTTTCGGTGATTTTGTGATTACGTGCTTCTGTGATTGTGTGCCCTACGTGCTTATGTGCTTCTGTGACTACGTGAATTTGTGGTTATGTGCCTATGTGTTTATGTGATACATGCTTCAACATGTTCCTAAGCTTTAGTAAGTAGTAGACGTGTGAGGTGAGATTCGATTTTGATGTGTCTGAGACCTACGACGATGTCTGTTGCAGACAATGTCGTCATCTGGACACCGAACCCCACTTACTCGCCAAGAAAAGAGAGACAAACGTCTTGCTGTTATCATCGCCAAAAAAGTAGCAAAGGCTGTGAGTGAAGTGTATGAGAACGTCAGCAAATCATCTGAGGAGTCGAGAACTAAAGCTCCCAAAGATGGTGCCAAAACTGTTTTCAGCTTCAAACAGTTCAAGGCATACGGACCAAAGGAATTCACCATAGAAGATGGCCCAACAGCTATGTTTCAATTGTTTGATTCCGTCGAAATCACTCTGCGCCAAAGCGGCTGTCCAGAAAATCTCCGTACCCTAAACACAACCGGTGTTTTCCAGTCCCGCGCTCTAGACTGGTGGACGGCCGAACGAAACAAACGCGGGAATGATGCAGCTTATGAGCAGACTTGGGAAGAGCTGAAAGCCATTATGATGGACGAATTCTGCCCTCCCCATGAACGCCAAAAGCTGGAGGACGAGTTTTGGAACATTAAGTAGAAGGATGGAGACAACGCTGCCCTGACTGCTCGCTTTAAGCAGCTCAGCATTATCTGTCCCGACCAAGTCAAGACGCCAGAGATAGCAATCAAGAAGTACATTCGAGCTCTACCCGACTGTGTTGCCGATTTTATTCACGCTGCGAAGACCTCATCGATTGAAGAGACTTACCTGCTTGCCGCTGAAATCAACGACAAGCGAGTAAAAGCTGGTTTTTGGGATAAGTCCTCCAAGTCTCTACACCAAGCAACCACTGCACCGACCGCTGAAACCGCCACTGCTCAACCGTCCAAGTCATCGCGCCGCAAGAAGAAGAACAACAACAGCAGCTCCAGCAACAAGAACTGTCTTGTCACTACCACTGCTGCTCCTCTGCAAGCCGTACTGGCTCAGCAGCAGTCTCACCACCGCCCAGCACCAGTAACATATGCGCCGGCAGCAAAGCGCGCATACACAGGTCCCCACCCGCTTTGCCCAACATGCTCATACCATCATCCGATGGGTCTTGCCTGTCGTTTCTACGCCCATTGCAACCTGTACGGCCATTTCACTGCTAACTGCCGTACTGGCCCTCGTCAAGCCCAAGTTCAAGCCACTGCTCATGAAGCTCTGCTCCCAGCCCTGTAAGGTCAACACGCGACTCAGGCACCCGCGATCAACGCCCGAGTCTGCTTCGCATGTGGTGAACCCAGCCACTTTGTGAACATGTGCCCGAATAGGGTTGTGAAGTAGGAGCCCCAGCAGCAGCAACAACACCAACAGCAACAGCCTCACCAGCAGCAACAAGCAGCGCGCCAGAACTTTCAACATCAATGTACGCCAAGCCCAGACCGACAACAACGTGGTTAATGGTACGTTCCTTGTGAATGGTATTTATGCGTCATGTTTGTTTGATATTGGAGCCGATAATTGCTTTGTGTCGTTCGAATTTGAGAAGCTCCTTAGTCGTAAGCGCTCTTATCTCTCCTCGACATTCGACGTTGAAGTCGTTACTGGAAGAACTGTCGCCGTAAATTCTGTTCTTCGTGATTGTACTCTTGAGCTCAACAATCACATCTTCCCAATCGACCTTATTCTGATGCAACTCGGAAGTTTCGACGTCATAATAGGCATGGACTTTCTTCGTGAAAACCATGCTGAAGTTGTGTGCTTCGACAAGATGATTCGATTCTCGCTCGCGAACGGTGATTTACTATGTGTCTATTGCGAAACTGCTTTGAAAGGCCTCAAACTTATGTCCTGCGTCCAGGCTAGCAAGTATCTCCGCAAGGAATACAGAGCTTTCTTGGCCAACAATGTAGTAACGGAGAAGGAAAAGAAAAGGAAGACAGAAGTCAAAGACGTTCCTGTGGTCCGTGAATTTCCTCAGGTGTTCCCTGATGATCTTCCTGGACTACCGCCAAGTCATGATATCGACTTCCGTATCGACCTCGTTCCTGGAGCCAACCCTGTTGCCAAAGCTCCCTACCGACTCGCGCCATCCGAAATGCGTGAACTCTCGAACCAATTCCAGGAATTTCTTGAAAAAGGCTTTATTCGCCCGAGCACCTCTCCTTGGGGCGTGCCAGTCCTCTTCGTCAAAAAGAAGGATGGGTCGTTCAGGATGTGCATTGATTATCAGACACTGAATAAGTTAACCATCAAGAACCGTTATCCCCTACCCCATATCGACGATTTGTTTGATCAGCTACAAGGTGCTACGTGTTTCTCAAAGATCGATCTACATTCAGGCTATCACCAGCTACGCATTCAAGAGGAGGATATACCTAAAACCTCTTTTCGCACTCGCTATGGCCATTATGAGTTCGTTGTTATGCCTTTTGGTTTAACCAACGCACCCGCCGTTTTCATGGATCTGATGAATCGCGTGTGTAACCTTATCTCGACCGTTTTGTCATCGTGTTCATCGACGATGTCTTAGTCTATTCTAAGTTAAGAGCCGAACACGTGCAACATCTACGTTTGGTTCTCGAACTACTCAAGGGGAATCAACTGTATGCCAAGTTCTCCAAATGTGAATTCTGGCTAGAAGAGGTCCAGTTTCTGGGTCACATCGTGGATAGTCAAGGTATACATGTCGATCCTGCGAAGATTGAAGCAGTTAAGAGCTGGATTACACCTAAGAACCCATCGAAGTTCGTTCTTTTCTAGGACTAGCGGGTTACTATCGCCGATTTATCGAAGGATTCTCCAAGATCGCAGTGCCGCTTACCGCTCTCACGCATAAAGACAGGTCTTTTGTTTGGGGAACTGAACAAGAATCTGCCTTCCAAACCCTCAAGCACAAGCTCTGCAATGCTCCTGTCCTTACATTGCCCGATGGGAACGACGGTTTCATTGTCTATTGTGATGCTTCCAACCTTGGTCTTGGTTGTGTTCTCATGCAACGAGACAAGGTTATAGCTTACGCGTCTCGTCAGCTCAAAATCCACGAGAAGAACTATACAACCCACGATCTCGAGCTAGGCGCAGTTGTTTTTGCGTTAAAGATTTGGCGACACTACCTATATGGTACAAAGTGTACGATCTTCACCGATCATAGGAGTCTACAACACATCTTTAATCAGAAGGAACTTAATATGCGTCAACACCGATGGGTAGAACTTCTCAATGATTACGACTGTGAGATTCGTTATCACCCAGGCAAAGCAAACATCGTTGCCGACGCACTCAGCAGACGGAGTTGTTTGCTCAGCATCCGCGATACCCAAGCCCAATACGATCTCGAAGCCCTCATCCGTGAAGCCCAGCATGCCTGTTTTAATGAACGAACTCTGAAGAGAGAACGAATCTATCACGATGGAGCTCAGCTTGTAAGCAAATCGAATGGGATCTTCTATTTTCTGGACCGAATTTGGATCCCTAAGTGGACTGAATTGCGAAAGATTTTGATGGACGAAGCCCACAAATCCCGGTATTCTATTCACCGCGGTGCTGAGAAAATGTACCAGGATCTTTGCTACAAGTACTGGTGGCCGGGTATGAAAAGGGGTTTCGCTCTTTACGTGGGGAAGTGCCTGACTTGTGCAAGGGTCAAGGCTGAACACCAAAGGCCCTCTGGCTTACTCGAACAACCCCCAATCCCTATGTGGAAGTGGGAGAATATAGCTATGGACTTCATAACCAAACTTTCGCACACGTCATCAGGTCACGACAGCATATTGGTTGTTTTTGATCGCTTAACCAAATCGGCCCACTTTTTGCCAATACGGTAAGACTACAAGGTAGAACGATTAGCCCGAATCTACAGCGACGAGATCATTTGTAATCATGGTACGCCTCGCGACATCATCTCCAACCGTGATGCTCGGTTTACCTCGCGATTGTGGGAAACATTTCAAGCTGCTCTTGGTACTACGCTTAATCTGAGTACCGCATTCCACCCTCAAACGGATGGTCAGACTGAAAGAACTATCCGTACTCTTGAAGACATGCTCCGTTCGTGTGTCATAGACTTCGATGGTAATTGGGACAAATACCTACCGTTAGTCGAATTCTGGTACAACAACAGTTATCATACCAGCATCCAAATGGCACCATTCGAGGCTTTATATGGAAGGAGATGCCGATCGACTATTGTGTGGCACGAGATCAGTCACTCGCAATTAACTGGTCCTGAGCTACTACAAGAAACGACTGACAAAGTCCTCCAGATTCGAGACAACTTGTTGAAAGCTCGAGGTAGATAGAAAAGTTACGCCGATAGACGACACAAGCCCCTGGAATTTGACGTTGGCGACTACGTACTCCTAAAGGTATCACCTTGGAAGGGTGTGGTCAGATTCGGCAAGAAAGGGAAACTAGCGCCTCGATATGTTGGACCTTTTGTCGCCTACAGACTCGAACTACTGGAGGAACTTAGTAACGTCCACCCGACTTTCCACGTGTCGAACCTCCGAAAATGCCTGGCTGAGCATGATTTAATTGTACCTCTCGACGACCTTCAAATAAACGAAACACTACACTTCGTGGAAAAGCCTGTCGAAATCATGGATCGCCAAACCAAGCAGCTCAGACGCTCGCGCATTCCAATTATGAAGGTCCGACGGGAAGGCAAACGAGGCGCAGAGTTCACTTGGGAACTCGAAAGCGATATGAAGGTGAAGTACCCGCAGTTATTTAGGTGAAAGTCTATAGAGAGAAAGTTCTCCAAAGTGATTCACGGTGTTGTGCAACTTTCAGCCTAATTTTGGGACGAAATTCCCTAAACAAGGGGAGGCTGTAACACCCCGTGTTTTCAAATCTCAAAGTCAAAATCAAGATTGAAGTCAAAGGAAGAAAAGATCACTAATTTTGATCTGTCATTCCTTGCTCAATTCCTGTTTTGACTTCTTTGACTGTAGTTAGTCTATTTTATTTTTACATTAGTTGTATTATGTGGGGTAAATAGCTAAAATCTCAATAATCGAAGTATATTTATCTTTACGAATCACATTACGATTGTGAATAGTAGGAAGTAACAATGCGATAAAGTCAATTAAACACTAATCGAACTAATCTAATCAGCATCGCGCTCGCAACTCGAAATACGCATTTTTGGTGACTAATATACGTGTGTGTGTGCCTTACGTGTTATTTGTTCATGATTATTTACGTTATGTGTGGTAATCAATCAAATACATCGCAATCGAATCGCAATCGCAAACCGAATATGAAATAAGGATACTTGTATGTTGATATAGTAGTTGGGATTAAATGTAATTTGAATAGAAAACTTATCGTATCCTCATCAGTCGCAGTCGAAATCGAAATATCAAAAAATCGTCGCACCGAACACTCGAATCAGGCCGCTGATCGATCAGGCTACCAGCCGATCGAACAGCCAGCCGATCGGACTGCTGTCCGATCGGACAGGCTGTCCGATCGAGCTGCCTGGCCGATCGGCCAGCCTTTACCTCTTTTGGCATCCTATAAATACCCTTGTCATTGTCAAACTTTCTACTTTTGGAAACTTCTGTTCGACCAGCATGCTCAGCTCACTTTTTCGCAGATTTCTCTCGATTCCGGTAAGATCTCCTCCTAAATCTTGTACTTTCTTGATCTACACGCACTCCTACACCTTTCTATCTTTCAAATCTTAACTTTTAACCGTGAAATCATCAAGATTCAAGTGTTCTAGGATGATGTCATCATGGGTTCTTGAAGAACCTCATGTTTTGGCCCCAATCCACCAAGAATAGCTTGAATCTAACCGATTTCCACATAAACAAACAAAGATCTTTCATAGATCTAAACATATTCACGGTGAAAGGGATTGAAAGATGGTTTTTCCAACTTTCTTTCAACTCTTTTACACTCAATATCTTCAAAACCGATAGAAACGGAGCTTGTGCCAACTTGCTAATCATTCCGGTTGTTGATGCATGGAATGTCTGTTGACTATGTCTACATCAAGTCTTAGGTCAAGATTGGTCAAATTAGGAGCTAGAAAGTCAAATTATGTTTTATATATGTAGTTTCGCTTATATGTACCAGTTAGCATAAGGTTCTGCTTTTGTGTGCACATGGTTCCGCTTATGTGAACATCAGGTATTTCGCTTATGTGTCACATAGTAGTTCCGCTTATATGGCCTATCATATAAGCGAAACTAGATACCCTATATATACCTGATGTGTTCATTTGTGAGGGTGACACTGAAGCGGAACCTGATCATTGTATTGGTGCTAGAACTCTGTCAAAACTGATTCAAATAGCTATAAAAGAGAAGGAATTGAAAAGGAAAAGCTGTGTTACTTCGCATATATTGATTCCGCCTTTATACGTGAAGATGAACTATCTCAACTGACGGTTTAGGGTCGGAATACAGTCCAACAAGTGGTATCAGAGCTCAGGACGAGGAGTTGATACTACTACAGCTTGAATCTGCAGAATTCTCTCATTTCTACTCACTTTCTCTCATACTTTTTCAGTTTGAACTGGTTCCTACGGTTGAAATGGCCTGAATTTTGACTATAACGTGTGAAATACAGTAATAACAAACCCTAGAAAGTCTCAGGTTAAAATTCGGACTAAAACATGGTGAAAACTGGTTAAAACTAGGTTCTGCTTATACGGACATCGAGGTTCCGGTTGAAAGACCTAGTTCCGCTCATAAGTTCCGCTTGAAAATACATAAGTTTCGCTTGTTTGAACAACTAGGTTCGCTTTTGTGTCACTGTTTTGGAGTGGTTTCGCTTATCAGAACATTAGGTTTCGCTTGTACTACCTACTTTCGCTTGAAGGTTTCGCTTGAAAGAACAAATTAGTTTCGCTTGTAGTGACATTGTACTTTCGCTTATTTGGACCTTTCCCACTTTTGCTTATACGAACTAGTGTGTTTCGCTTATTTGTCATACATAGTTTCGCTCATCTGTCAAGTCTACTTTCGCTTATACAGACACAAACTGATTTTGCTTATCAGTCATTCAGACTGGTTTCGCTTATTAGTCATATTTTTCAAAATCTCGAAAAATTTTTTCTAAGTGTTGATTGATTTTGCAGGTACATTCAAGATGGATGATATATTCTTGAATCCGTTTTGCGACATGTACGCGTTTGCTGGAAATTCCGGAAATGATGATACATCGTCAAGCAATGTGAACGAGAATCAGCCGAAAGAAAAGAAAAAGGAAGCTTGGGAATCAGAAAGTGCATTCGGAACATTCAACAAACCCCCAAAGCTAATGGCTATCGAGGAGTACAGTCGGTGGTCTCGGAAGTTTGAAGATTGGATGATGGCTTTTGCATTTCCCAGTTGGAAAAGTCTGAAGAACGGTTATGAAAACGGAAACAAGAATGGTGAAGCCCTAACATCTGCTGATGAGATTGATTCATTTGTAGCTGAACAAAAATGCGTGGCTTTGTTGTTCCAATCTGTTTGGGAAGACATCATTTCTTTGATCGATTATTCAAATGCAAAAGTTCTTTGGCAAAAGCTAGAAAAGAAATGCCTAGGAAGTACTGAAATTGTTAAAAGTAAAAAGAAACTTCTTAGAAAAGAGTTTGATATGCTTGGTTGTCTCAAGAATGAATCAGTTTGTAAAATGATAGAAAGGTTTGGTCATCTGAAGCTGGAATTAGCAAGACATGATATCAGATATTCTGATGAAGAACTTGTTGACAAACTGTTCAATTCATTGCCAGACGAGATGGATTGGAGATGTTATGCGCTGATGTTGAAGAACACTATTGCTCCTGAAAAGTTAAATCTAGATTTGGCGATTGAGAGACTTGAAAGTCACGAGTTGGAACTGAAGAAGACGTACAAAGTCAATCACTCATCTTATCAACAGAATTTGGATCTATATTATCCGAAAAGCATGATGCCGAAAGCTACTTCTCCCAAAACTGTGTTTTCTGCTGAGAATGTGTCGACAGCAAGCAAAGAAAGTCAAGGCAGTCAAAGCAGTGGAAGTCACAGTGGTTATCACAGTGGATTTTCATCATCTGCAAGTCATTCTGATGCAAAGAATCGTTTTCAATGCAATATCGCAATAGATTTGAAGAATGCACAGAATTTTGACGAGGAGTCTGCTAAGCAACAAATGGTCTTCTTAGCGTCGGTGTTGGAATCATATGAAGGGTTAGTAGCTGGAAAAATCAGCAATACCAACCTGACGAAGGAAGATTATGATCAGATAGATCCTGAAGAAATGGAGCTGATCGATATTCGTTGGGCGATGGCTAGTGCTGTTCGTAGAGCACAACGCTTCATGGAAATTACCGGTAGGAAGACAATTGGTGGTCCGTCTACTAAGCTAGGGTTTGATAAATCCAAAGTGACGTGTTTCAGGTGTAAGCAGAAGGGTCACTTTAAACGAGAATGCAGAAACGCTTATGCTGATGAATCGGAGAATCCTTTCAGAGATGATTACTACAAGAAGGCGATTTATCATCAGAATAAATCTGAGCCGCCTAGATTAAAGCAGGGTGAAGACAACAGAGAGAAATCTAGAGCTCTTGCGGTGATTTATGATGATGAGGGGTATGATTGGAGCAAAGAGGTTCTACCAGAAGAAGATGCGGTTGGTTACGCATTCATGGCGAAAAATGAACCTATTCCGTGGAAAGACGATCGTACTGAAGAGCAGAAGTATAGATATAGGAAAATGATTGCTGAAAACAAAATAATTAGAATTTCTCGTATCTATCTGGATGCGAAGAGAGCGAGAAGATGGGATCCAGACAGGGAGTGTTATCTTGATGAGTATGGAAATATTGCGATCGATGACAAAACACTTGATCTGGAAGCCATCATCAAGGAGTTAAAAGAAGAAGATGAGTATTGGCAAAACAAATGGTGGGGAAATCAAACCGAGAAAATGAAAGAAGAAGAGAAAGAGAAAGAAGAGAAAGAGAAAAAGGAGAAAGAAGAGATCGAGAAAGCAAAGAAGATTGATACTGGCATTATCGATACAACGCAGGAGTTGACTGCAGAGAACCTGGGAAAAATGGCTGACAAAGTGCTGGCTGCTAAAGCGCTTGAGGTATACTCTAACTCCGTGTCTGAGTCAAAAGGCCAGGTCAGTCCAAACTCGTCACAAATGCGTCAGGTAAAAAGATCGAAGGAAATGTTGATTGCAAAAATTGCAACAAAGAGTGAAAATTTTGTAACACTGTCACGTATCTCAACGGTGAGAAAGTTAAAGATCTGACAGCAATGGTCAGAAGCATTGAGAATCAGATTCTTGGTCGTGACAAAAACAGTTAAAGCTTCAACTGAACGGATTAAAGAATTAACTGCTCAAATTGAAACTGATAAAATTGAACATGAAAAGGTTAAAATTGAAAATGAAAGGTTAATTCTTGAAAACCGTCAGATTTCTGAAAAATTTGAAAAACTCAAAAGCACAGTAAAAGATAGTGATGATCGAAATGGTAAAACTTTTAAAGAAAACGAACATCTAAAAGCAGTGCTAAGAATCAAAGAAGAATCAATCAATAAACAACTGGATGAAATCGCTAAATTGAAACTTAAAGTTCAAGAGGTTGAAATTGAAAATGAGCGAATCCAGTTGAAGCTTAATAGCTATAGCTCCGCAAGCTTTGTTTTGCAACACATTGTTCCCAAACCCATCGGGAAAAACAAAGCTGGCGAAGACGTGTATTCTGATGGAACCGGGGTGGGTCTTCACAAAGTTCCACCGCCGATTTTGCATAATTACACGAAAAAGGAATCTAGGTTGGTTGAACTTGAGGAAGGAAGTGAAGTGAAACTTCCTGAGAACATTGATGTCATGTTCACATCTTCCGGTGACGATAGTGTCCAAAATGATGTGGTAAAAGGTGTTGTTGAAAACGTGTTAAAACCGGATGGTGACACTACTGAGGAAGATGGGTGTTTCTTGGACAAATACATTCTGAAACAAAAGTCCAAGAACAACTTAAGTGAAGAATCAAATCTTGTCATGTACAAGATATTGGGTTCAGATAAGTTGTTTTCGGATTCAGAGTTTCCGATCAAGAATGTAAATATGAACAAATTGACAAATGTTTTCAAACTGGTCGAAGTTAAGTTGTCAGAAGTGAACAATCTGAGTCAAACAAAGAGAAAAATGATTTTTGAGAAACAAAAAGTTTACAACAAGAAATCTGTTAATCCACCGCGTTTTTACAATAACAACAGAAACAATTGGTCGGGTGGTTATCAGGGGAGTAAATCGTATCAGAAAAGAAATGTTCCAAACAAGAGGTTTGTTGAGAAGAAAAAGTTTGTGAATAGTTCAAGTTCATTTGCTGATGAAGAGAAAGAAATTTTTTCAAAATCAAACAAAGAGTTCTTTGAGAAGAAAGCCTCTTAGTCTCAGTGTGAAGGCATAAGTCAATTGGCTGATACTCGAACTTGCTTTAGATGTAATCAAGTTGGTCACATTGCATGAAAGTGTACCAATGTGAAGCCTAAGACTGAAACTGTGAAGATTCAACAGAAGAAAGTTGACAATAAGGGTAAAACACCAATCATTGTTGAGAAAAAGAGTGTGAAAAATGAACCTGTAAAGAAGTTGATAACTAAAAACGACAAATTTTACAAAAGGGTTGCAGTATCTCAACAAGTTTGGAAACCAAAAGTTGAGAAGAAAATTTCAACTTCTGAAGTGAAAAAGGCTGAAGAATCAATTACGGTTGATTATGATGCAAATTTTCCACCTCTCAAGGCTTAAAATTTCAAAATTCAAATTGCAAGAGTCAAGGTTACACCTAAGGCTGATGAGGCCTGGGTGGACACCATGTTTGACTAAATAGTTTGATTTGCCGGAGCTTCCTGGATCGCGAAGCATGAATCGGCATCTTTCTTGAAGTTGTTTAAGTCATAGTTTGTTATGTGCAGGATCTTCCAAAACTTGTATCCAGATGGATCATGGATAGTGGAGCTTCAAGACATATGACAGGGAAGACCGCGTTGCTGTATGATGTGAGAAACATTAATGGTGGTTACGTAGGATTTGCTGGTAATCAAGGAGGAAAGATTATAGGTGAAGGAACGTTATCCAACGGGATCGTTACATTTGAAAGAGTAAACTACATTGCTGAGCTAGAGAACAACCTGCTGAGTATCTCCCAGATCTGCGACAGGATGTATACTACTCACTTCACTGACAAAGAATGTTTGATCTTGAAACCGGGATTTGTGATACCTGAGGAATGGATCATCATGAGGGCACCAAGAGTCAATGATCTGTACATGTTGGACATGAGTGTAGCTACTACAACCACGGGTCAGGCTCATTGTTTTGTGTCCAGAGCAACGGAAAAAGAATCAAGATTGTGGCACCGGAAAATGGGGCATATTCACCTAAGGAAGATGAATCACTTGGTGCATAATGATTTGGTCACAGGAGTTCATGTCAAAGGTTTTCATCTGGAAGGGGAGTGCATAAGCTGTGTCAAAGGCAAGCAGAAGAAAAAGTCACACCCTACAAAGCAAGTCAATTCAGTTTCAAGACCTCTGGAAAGACTTCACATGGATTTGTTTGGTCCTGTGAATGTCAAGAGTATTACAGGGGATTACTATTGTTTGGTCGTAACTGATGATTTCTCCAGATTTTCGTGGGTTTCATTCTTGAAAACGAAAGACGAAACGTTTGACAGTTTAATGGCATTGTTTAAAAGAATTGAGAATCTGTACCAGAGGCCTATCAGTAGAATTAGAAGTGATAATGGTACTGAATTCAAAAACAGTAAGATGGAAGAATTTTATGATGAAAGAGGTATATTGCATGAGTTTAGTGCTCCGTACACTCCGCAGCAGAATGGAGTAGCAGAACGCAAAAATTTGACGCTAATCGAGACAGCTAGAACGATGCTCGCAGATTCAAAATTACCGATAAATTTTTGGGCTGAAGCTGTTTCTGCTGCATGCTATACGCTCAACAGGGTTCTTACTGTCAAGAAGTTCAACAAGACATGCTTTGAGCTAATCAATAACCGCAAACCGAATTTGAAGTATCTAGAATCGTTCGGGTCACCCTGTACAGTTATAGAGCCTAATGGAAAGTTTGGTTCGAAGTGCATTGAGGGAATATTTGTTGGTTATGCCAATCCATTGCAACGTGTCTTCGTTCCAAGTGAGAAGCGGATTATTGAAGCAGCGAATGTTGAATGTCAAGGTTATACTATGCCGCCACAGAATCCTGGAGATTCATGGCGTTATCATTATGACAAACTTTGGGATTCGTTTGACATGAGAGAAGAATCAGAGGAAGATGAAGATTTCTTTGATGAGCTGGATATTTTGCGAGAGTATGAGTCGCAGCTCAGGTTCCCAGCGGAGTATTCTAGAAGAACTCGGGAAAATTCAAATGATGATGAAGCAGGTCCTAGTAATGCTGGTGAACATGATGATGAAGTTGCTCCTGGCAATCAGTCGGCAGTGAATGATGATCAAGAAGCTGATAACATGCCAGTATTTGACCATGGTGATTCAGATTCTGAGGGGGAGCAGATCCAGATATCAAGTCAAACAAATCAAGTTGGTGAACAAGATGCAGATCAGAATGTTACAAATCTGGAGGAAAATGTAGATGTTCCAAGCGAAGTGATGCCGCGAACTCTTTCATATAATCCAGAGGAGTTGATCATAGGAGAATTGCAAGCAGGCGTTCGCACGAGACGTCAAATTGACCAGGGCCTTACATGTTTTTATTCTACAGTAGCACCTTTACAAACTGAATTTTCATTAAGTTGTTTTATCTCGCAGATTGAACCAAGAACTTACAAAGAGGTGCTTACTGAAGACCCTTGGGTCATTGCAATGCAAGAAGAGTTAAGTCAGTTTGAACAGTTAGGAGTGTGGAAGTTAGTGGATTTACTGGATGGTCAAAGGAAAATCAATACAAAATGGGTATTCAAGTGTAAGAGAGACGACAGAGGAGTGGTTGTAAGGAACAAAGCTCGACTTGTTGTTCAGGGCTTTAGTCAACAGGAGGGGATTGATTTTACAGAAGTCTATGCTCCTGTAGCACGACTAGAGGCTATCAGAATTTTCCTAGCATTTGCGTCTTGGAAGAACTTCAAAGTTTATCAGCTGGATGTAAAGTCAGCGTTTCTTTATGGGAAGGTCAAAGAGGAGGTTTATGTTGGTCAGCCGCCGGGCTTTACTGACCCAATCCACAAAAACAAGGTCTACCTATTGGATAAAGCGCCGTACGGTTTACACCAGGCCTCGAGAGCCTGGTACGAGACTTTGTCTCAACACCTACTCGCTAACAAGTTTATTCGTGGAAAAGTGGATGCCACTCTCTTCACTAAAGTCGTTGATGGAGCAAAAATTTCGAAAGGGTGATGAAGCAAAAATTCGAAATGTCATCAATGGGGGAGATGAAATTTTTTCTGGGTCTACAAGTTGAACAACTTCCTGAGGGAATTTTTATTCACCAGACAAAGTATGTTCGTGATATTCTAGAGAAGTTTGGAATGTCAAGTTCTACTCCAGCTGCTACCCCACTTGCGACAAATCATGGAATTCACCCAGATCTCACCGGAGACAGGGCTAATGAAACGTTCTACCATTCCATGACAGGTTCTTTGATGTATCTAACAGCTTAACATCCTGATATCATGTACCCAACGTGCCTCGCAGCAAGATTTCAGTCTAACCCGAGAGCATCGCACATGATTATTGTGAAAAGGATATTGCGTTACCTGAAAGGTACTCCATCATTGGGGTTATGGTATCCTAGGAAAGGCGATTTTACCCTCGAAGGGTATTCCGATTCGGATTTCGGATGCTGCAAAGTTAATGCTAAATCAACAACTGCAGGATGCCAGTTTTTTGGTCCTAGATTGGTTACCTGGCAGTGTAAGAAACAAACGTCTGTGGCGTTGCCTACATGTGAAGCGGAGTATGTTTCTGCTAGCAGTTGCTGCTCTCAGATCCTGTGGATACAACAACAGATGCGCGACTACGGTTTGCAGTTTCTTAACACACCTCTTTTTGTTGATAACGAGGCCGCAATAAATATAACAAAGAATCCAGTACATCACGCTAAAACTAAACATATATATATTCGTCATCACTTTATTCGCGATTGTTTCGAGAAAAAGTTGACATGAATTGAGAAAATCCACACTGACGAACAAAAAGCTGATTTGCATACCAAAGCTTTTGATAAAAATAGGTTTCAATATTTTTTAAAACTTAATGGTATGAAATTGCTTTCGGTGTCGGATGGGATTGTGAGCGTTGATGAGAGTACTGTTGCGGATGAAGACGAGAAAGAATCTGCAATGGTTTGTCGATTTTTTACATGTTTTGGTATTTAGGGGGAGTAGTTAGTTGTATATAGGTTATTTTCAGAAAATACAAAAACAGTAAAAAATGCAAAAATACAAAAACAATATAAAATTTGAAAAAGAGCTTGTGTATATAGGGAAAATGATAGTACATCGGCTAGACAATTACAGTATGCTAAAGATTTGGAAAGACTAAATGAGTTAAACAGTCTCACTAAAGATGTGTCGATAGGTTTTCACACACTTAGTAGATTTATTCGGGATATAAACCTAAAATTTCAAACTTGCGAAATTCGTGGGGAACACTACTTGGATATATAGGTAACCCCTGAAATCTCGTTTGAAAGGTCTCATATTCTGATATACTAGGTTTTTATACTCAATGATGTCTGGGGTATTATTCCGGGACTTCTGCTGAATGGAAGTTCTGACCTAGTCCATGGATAATACTTTCACCAAATGCTTGAAACACAGCATAAACCCTCAGCATGCAGATGAAACAATGAAATTGATAGTCGCTGCTGTTGTAACTAAAAGATCCTCTAAAGGGGACATACTGAAAAGTCGAAGCTGATATCTCTCTGCGCATATGGAAGTATCGACCTGAGATCCCTCGGCCCTCGCATACCTAATTTATGTACAAATATCATTGTAGTATATTCACCTGTAAGACTGAATATTGGGATTCAGGATACGGGAGTATATTCAAGAGGTGGGACACATGAATTGAGTTAAGTTCATAAGTCATTTAAAACGTATCCTGAATAGATTGAAATCTGGGTGAGAATTTAAGATGGATCAGTATATCGACAATCGATGTGAATTGTTTAAGTCTGAATATGTAATTAAGCTTAACGGTACTAGTAATTTGTCTGAAAAGCTGATATGATTCCCTGACACGCTCATCAAAAATAAGTTTGTATATAGTTTACTTTGTTTACTTTCTGCAATTTAAGTTTTCTGTATTTCATTTCTTAGTTTAGAACATTTTATAAAATCCAAAAAGATTTTATTTCTGCTTTATTTTTGACAAAACCAAAGTGGAGAGTTGATTGTTGGATTCTTAGAGGTTGAAGCAGATGCAGGAAAGTTCTGAGCTGAAGAATGAGGAGAGCTTACTTTGTTGGAGTTTGAAGATATTTTCAAAGTTAAAACAAGTTCATTAAGTTGATGCTTGTTACATTGTTGTTAGAAAAAGTGAAAATGTTTTTACAAAATCAGTTTAATTCGTCAAACGATCAACCAAGGTCATTAAGTTGAACTTGGTAGATTAATTGAGTATCAGGGTCATTAACTTGAACCTGAATACTTGAGTGGATTGTTAAAGCTGATTAAGTTGATGATTTATTGTTGAAAAAGTTAGTTTTGTAATGTTATTGGTTGAGTCACAGGTGTTGGACTTTATTATTTCCAATGGAAGCTAATTGTTAAAGCTTGAACATGATTAAGACCTCAGATCCCAGCATACTGAGAGGGGGAGTCTGTGAAAGGGGGAGTCTGGATCAACAGATCAAAGGGATGATTGAAGTTAGAGCTAGGTTGAGATCCTAAAACCTGTGAAGATAGAGTGCTTATGATGAGAAGACAGAGTTGAAGAAAAGACCAAGACTGAAGACTCACGAGCTGAAGACTACGTCAACATCCAAGGGGAAGTCTGTTGATTCATGGAATGTCTGTTGACTGTGTCTATATCAAGTCTTAGGTCAAGATTGGTCAAATTAGGAGCTAGAAATCAAATTATGTTTTATATATGTAGTTTCGCTTATGTGTACCAGTTAGCATAAGGTTCCGCTTTTGTGTGCACATGGTTCCGCTTATGTGAACATCAGGTATTTCGCTTATGTGTCACATAGTAGTTCTGCTTATATGGCCTGTCATATAAGCGAAACTAGATACCCTATATATACCTGATGTGTTCATTTGTGAGGGTGACACTGAAGCGGAACCTGATCATTGTATTGGTGCTAGAACTCTGTCAAAACTGTTTCAAATAGCTATAAAAGAGAAGGAATTGAAAAGGAAAAGCTCTGTTACTTCGCATATATTGATTCCGCCTTTATACGTGAAGATAAACTATCTCAACTGGCGGTTTAGGGTCAGAATACGGTCCAACACCGGTGGTTGCGTGGCTCCAGATCCGGATTCTGTCCATGAGGATCACCGATTTCGAGTTAAACGTTACACACCGTCTCGAACCGTTCGCTAACCGGATTTGGGTGATTCCTGTCCGATCAAGAGAACCAAGTAAGGACGAGGGTTCTGTGGTTTGACTCGTTGTCAAAATACCTCGATAAAACGACAAACATTCAACACAACCAAGTGTTAGACGAACAGGCCGACCAGGTCAGGGTGTTGACCGATCGGACTGCTGTCCGAACGGGCAGCCAGCCGATCGGACAGTCAGCCGATCGACTGGCCAGCCGATCGGCTAGCACATGGGTCCCACACTTAAATAATTCATTTGGAGTTGAGTATTGAACGAACCGCTGTCCGATCGGACTACCGTCTGATTGGATTGCTCTTCGGATCATGAGATACTTGACTTCAACACTCAATTGATTTTTCAACATGTTCGACGCACTAGGAGTATACTCGATCCCTTTTTGCTTTCAGCACTTTTGGGTGTTACATACGTTACTTATACGAAATCACATCGAACACACTACGCAATGCTTTAAACGCTAACTGTTACCGCATGCATTACTTGACTAAATGAATGCTTGTTGTTATGTTTACACGTGGAATGCTGTCTACCTGCCTTAACGACGATAGTACTATAGTTTGGACTCGGCACCCGTTCACACGGGGGTTGTTAAGGACAATTACTTGCATGGATTATGGTGGTAATCATGTATTGCGAACTGCCTCGGGCAGTCAACCCGCAGTCATTGGTATCGATAGGTCCATGTCGATAATTAACATGCTTCGTTTTCCTCTGTGTACGTGCTGGTTATGGGTAAACTATTTCGAACTCTATATGCTATTACTAAACTTGTATGCTCACCTTTACACTATGTGTATTGACTTTTATTTTAACGTATGTGACAGGTGTTTAAGATGCTTATCTGCTAGGAAAGCGAGGCTAGAATAAAGCTCTAGCGCCCAACAAATAGTTGTCTGTAGTATTCAATTTATGGGTCTCTAGAAGCAGATAAACAATTGCTGTATTTAAAATCTGAGTTGTCGGAACAGAATCATTTGCCTGGATTTTGTCTGTAATAATTTGTTTACTGTTTGAGACACGGTATGGGACGTGTTATTTTAAATTGATAGTAATGATAATTGTTGTGGAAACTTCTGGACAATCTGTTTCGCTCAGTGCCATGCCCCGATGATTCCGCCATCGGTTGGGGTGTGACATACATCGACTTTTACATACACCATATCAATTTGTTGCAATTAGTCTTGCATAGCGGGTAGTGGGTGACGAGGTGCTTATGAGGTGAAGGACGGGAAGAAACTTCATGCCCGTTTCATCCATGTGCCCATATGGAATGGAAATCTGTTAAGAAGATGTGAATCGAGCGGATGCTTTTGTCCTTATAACATGTGTTCTATGCTTCATGGACCTTGACTGTCCGATGTAGGAAGGACCCCTTTGTCACACTAGACTGTGACTTTTACATTGATTTTGCTTGGGCTCCAAGAGTCCCAGTATAGTTGGTACGGTCTTCATGAATGACGAACAGAGTGCAGTAAATGGGTTACACTGCAGTTCGCGCCATACTACCTCCTTGGGGTTAAACGGATGTCAAATGTTGGGGTCTATCATCGCAACTATAATGGATAAGGTTGGGGTGTCGTAGGCTCTATACAAATTTAAACACAAGTGTCGAAGAAAATCTTTCCTGAGTTTTTACCATCTTCACTTGCTTGGATACCGGTTCCCAATGATTCGTACTACAGGTAGGGATGTTAGGCACGAAGTAGGGAAAAACAGGCTTCCCACTTGTAGAGTGTTATAGTAACTATCTCGATTGGTGTTCTACTAGACGGAGATTTGAACAACTTAGGATTTTCGATTGTGTAATGATCATCAGCTTGACCCGCAGAGTTCACCAGGATTTCCATGCACTACAAGTTGTTGGTATATGGGCCCCCGTAACAATAAATTGTCTTGCATGGTCACCCTAATTTTCTCTCGTTCGAAGCAGCTGATTAGTCAGAGAGGGGAAAACTATTGTCTTCACACCTTCGACATGGAAGGACCTTTATGATGGTCCATGCGCCAACATCCGTTGTCGTTATGCGCGAGATGACACAATGATTAGACGGAATAGGAACAAAGAGAGTTCCTAGCATTAGTAGTTGAAGGGGAACCTTCAAGATGAGTACCTCATCTTCCTTGTCTGGACAAGAGGGTCACCAATCACGCTTCGTAAAAGCCACCGGGGTCTCGTCTCACTGATAAGGTCGCTGTCCAAGGTTGCCTCCTCCGCCTCGCCGTCACTGCCGTAGTCAGGCACTTTCTCATTCAAGGAGGAAGAACAACCATTTTCTACAGAATCAAGCTCGGGGCCTCGTTTGGTAAACAGTTATAAGCTCCGCAGTGTACGCGAGGTCGATAATCTCATTGCGCAAGTCAAGAACAATAATAGGATTCGAAGTCGAAGGTATCTCGTTCCCGTCAATAATCATTCCGTATACATATATGCATATATATTAATATATAATAACGTTACTTAGTATATACAAGCAAATAAATGCTACCTGTCACATATAACTCTCATTTGTTTTGTTTTTTTTCCTTTGAAAAATGTTGGATTCCTGGATCTTGGCGCTTTTTGTAAATGCAATGAAAAACCTTTTGTAAAAATGTTTTCGTGATAGAGTCCTAATGATTGTAGTCTAGACTCGAGAAGGAATCCTAGTTCACTACATTCGAAGCTCTGATACCAAACTGTCACACCCTGACTTTTGCGGAAACGTATGCTGTGTGAGTTGCTCAATATCATTGCATTCAATTATAATAAACAACTATATGATTAAAACAAGATGTTCATCCATTCATAAGATTGAAATGTTACTAACACAAGTCATTGAAGTTTCAACCAAAACCCTCAAGTTATGATACAAAACAAAAGTGGATGACATCCAAAATTGAAATTTACCTCTTGAAAATAAGACCAGCGCCCAAGATCCAACTTGTTTCCTGAAATACAGGTGAGTTTTAGAAAATTGTCAACATAATGTTGGTGTGAATTCATGCAGTTTGTGTAAACATTTAAGCATTCGTTGTAGAAAACATGGTATGTAATTATATTGAAAAGAGTACTTCTGTAAATGTAAGGAAATCGAGATCGCTAATGGTTTGCAAGGCCATTAACATGTGACACGACATAGGAAGCATCCAAACCATAGGCATTTTTACTTGTCGATTCACGACTAGAGACACAAAAGCACCGCTTGGTAAAAGTGTGGCCAAGAGTGTGGTTGCCTGAAACCCATTAGATCTAACCTTTTGTTTCGCGGTCTTGGTTTGTAACTGATTAATGGTGCTTATGGCACCCTATTCGTGATGATCTAGAGTATCATTCCTTATTTTTGCATTCAACATACCATAACACATGTATTTTCCCCAAGTTTAGAAAACAAGTAAAACTTTTAAAGTGGGGACATGAACTCACAACTTTGCGTATCCTGCGCCGTAAACTTCACCGGTTGGTTTTGTGGCGTCGTGACCTATACGTGTTCTACTAATGTTAGTCACTAGACTTGTATCACACAAGCAAGTCACCATCTTTTGTTTATGTATATGTTCTTTGTACGTTCAATCTTTGTGAGGGTCGTGCCCTTGTTCGTCGGGTCTTGCCCGCAGAGTATATATTGTTTATTTGTAAATATATATTTTCCTTCTCAAATATATTTTCATTTATAAAGTCTTTCTCAAGGTAATAAGTGTTAAAAATAATTTATATTTTTAACTTTTCATGTATGTTACTTATATTATTTTCTAAAAATAAATATAAGTATTTTGTGAAATAATATTCTCAATATTATTTTTGTACAAGTATTCTTAGGAAAGTATACTTGTATTTTATGTAAATACTTGTGTATTTTGTATTGTTCACAAAAAATCAATACTTTGATTTTTATTACTTTCCGGAATTATATTTCTTAAAAATAATATATTTTTAAGACTTGTATGAAATATATATATTTTGTCATGCTATAAAATATATATATGGTTATTCTTGTTATCCACCCGAGTTTTGTATAAATTCCAACACTTGGTATAGGTTATATATTTTTGTCCAAAAATATATATTTAAGTCCATAATATCCATATATTGTCCAAGTTTAATAATATGCTAAGAAATATATTTTCATAAATATATTTTCTTGCATTTGTCCATGTATTTCCTTGTGAGGAATTTTTGTATACTTGTAAACTTATATATTCCTATGTATTTGTATGTGTATTTTTGTATTGATACTCCTTGGGAGTATTTAGTGTATTTTCAAGTCCTAATACACTACTACATATAATACACATAACATACACTTAGCGCAAAATTTGGTGTTCACTAAATATATATATTTTCCCTAAAAATATTCATACTTAATATAAATTTTAACTTGAAGAAATCACCATTTCTTAACTTGAAATCTTACACAAAAATTAAGGAAACCTTGGCAAATATTTTTAGGTGAATTTTTAGGGAATAAGTTTCACCACAACTTATATATTCTAAGTGTCAAAATTTTATAAAAATTTTGACATAGTTTCCCCTAAAAATGGAGGTTTCCCATGTTTTCAAAACATGTATTTATTTTCTTTACAACACCAAAACAATTTTGCAACAACAATCATCAATAATATACACTAATTTCTTCATATGAAACATCATGGTGAACTTGTTTCTCGTTAAATATGTGTAGTCTTTTAGATCTACACTTAACATATTATGATCTTTCAAAAAATAAGTGTTCTTGAGTATTTTAAACAAACTTTTATGTAACTTTATTTTACTAACCAACTCATCCATGAGTTTAATGGTTTCAAAGTTTGTAAGTAATGTTTCTAAAACCATTTTTATGTTCATTAGAAGATCATTATTTTTAACATCATCTTTAACCATGGATCTTTCAAGATCCATGCTTAATAACTTTAGATCTTCCATAAACAAGCTTTATGTTAAATTTTTAACAAACTTTCCATGAGTCTTAGTTCAAAAATAAGTTCTACACACACTTTATTACTTTATAATTACAAGATTATGCATAAAAATTCATATCTCAAGTTCACATAATGCTTTATATGTTCATCTTCAAGTTTAACCATGGATCCTTCAAGATTCATGCTTAAACTTGTTTGATCCAAGCATTAACATACCTGAACTAAACATAAACACAAGATATAACATCAACAACTTCACTATATACACTAAAATTTCATGTAATCACTTGTTTTCTTCATAAATATGTTAGATCTTCCCATTTTTATCATTAAAAGTTAAGTTGTTTAGATGGTGAAACTTGTACATAACATAAACATGACTTATTTTAGTGATCAAGAAGCTTACTACTAGCTCTAATGGCTAGGGAAGTGGCACAAGAATGAAGAAGATGAACAAGGAAGAAATCTAGTGGTTAAAAGCTCCAAAGTGAGGTCCTTCCACTTCTAGCACTTCAACCCTTCTTAGATGATCTCCATACACCTTCTAGTTGCCTTGGAATGGTTGTTTGGGGCTTGAAAATGGCGAGGGTAGTGTGGTGTATGTGAGCCGAGACCAAGGAAGGGAGAAAGGAAGAAGATGAAGGTTTTGAGGAATGATGGACAATGTGAGATTCTAATGGTCTTTATAAAAAAAGTTCCAACATATAATCTTTTATGGGATCTCTTACACACAAACTAGGGAACAAAGTTAAATAAAATAATCAAGAGTATGTGGGGCCCTTAGGGGCCGGCCATGGTGAAAAAGGGAGGGGGGTATAGTGTAAATTTTGGGAAGTTAGGGGTTTAAAGTGCAAACGAGGGGATTTAAGTTAGTTTTAGTGTGTTTAGGTGTTTTTATGATTTTTAAAGTGTTCTAGCATCCATACTAGTTTAATATCATAAAAACATTACTTCTAGTCAAATTTTGATGTCCCGGTTATTGTCCGGTTGTTGGGATCGTTAAAGTGCTGAATTGCGCAGTTTCACTAGGTATGAAGCACCTTTTGTGACACTCTAGGTTTTTCCGAACGAACACCTTGTAATAAGTTTGTGTATATATATGTTATTAAATGAAAACGTGATCTTTATTTGCATAATGTGTGTTGTATGTACGTATTATATATATATATATGTATGTGAGTCGAGACCATGACTCGCAACCACTCGGTTGCGAGTGGGCCAATCGGTTTCGAGTGGGCCTCTTGGGCCGTAACCGGTTTGGGCCGAAACCCCTTAGCCTATGTTGAACCTTGTATAAAATCCTAACCTTCCCCACTTTCCTTCACTTTTACACAAACATATCCACACACTCCTACTATTTCTCTCTCACTAGAAAACTCTCAACAACACCCCAACCTCTTCCAACTTTCGGACCAAGCTCGGATCGCACAAGGATCTCGGACAAGAAACTCGGTCAAGATCATCACTCGGACACTCCATCTTCTCGGTTCCTTTTCTTTGTTTTCGGCTCCTTCTTCTCAACCGGTTAGTTTTGAGATTTACTAAATGTTATGTGAACTATGATGCCTACTTTGAATGCTAGAAAGATGAGAGTTAAAAATGTTATGCATGATCTTTGAAGTGATTTGTGGGCTTAATGATGTGTGTAAATCATTATGTGATAACATTTGATAACATGATTCAAAATGGCTAGAATGATATTTTAGGAATTATGATAAATCAACCAAATTCATGTTTGATGTTACAAAAGTATATTTCTCTTGTTTTCTTGCTTAATGATCTTGTTAAAACATGTGTTGGGACTCATAAAATGCATATTTATAATTACTTTGTGTGAATGAGAAAACCCTAGAATGATGAATATGTGATGAAGATGGTTGAATGTTAAAGTGAATATTTGAAAAACCTAACTGTTTGATCCATTTTTACTAATAGACTGATTAGGAAAACTTGTTAGTGAAATCCTATTGGTTGTTTCCTGATTTGGGCCTGATTTCATAGTACATATTGGACTGATGTATCTGAATCAACACGTGAACATGAAAAGGACAGCATTACGACTCGCAACCATACAGTTGCGACTCGCAACCATAGCATGACAACTCGAAACCACACGATTGCGACTCGAGACTACGACGGTTGCGACTCGCAACCACAGCATGACAACTCGAGACCACACGGTTGCGACTCGCAACCACAGCGTGACAAGCCGAGACCTCCTGGTTGCGACTGGGCTGTTCCCTTCGGTTATTGGGCCATAATGTGTGTAACATGGGCTACCTGTTGACTGGACTGTGTGTTGCTGTTTGACTGTGTAAATGTTAGGGCCGGCCCAATAACCCACTGTTTACTTGTATGCATGATACGTGGTAGTAATGTGTAAGTTTTTACGTGAATTCTTGTACACCGAACCTGACCCATACCGGTAACCATGTTAGGACGTGGTGACCAGCGTGTTTGACCAAGTAACCTAATCTGCCGAGCAACCCAAGGTGAGTTCACACACTAAAAGCATGCGTCCCGCGGAGGGACACGAACAAACTACCAACTTTGGGAAAAAACACTTTTGACCCATTACTCCGGGGGAAATCAGAATGGGTAATTACTATCTCCGGGGGAGATACGTTTGGACACTATTTATTAATCACAACTAGCCATGCTAAACGAAACTCTATCACTCTAAGTCCCTGCTTACAATACCGATTAATCACCGGGGGCGAACGGGTTATTAGTTGATAGCGCTATTAGGTTTGACAACCTCACACCGTGACCGGGGGAGATCGGGCGTGAACTAGTAGACCTTGCAACATGGTCAATGACGATAGACATTGACTCGGGGCACGATAACATTCCGTCAACAGTTTCGGTATTTACAGTTTAGTGAGCTTACAGATGGGGTAGCTCCCCACAACGTGATTATAAATGCTTTATCTAAACAACTTGAGCTTTTGGTAAACTAAAACTGGACAACTAGTGAACTCACTCAGCATTATTGTTGACCCCCTTACTGCATGCTTTGCAGGTAACCCGTGACTCAGGAGCTGTTGCTTGGGGATGTGTAGTGTTCGTCAAAACCCGTGTGTTGGGTTTAACTATCTTGAACTAAGAACTATCTTTAAAACTATTTGGTTTATGCTTCCGCTGTTTTGTTAAACTAATTATCGAACTTAAACTGCTATGTTGCTTACTACTTTGAATAGTAATTATTTCTACTATTAAATCAATGCTCAGTATGATTAGTGGCTGGATCCTGGTCAGTCACGCCCTCAAAGCGGGTGTTATCCGCAGGTGGATTTTGGGGGTGTGACAGATTGGTATCAGAGCCATTGGTTATAGTGAACTTGGTTTTAAAAAGGGGAAAAATCTTTTTGAGAAAAACCAGACTATAACCTGTGACTCGCGACGACACTACACTCCAAGTGCAAGACTCAACACTTTTGACCTCATAACTCGGACCAGTGTTTACTTGATTGCTTACCTTATGTTTCCTGTTTTGCTATACGTACTAGTGTGCCTAAGTTAGATAGATACACCTCTCCCTTCTATCTCATTCTCGCTACATTACGACATCACACTCATACTGTGTTTTCTGGTTATGAAGACAATGAGTGGACGCGGAAGAGGAAACATCAACATGACCCAGGCTCAATTCACTAACCTGCTTAACACGGTGGCTGCAGCTTTCGCAGCTCACCCTGGAGGTAAACTCGATATCCCAGGATGTTTAGATCCTACCGCCACATCGCCTTTTATCCCTAAACCTATACGCTTCGCTTCTCACGAACAGGTCAGCATGCACCTGCGTAACCACCCTTGTGTACTTTCAAAACTTTCATGGATTGCAAGCCTCTCCCTTTCAACGGCACTGAGGGTGCCATAGGTCTTCTGCATTGGATTGAGAAAGTTGAAGCTGTCTTTGCTGTCTGTGAGTGTCCCCCTGCGAATTGGGTGAAGTTTGCTACTGCTACGCTTGAAGGAAACGCGCTTTCTTGGTGGAAGGCGCAAATTCAGATGTTTGGATTGGAAACTGCTAATGCTACTGCGTGGGAGGATTTCAAGGACATGATTAAGGAGGAATACTGTCACCGGGATGACATCCACAAACTTGAGAACGAGTACTATGCACTTAAGATGGTTGGGTCAGAAATTGAAACCTACACCAAGCTGTCCAACGACTATGCTGCTCTTTGCCCAAACATGTCTCGACCCATGTATCGAAGAATCGAGTTGTACGTCAAGGGTTTGGCTCCAGAAATTCGAAGCCATGTAACTTCAACCAACCTCACTGCCATTCAGTCAATCGTTTGACTTGCTCACAAACTCACTGATCAGGCCGTAGAAGAGGGCAGGTTGCCCAAAAGGATCAGTGCTACTGTCGGAACTTCTAGTGACAACAAGCGTAAGTGGGAAGGAAATCAAAGCAAGGATGCTAACCCCACTCAGGCCCCAGCCCAGCAAAGGAAAACTGAAAACAACAAGGGCACTCAACAACAGGGTGGCTATCGCGGTAACCACCCCAAGTGCAACAAGTGCAATCGACATCACAGCGGGCCGTGTGGGAAAGGTCAGTGTCAGCGATGTAACAAGATGGGGCACGAGGCCAAGGACTGTAGGAGCCCACGTCCCGTGGGGCAGAACCAGCAGCAGCAGCATCACGGGAATGCTAAGGGTTGTTTCCAGTGTGGAGCTGAGGGGCACTTTAAGAAGAATTGCCCTGAACTGAACCAGAACCGCAACAACAATCAGGGAGCTGGAAATAACGATCAGAACAACAATGCTGGGAATGGTGCTAGAGGAAGGGCTTTTGTGATTGGAGCTGGTGAAGCGAGGAATGATCCCAATGTCGTGGCGGGTAAGTTCCTACTCGATGATCGTTATGTTTCTGTATTATTTGATTCTGGAGCCGATGCTAGTTATGTGTCCCTACGTATTAGTAAGAAGCTTAAGCGTCCGCTTTCGTTACTAAGTTCTCATCATATCGTCGAGTTAGCTAATGGTAGAAACATCGAGGCCTCACATGTTATCAAAGGCTGCAAACTAGAATTGTCTGGTCAGACGTTTAGCATCGATCTTTTCCCTGTTACTCTTGGAAGCTTCGACGTCGTCATCGGTATGGATTGGTTATCCAAGCATCGCGCTGAGATCCTCTGTCAAGAGAAAGCAGTTCGTATTCCCCGCCGTTCTGGCGAACCCCTCGTTGTACAAGGTGGCAAAGGCGGAGAAATCTCCGGCGTTATCTCATTCTTGAAGGCCCAGAAGTGTTTACGAAAAGGGCACACCGCTATCTTAGCACTTGTCACCAACACGCAGGAAAAGGAAAAGAGGATTGAAGATTTTCCAGTAGTGCGTGACTACCCCGAGGTATTTCCTGAGGAACTACCTGGACTCCCTCCCCACCGTCAGGTCGAATTCCAAATCGAGCTAGCTCCCGGAGCAGCGCCAATAGCTCGTGCACCTTATCGACTAGCCCCCGCAGAATTGAAGGAACTCTCTACTCAACTACAGGAACTATTGGATAAAGGGTTTATCCGCCCTAGTTCATCACCCTGGGGAGCACCGGTACTCTTTGTTAAGAAGAAAGATGGCACGTTCCGAATGTGCATTGACTATCGTGAGCTGAACAAGGTTACCATCAAGAATCGTTACCCTCTCCCGCGAATCGACGACCTATTCGATCAGTTGCAAGGATCAAGCTACTATTCTAAGATTGACCTGCGATCAGGTTATCATCAGCTAAGGGTCCGTAATGAAGACATCTCCAAAACTGCATTCAGAACTCGTTATGGTCATTATGAATTCCTTGTCATGCCCTTTGGAATGACCAACGCGCCCGCAGTATTCATGGATCTCATGAACCGAGTGTGCAAACCTTACCTCGACAAATTTGTGATCGTGTTTATAGACGACATCCTGATCTACTCGAAAAGTCAGGAAGAGCATGAACAACACCTACGCCTTATCCTCGAACTCCTTCGCAATGAGCAACTGTATGCCAAGTTCTCGAAATGCGACTTCTGGCTTCGAGAAGTCCATTTCCTTGGGCACGTGGTTAACAAGGATGGAATTCACGTTGACCCTGCAAAGATCGACTCTATAAAGAATTGGCCTACCCCTAAGACTCCGACCGAAGTCCGCCAATTCTTGGGACTAGCAGGGTACTATCGAAGATTTATCATGGGATTCTCAAAGATCGCTCAGCCTCTCACGGCTCTTACTCAGAAGGGTATGGTTTATAAATGGGGTGAAGCTCAGGAAACCGCATTTCAGACACTAAAGGATAACCTCTGTAGTGCTCCTATTCTCTCGTTACCTGAAGGAACTGACGACTTTGTGGTTTACTGCGATGCATCCATCCATGGGCTCGGTTGTGTGTTAATGCAACGCGACAAGGTTATTGCTTACGCCTCTCGACAACTTAAGACGCACGAAAGGAACTACACTACGCATGACTTGGAACTAGGAGCAGTGATCTTTGCGCTTAAGATATGGAGACATTACCTGTACGGTACCAAGTGCACTATCTACACCGATCACAGGAGTCTCGAGCATATCTTCAAGCAAAAGGAATTAAACATGCGACAATGTCGATGGGTCGAACTCTTGAATGATTATGAATGCGCCATCAAGTACCATCCGGGCAAGACCAATGTCGTGGCAGACGCCCTCAGCCGAAAAGACACTACGCCCAAGCGCGTGCGAGCCTTACAACTTACCATCCAGTCTAATCTCCCTACCCAGATTCGAAATGCTCAGACTGAAGCTCTGAAACCGGAAAACGTCAGGGCTGAGTCCCTGCGAGGATCGAGACAACGACTAGAGCAAAAAGGAGACGGCGCCTACTATGTGGCAGGACGCATTTGGGTCCCACTTTACGGAGATCTACGAGAGCTTGTGATGGACGAAGCCCATAAGTCCCGTTATTCAGTACATCCTGGTTCAGATAAGATGTACCACGACTTAAGGACCACTTACTGGTGGCCTGGCATGAAAGCCCACATAGCAGCTTACGTTAGCAAATGTCTGACCTGTGCAAGAGTCAAGACTGAGTATTAGAAACCAGCAGGCCTACTCCAGCAACCCGAAATCCCGAAGTGGAAATAGGAGCAAATTTCCATGGATTTTGTTACGAGGTTACCTAGATCCCAACGCGGGAATGATACTATTTGGGTAATAGTAGATCGATTGACTAAATCTGCACACTTTCTGGCCATTAAGGAAACAGACAAGTTTTCTACCTTGGCAGAAATCTATTTAAAGGAAGTAGTCTCGAGGCACGGGGTGCCAACTTCTATTATTTCCGACCGAGACGCTCGTTTTACTTCCGAGTTGTGGCAAGCTATGCACAAATCCTTTGGCTCACGTTTGGACATGAGCACCGCTTATCACCCGCAAACGGATGGGCAGTCTGAACGCACCATCCAAACCCTGGAGGACATGCTTAGAGCATGTGTGATCGATTTTGGCAAGAACTGGGAGAAGCATCTACCGCTGGTGGAATTCTCCTACAACAACAGCTACCACACTAGTATTCAGGCGGCACCTTTCGAGGCATTGTACGGTCGTAAATGCCGATCACCTCTTTGTTGGGCGGAAATAGGTGATAGTCAACTCACAGGCCCAGAACTGGTGGTAGATACAACGGAAAAGATTACCCAGATCAGACAACGCATGGCGGCAGCTCGTGACCGTCAGAAAAGCTACGCGGATAAGCGTAGGAAACCGCTAGAATTCCAGGTCGGGGACCGGGTTCTACTTAAAGTCTCACCCTGGAAGGGTGTGGTTCGTTTCGGTAAACGAGGCAAGTTGAATCCGCGATATGTTGGACCATTCGAAATTACCGAGAAAATCGGTAAGGTTGCTTATAGATTGAACCTGCCTGCAGAGCTGAGTGCAGTGCACAATGTTTTTCATGTGTCTAATCTGAAGAAGTGTCTGTCAGATGAAACACTCATAATTCCTTTCAAGGAACTCACTATTGATGAACAACTACACTTTACTGAGGAACCGATTGAGATCACGGATCGAGAGATCAAAACCCTCAAACGTAGCCAGATACCTCTCGTGCGAGTTCGTTGGAACTCACGACGTGGCCCAGAGTTTACCTGGGAGCGGGAAGACCAGATGAAGTCCAAGTATCCCCAGTTGTTCCCAAACGAAACCCCCAGCACTGAAGCTACAACTGAATTTTGGGACGAAATTCCAAACTAACGAGGGGATGATGTGACACCCCGTTGAAACACGCTAGCTTGGCAGTGGCTGCCTTAACTTTCGGGACGAAAGTTCTTAAAACTTGGGGATAATGTGACACTCTAGGTTTTTCCGAACGAACACCTTGTAATAAGTTTGTGTATATATATGTTATTAAATGAAAACGTGATCTTTATTTGCATAATGTGTGTTGTATGTACGTATTATATATATATATATATGTATGTGAGTCGAGACCATGACTCGCAACCACTCGGTTGCGAGTGGGCCACTCGGTTTCGAGTGGGCCTCTTGGGCCGTAACCGGTTTGGGCCGAAACCCCTTAGCCTATGTTGAACCTTGTATAAAATCCTAACCTTCCCCACTTTCCTTCACTTTTACACAAACATATCCACACACTCCTACTATTTCTCTCTCACTAGAAAACTCTCAACAACACCCCAACCTCTTCCAACTTTCGGACCAAGCTCGGATCGCACAAGGATCTCGGACAAGAAACTCGGTCAAGATCATCACTCGGACACTCCATCTTCTCGGTTCCTTTTCTTTGTTTTCGGCTCCTTCTTCTCAACCGGTTAGTTTTGAGATTTACTAAATGTTATGTGAACTATGATGCCTACTTTGAATGCTAGAAAGATGAGAGTTAAAAATGTTATGCATGATCTTTGAAGTGATTTGTGGGCTTAATGATGTGTGTAAATCATTATGTGATAACATTTGATAACATGATTCAAAATGGCTAGAATGATATTTTAGGAATTATGATAAATCAACCAAATTCATGTTTAATGTTACAAAAGTATATTTCTCTTGTTTTCTTGCTTAATGATCTTGTTAAAACATGTGTTGGGACTCATAAAATGCATATTTATAATTACTTTGTGTGAATGAGAAAACCCTAGAATGATGAATATGTGATGAAGATGGTTGAATGTTAAAGTGAATATTTGAAAAACCTAACTGTTTGATCCATTTTTACTAATAGACTGATTAGGAAAACTTGTTAGTGAAATCCTATTGGTTGTTTCCTGATTTGGGCCTGATTTCATAGTACATATTGGACTGATGTATCTCAATCAACACGTGAACATGAAAAGGACAGCATTACGACTCGCAACCATAGCATGACAACTCGAAACCACACGATTGCGACTCGAGACTACGACGGTTGCGACTCGCAACCACAGCATGACAACTCGAGACCACACGGTTGCGACTCGCAACCACAGCGTGACAAGCCGAGACCTCCTGGTTGCGACTGGGCTGTTCCCTTCGGTTATTGGGCCATAATGTGTGTAACATGGGCTACCTGTTGACTGGACTGTGTGTTGCTGTTTGACTGTGTAAATGTTAGGGCCGGCCCAATAACCCACTGTTTACTTGTATGCATGATACGTGGTAGTAATGTGTAAGTTTTTACGTGAATGCTTGTACACCGAACCTGACCCATACCGGTAACCATGTTAGGACGTGGTGACCAGCGTGTTTGACCAAGTAACCTAATCTGCCGAGCAACCCAAGGTGAGTTCACACACTAAAAGCATGCGTCCCGCGGAGGGACACGAACAAACTACCAACTTTGGGAAAAACACTTTTGACCCATTACTCCGGGGGAAATCAGAATGGGTAATTACTATCTCCGGGGGAGATACGTTTGGACATATTTATTAATCACAACTAGCCATGCTAAACGAAACTCTATCACTCTAAGTCCCTGCTTACAATACCGATTAATCGCCGGGGGCGAACGGGTTATTAGTTGATAGCGCTATTAGGTTTGACAACCTCACACCGTGACCGGGGGAGATCGGGCGTGAACTAGTAGACCTTGCAACATGGTCAATGACGATAGACATTGACTCGAGGCACGATAACATTCCGTCAACAGTTTCCGTATTTACAGTTTAGTGAGCTTACAGATGGGGTAGCTCCCCACAACGTGATTATAAATGCTTTATCTAAACAACTTGAGCTTTTTGTAAACTAAAACTAGACAACTAGTGAACTCACTCAGCATTATTGTTGACCCCCTTACTGCATGCTTTGCAGGTAACCCGTGACTCAGGAGCTGCTGCTTGGGGATGTGTAGTGTTCGTCAAAACCCGTGTGTTGGGTTTAACTATCTTGAACTAAGAACTATCTTTAAAACTATTTGGTTTATGCTTCTGCTGTTTTGTTAAACTAATTATCGAACTTAAACTGCTATGTTGCTTACTACTTTGAATAGTAATTATTTCTACTATTAAATCAATGCTCAGTATGATTAGTGGCTGGATCCTGGTCAGTCACGCCCTCAAAGCGGGTGTTATCCGCAGGTGGATTTTGGGGGTGTGACACCTTTTGTGGCAGTTTCAATTCCCGACACTTTGTAAGTTATACTAGACAATAAAACATAATATTTGCATGATATTAGTGTGTTTAAAAGCTGATTATAGTTGAATTGTGCTGATTTATGCAGAATTCTGCATTTAGAGTGAGTTTCGGGTGCTTTTTAGTGCATAGTTTAGCTTCCGGAAAATTTATATGTTCACCCTTGTATCCACACTTGGGTTTTAATGTATTTTAGATGTTGGACCTATTCCTAGGCCCTAATTCTATTATCTGACTACTTTCTGCAGAATTGCTAACACAGCGTGTCTTACCGGTGAGTTTACTAGTCTTTCTGACGCAACGCTAAAGTAATGCATAAAGCAATATTTGAAGTATAAAACATGCACGAATTCACATGTATAGCATGAAATTAGACAATGTTGACATTTAAGCACATAATTGCTGATATTTAATAATAATTAAAACTGTACGGAAATTACCGGTTTTGTGCCGGTTGTCACAATAGAAATGTATTTTGATCCAACAGAAAAACAGTTTGCTGATATTTTCACTAAACCTTTAGATGAGACACAATTTTCTAATCAGCAAATTCGGAATGGTCAGTATGCAATTTGAACAAAAAGAAACTGTGTCACAAAATGAAGAAAAATATGATATTCTACCAACTGATCAGATTTCACTATAAATGACTACCACTTTAAGCTAAGTCAATCACTTTCATCAGAAAAAAAACCTAGAAAACTTTTCATCTTCTTCATACATTTTCACCAAAAATGGCAAGTATTAGCCCTGATTGCTTTTTACTTCCACATCATCCATACCATAATTTAAGAATCAGGAATAACCTTGAGGGTCCTGCATGGGAAGGATGCCATGTCATCCTGAACATGCTCATGCAAAGCCCTCTTGCCTACGCCCTTTCAGCACACATTATGGTCTATCCAAGCATCTTGCAGATGTTCTGAAAAAATGCAACATTACTGCTGCATGAGGGAAGGGGTTTAACTTCCATTGGAAGTTATGTGCTTGACACACCTATTGTCATCACTGAGGACATCATCAGATGGGTTTTAAACCTTAATGATGATAAGGATGTCCTCATCTTTACAAGAGCATGGATTGATGACACCCTGAACCAAATGGGGTACAACATGGATAACCCAAACAGGCCAATCTCCAAAACTGGCTTCATCAAGCCATGGCAGTACTTGGTAACTCAGATGGGGGCATGATTTTCCAAGAAAATTGTAAACCATCATGAAATCTCCTACAGGTTGATGGAACCTATACCTGCACTTGTACAGGACATCCCTTATAATTTCTCTCATTATCTAATGAAAGATATTACAAGCAACCTGTGGTCTGGTAGGCCTTTCTTAGTATATCCTCGTTTTCTGATGAGGATAATCACTAGCAAGCTGGGATTTGGAGGTATTGCTACATGGTACCCCAGAGCAGAAGTGATACTTCTACAGAATATCAGGCACACAGTGCTCATACCAACTGACCGCAACACTGGTTTGAAGACCCCTCTTTGGCTATTCCATCAGATCATCTATGGAGAAGAAGGGATAGAACTTGATTAGGTTGTTTTGTTTGTTTTAGTTTATGTTTGTTTAAAGCTAATATATCATGCTTTTACAATTCTGTTTTCTGTTAACTTGGTTAGGGGGAAGGAAAAACAAATAGGTAAAAAGCATATGGTAAAAAAAAGAAGTTAAACACCACAAAACAACTTGTGTTCATCAGAAACAACACATTTGTCACAAAACTTAAAGTTTCTAATAACATACAACTGAAATCTGGTAACATAACTTCAAAATATGATAATAATATTTTTGCCCAAAAATATTGAAAATCAAAAATCTCTAGTCAGTTAAAATTCAAAAAGGAATGATAATGATAAAATGAGACAACAACCGTGTGAGAATTTTAGAAAAACCATAAACCGTCATTGATCATTCACAAATTTTTCAAAAAAAAAAATTCCTTGAAGAAAGAATATCAGACTTGGAATCTACCAGAAAACCATTTGTAAGTCACATTTCTGGTCCTTTTACTCATTCCCTCTCATCTCTCAAAAAAAAGGTACTAGAACACTCTATCAAAGGGAACATCTTAGTCTGTTGACTTCTGTTAACTTGTCAAAAGAAAACATCATCAACAAGACTTGTTCAAATTCATCAGCATTGAATTTTGACTTTCAATAAGGGGGAAGAATATAAAACCTCTACAAGGCAGATCATTGGACCAATTTTTACAAATGGGTCCCACAAAAGAAAAAGGTGTCATGTGGCTGTTAGTATTCTCCAATCAGATTCATTTATTTTTTTCTAAACAAAAGGAATGATTGAAGAAAATACAAGTTGAGAAGACATGATCAAAAACCCACATTTGCATGGATAATACCCATTAATTTCACCTTAATATCCATGATCCAACGGTTATTTTCTGAACCAACCTCACATCACACGATCTAATGGTAATAAAGGTAACTAATGACCTATTAACCGCCATTACAACCTACGATCCATGTCCCCTCAACTTGTAGGATCGGATTGCGACCTAAACGAGTCGTTCGGAAGAGCTCAAATCCGTTTCAGAGGCGGAAACAAAGAAACGGATGTGAATACAGCTTGAATCACACTTTAAACCTCTTGTATATTGATTTTACAGCGTTTACAGTTACAAGGAACACCGGCAATACCTCGGTATCAAATCTGGAAATCGTTACAAATGAAATAACATTCACCCTATATGTATTGTTTCTGGTTCGCTCGAAATGACACAACCATATAAGCGAACCACCTACATTACACTAAAAGCGAGCCTCCAAATTTTGCCATAAAAGCGAACCTCATGCATGACCTTAAAAGCGAACCTTCATGTTATGATTTGACCTTCAAGTGAACCCTTCCATGTGATTGGGCCTTCAATCATAATTACCTCATTGGACCTTCAAATGGTCCAATCATCAAACGGCTATTTCAAAACCAAATGCTTCTTGTCGTTTACTTGTTGCTTTTATGATAATCATATTATGATTGTCTTGAATTTCGAATAAAAGACATGTGATGATGCAATATATGATGTCACAAGTATGATGTCATCATTAATCATGATGACATCATGCTTGATCAGATCCGCAATGCAATCCGGACTCGACATTAGACGAAGACGACAGATGACTGCACCAACAGACTCCCCCTCAGATGTTGACGAGTCTTAAGTGTCAAGTCTTCAACAACTTCAGTCTATCAGTCTGAACGCTCTCTGAAATATCTCACAGTGTAAGCATCCTCAACTCTTTCTCTTCTCTTTTCATCATCATCTACAGACCCTCCACGAACAATCTCTACTCAGATGTCTTCAGACTCCCCCTTTCGATATGCTGGGATCGCAGTCTGGCATGTTTAAAACACAAAGACTCCAGGTATCGGAACCTGGTTCTCTGTCACTTAGAAACCTGCACATCCTCTACCCAAAAATAAATTTTCTGATGATAACATGTAAAGATCTAATGATTCACTTGCAGAAATTTATACAATCAAAGAATGATTTTATAATGTTAATTTTTGATAAACCACTTGAAGATATATCATTTTAATTTTCAAAACAACACACTCTCCCAAACCATCTGTTCATCATGTTTAGCACCCGGAATTTTGAAAATCAACTTTTCAATATCAGTTATCGGAAATCTTTTTGAATTTTTCAAAAATTTATGCTAAAACACACTGAAAAATCTTTTTGGATTTTTGACATAAAAGAAATAAAATGCAGTAAAGAAATATTTACAAACATTATTTTTGTGAGTTTGTGTAAGAGGATCATATCAGCTTAGCTTATGAGACAAATCACCAACACCGTTAAGCTTGATTTCATTTTAAGTTCTAAACAATTTACCTAGATTGTCAGTATACTGGTCCACTTAAATTTTCACACAAAGTTCAACTGATTCGAGATACGATATTAATGTTTTATGCACTTAAACTTATCCGTGTGTCCCACTACTTGAATATACTCCCGTATCCAGATCCCAATATTCAGTCTTACAGGTGAATATACCATAGATGATATCTGTAAGGGGTTAGGTGCGAAACCGTGAGAGCTCAGGTCAGAACTTCCGTTCAGCAGAGAGATGACGGCTCGACTTTTGGTGGGTCCCCTTTAGAGGATCTTTTTTACAACAGCAATGACTATCAATTTTATTATTTCATCGATTTGCTGAAGGCGGCGCTTTTTCAAGCATTTACAGAAAGTATTATCCGGGGACTAGGTCAGTACTTCCATACAGCAGAAGTCCCGGGATAATACCCCAGATATCACTGAGCATAAAGACCTAGTATCTCAGAATAAGGGACCTTTCAAACAAGATTTCAGGGGTTACCTATATATCCAAGCAGTTTTGTTAACCCACAGAACAAGCAAGTTTAAAAAATTTATGTTTATATCTCGTCACAATCTACTAAATGTGCGAAAACCTACTGACATATCCGCAGTAAGATTGTTTAACACTTTTAAACTTTCCAAATCTTTAGCATGTTGTGATAGTCCGCTGATGTACTATCATTTCCTCTTTTTCACAACAAACTCATTTTTTGTTTTTATCATGTTTTTGTCTTTATCAAATTTTCTAATGTTTTTGGATTTTCTGAAATTTTCTACTCCCCTAAAATGCAAACACATTAACGAAATTTGAAAACAAACTGTACAGAAACATGACAACCGATATCAAATCGCCTCAATTCGCCATTCACTTGGCATAAAACAATCAGAACTCCCCCTATCAACAAACTATTTTCTCATTTAGATTTCAAAACACTTAAGTCTGTTTTAATCAAAATGATTTTTCCGGAAAATAAGTTTGGTTGATTTTACCACTTGTAAGTATATCAATACTAAGTTCGGGGATGTGGTTCATCATCTTGTCTCTCAATCACTTGTAGGAAAATGCAAGTACAAATTAATATCCTTGATTTACCATATGCACAAGTTATGCACAAACAAATCTTCTAACTACTTGTAAACAAGCACAAACAAACCTTTTTTACCGTTTGCATGATTGACATTACCATAGTAAATTCCTCATGAAAGATGCCGATACCTGCTCCTCACTTACCAACCTGGAAGCTCCGGCATAGTCCCTCAATCTTGTAAAATTTTGACAATTTCAAACATTTTCAAATCATCCTAATTAAACATGAAAGATGCCGATTCCTGATCCACGATTACCAACTTGGGATCTCCGGCAAGTCCGATGTATTACTCAAACATAATGTCCACCCAAGCCTCACCAGCCTTGGGTGACTTTGGAAAACATCTGTCCCACCAACATTTTGATTTATAAAATTCTTTAGCACCCTTTACCTTCTTATCAACCATCTTCCCAAAAATGTGTTTGACTTTCCCGTTGAAAGCCTTTTCAACATCAAATTCTCCTTTATCAGCAAAGAATTGATTTGAGATTTCAACCTTTCCAACTTTCTTCATCAAATTTTCTTTTGACAATTTCGGAAAATTCTCATCGTTCACCACTGGAATGGAATTCACGATCTTTTTATCAACCAATGACTCCTCTGATTTTATGGAATCAGATTCATTGTCAGAATTACCTTCAGATTTAACCACCCATTTTTGTTTACTCAAATCGACTTGTCTTTTGTAAAAACGTTTTGAAGTTTCACCAACTTCCAAAGTCGATTAATCAACACATTTCTTTTTCATATCAGAGTTAGAAGACACTCCCTGTTTTGAATAAATGGACTCTTGGCAGTTCCAAGCAATGTGTCCAACTTTTTGACACTTAAAACAGGTTCTTCTATCAACTCTCGAAGCAAACTTCCTCACATTCTTCTTTACTTCAGCAAGAAACTCTTGATTCGATTGTTTCCAGAACGGTTTCTTCTGTTCATCTTCTGAACTTCCTCCTGAAACAAATTTTGTTTTTGGTTTATAAGTTTTCTGATTTTTATAATTTTCTGAAGAATTGAAACCAAGACCTTTCTTTTTGAGATTACCGTTATGGTTTGATTTCTTTCGATAACCTGAACCATAATCGTAACCCTTTTTCTTGTTCAATCTCTGTTGAACTCTTGAAGTGTACTTTTTAGTTTTTTTAGTAAGATTTACATCTTTTATTTCAGAAATATTAATTTCTGTTAATTTGAAAACCTGTTTGATCATTTCAGTTTTAAAACTTCTTATTGGAAATTCCTCATCAGAATATAATTTGTCTGAATCATTCAATGTATATGCTACTTTGATTGATTCGTCATTCAAATTAGATTTTGATAACATAAATTCTTTATTGTAAACCCTCTTAACTAGCGAACTCGGACTTTTCTCAGACGAACTCGAACTATCAGACTTAGACTCCGACTTTGACTCTTCATCCATATCCAACACCTGATCGACAACTCTCTTAACTAACTCAGACTCATGATCAGTGTCAGACGCTGTGAATGTAACATCAATATTGTCTGGTAATTCATCAGTGATTTCAGACTTTAATTTGATGTTTAGAGCCTTGTCTACTTGTTCCTCATTTGGTTTCCTGGGGGAATAACTCTCAAAGATAGGAGGCGGACATCTGTTATACTTGACACTTGGTTTCTTACCAGTATCCTCTTCTTTTTCTTTCTTCTTGAAAGCTTCAAGACCTGCGACAGTAGGATAAACACGATCAATCAGATAATCACAAGTAGTGTAACTCAAAAGTAATCGGTTGATCCTTTCACTCTCGATTCTCTCAAGTTCCAACTCCTTCTTCAAGTTAGCACAATCTTCGATGTAATCATTAATGACACTTTGCTTTGTCATCAAAGTTGCACTCATTTTGTCATTTGCTTTTTCGATTTCTGCATTTGTCCTTTTCAGACTGTCAACTGTCCTGTTCAATATGTCGTATGACTCTTTCACATACTTCACATCAGACAGTAAATCTTCCTTCATTTTCTCTAACTCAGCAATCTTTTTGTCTTTCTCATCACAGTCTTTGCAAGATTCTGAACATTTCTCACAAGGCTTAGTAACTTCAACCACCTTTTCAACTATCTTTTCGACTTCGACAGTCTTTTCAACTTCTACAAGTTTCTCGACCTCAACAATCTTTTCGACAATCTTTTCTACTTCGACCACCTTTTCAACTATCTTTTCGACTTCGACAGTCTTTTCAACTTCTACAAGTTTTTCAGCTTCGACAATTTCCTCGACCACTTTCTCTACTTCAACAATCTTTTCTGCCACTTGCTCAGTCACTGGTTCATCATCTGCTTCTCCAGTTTCTGTCTTTGCTTTTTCATTAATAACCAACTCATGCTCTTCAATCTTCTGAATAAACTGTGCTAGATTCATATTTTCAGATTTTCTGCTGTGTTTAAGTATCAACAAATAAGTTCCCCATTTTTGCTGTGGTAATGCATCAGAAAGTTTATCAATCCATTCATCATCGTCTTTCTTAATGTTCAATCTTCCCATTTCCAAAACCAGATGACAATATCTATCAATTGTCTGTTTTGTTGTTTCATCTTCAAAAGCTACAAACATATCAAATGATTTCTTCAATAATGCAGCTGAAACTGTAGCAACCGGTGTAGCAAAAGCATTGTAAAATTTCTCTTCCATGTTTCAAAAATCAGATGATACTTCGGGAAATACCTGACAACACACAAACAAAAAATAATCAGTTTAAAAACTTATCAACTAACAGAAACGAACTGATACTCGAACTGATGAGTATTCTTTGTGAACTGAAGGTTGACACGCTGTGAAACACGCGAACTACTGTGACCCGGATTAAACTCAAACGACCAGATTCACTGTGAACGAACTGATGGACTTTTAATCAATTTTGAACTCCAAACCGTACGAACTAGAACAAACTTCCAAGCGAAAAGATTTCTTTCAAACGAATCGGACCTTTTCACGCGACCTGACTAAACCACACAACCTTGAACTAGTTTGAATTCAACCGGAATGAACCACCTCTTGTAACCTCTGATCAAATACAAACTGTGTGAAACAAAATTCACTTTCAAATTACTTTGACCCTTTCAAATAACTTTGAATTCCAAAATGTGCGGATAGAAAATTCGGATTTCGTATTAATGACAAAACACACGAAAACAATTCAATTCCAATGATCAACTTTAATTCAGGTTGAGCCTCAAATAATATTCAATGGGTCGAACACAGTGTAGTAGGCTAATACAATGTATAACCGATGAATTTGATTTGGGCCGAGAATTTGGGCCGATGAAGCTTCTTCCACTAAAATGACATATAATCGGACCAATTATCTTGAAGTGTGGCCTTTCACATATAACCAATTGACTAACAAACCAATTGACATATAATCCGTTGATTGGACCTTTCCCTCTTATTAGACCATAAAATCCACTAATCTATTAGTTGATAAGACCACAAGTTATGAAGACAATATCAAAAAAACATTAAAAGACACACTTAATGAAACCGATTTTTTTTAATATTTTGATGTCAGATGCCTTTTTAAAAAAAAAACTAACCGACAACTTGTGAGATGATTGCTCAATTCTTATTTGACCTATAATTCCACTAACCTAACACTTTGTGACATATGACTATGATTGTATCAACAAATGGCCGACAAAATTACAATATCACAAACATAGGATTGGGCCTTTACAATCTAAAATGAAGTATGATAGGGCCGCTATATGACACAAACTGACACACAATCACTTCCGGCAATCTTTAATGTTCACATATATCAACACATGCAGTCTGATTTAACTCACATGATCTTTTATCTCAATTACTGACACCTCGATTAAAGTATCACATGTCACGATTAACTTTCAATCGGTTCACATTACTCAATGTACAATCACGTGAAGACTATTGTCATTAAAGCGGAACCTTTAACTGTCACAAAGAGCGAACCTCAAATGTAACTAAGGGCGGACCTCAACTGTCACTAAAAGCGGATCTCAACTGTCACTAAAAGCGGACCTCAACTATTTTGGAGCGGACCTACTAAAGATGTGACAATGGAGCGAACCATATGATGTCTTATAAGCGAACCTATGTGATGTCAGCAAAGCACGAACCAAATTCAAGCGAACCACTGATTTGAACCAGAAATAAGTCGATTTTAAAGGTGAAACTTTCCAGGATTAGTTAATACATGATTAAGCACAAGATATGTGAATTTGAGCTGATTTAATCCGTGAAAAATTTTTAATTTTGAAAAGAATGGTGTAGAAATCAGAAAAAGTGATGAAAAACGAGCTGTTTTTGCGAGATCTCTTCCTCCTTGGCTCTGATACCAATTGTAGGATCGGATTGCGACCTAAACGAGTCGTTCGGAAGAGCTCAAATCCGTTTCAGAGGCGGAAACAAAGAAACGGATGTGAATACAGCTTGAATCACACTTTAAACCTCTTGTATATTGATTTTACAACGTTTACAGTTACAAGGAACACCGGCAATACCTCGGTATCAATTCTGGAAATCATTACAAATGAAATAACATTCACCCTATATATATTGTTTCTGGTTCGCTCGAAATGACACAACCATATAAGCGAACCACCTTCATTACACTAAAAGCGAACCTCCAAATTTTGCCATAAAAGCGAACCTCATGTATGACCTTAAAAGCGAACCTTCATGTTATGATTTGACCTTCAAGTGAACCCTTCCATGTGATTGGGCCTTCAATCAAAATTACCTCATTGGACCTTCAAATGGTCCAATCATCAAACAGCTATTTCAAAACCAAATGCTTCTTGTCGTTTACTTGTTGCTTTTATGATAATTATATTATGATTGTCTTGAATTTCGAATAAAAGACATGTGATGATGCAATATATGATGTCACAAGTATGATGTCATCATTAATCATGATGACATCATGCTTGATCAGATCCGCAACGCAATCCGGACTCGACATTAGACGAAGACGACAGATGACTGCACCAACACAACTCCCATAACAACTAAATCTCTGCTAAACCTCTTGACGTGATGTCAAAGTCTTACTCAAATTTAATTCAATTACTACTAATTAGCTAGCGGTAAGTGGGTATCGAAAACAGGGAGTTTGTGGAATATGCGTTATCTAAATGACTAAAGTTAACTAAATTGCAGGAATATAAATTCAGAGATTTGTTTGTTTGGTTTTAAGAAGTAAAATTAACTAGAAAACAACTAAGGAGTTTGTAAACGATTGAGAGAAAGAGTATTCTTCCCGGGTCTCAGGTTTCTTTTATATGACAACAAATGTTAATGTTCAACTAGAAAGAACCACATAGACATGATTCATGTGTGTGCAATTATTTGTGATGAAAGGGGATTAAGTACTCGGATTCATAGAACGCGAGGTTGTCACCCGATGACCAATTAACAAATATCCAACCCAAATCCCTTCCCACTAAATCTCGATTGCCAACGGCACCAAGAACGTATGGTTCAGAACAAAGATCAAACACTATTAACAAGTTACAAACAATCACACTCACACCATATTAATACTAAACATAAACATGAGTAGATTATCATTCTAGAAATACATGAACATAACATAGTCAACACAAAGAAACCTTACATCCAGGAAGAACACAAAGAAAGTTAGCCGATCATTGTTCGGATAATCACACAAACATCAATGCCATAATCCATTGATGATAATATGTTAATCCTTGCTTTGAAAATACTCAAAATCTTGATTTTAGTATCCAAAATCGCCCCCAAACTGATTTCCAACGAACACAATTATTAGGTCGTTCAAAAGTCACACCCACCAACCATAAAAGAGGAGTTACACTTTTCTCGTCAGGCTCCACCGTAAGCTACGGTGGCCATCGTAGCTTACGGTGGCTTTAAAGTGGCCTACGGTAGTTGAAAACTGTCTTACGGCACATTTTTGGTCAGGGTCTACCGTAGCTTACTGTAGCCACCGTAAGCTACGCTAGGCTGCAGCTAGGAAATTTTGTTTTCTTTATAACATTCTCGTTTCAACTCTGTTTTCTTCGCTGTTTTCGCCCACGTTCTCGTAATTTCATCCTCTATCATGTTATCTTCTTAATTCTTCAATTCCAATAATTAATTTTTTCATTTATTCTCCGTATTCCTTCCATTTTAAGGTCTCGTTTGTTCGATGCTTCTTCTAACACTTCCTTTTCGCTTCCTATTAAGCCTTTTGCACCTGAAATGACAAGTAAACCGTAGTTATCTAATTCGAGACAATAACCCACTAGAATATATAATTTTAATACCAATTATGCCACTTAAGGGTTGTCCTACGGTCCAACCGTCACCTCTCACTATAAAAGACCAACCTTAGCAGAATTCTTCATCACTCACCTTCTTCTTCACAAAAGCCTTAAACCCTAAAAACCCTCTGTTTTCAAAAGCCAAAATTCCTCAAAATCAAACCCTTACTTTCAAAATTCAGAAATGCCCGAAGTAAATCTCAACATTCCGATTGTTGAACACGATGTTCCATTAATTGAAGACCATCAATTTTTGCCAATGATGGAGGACAATTTACTGATGAATACGGAGGTATATGATGAAAAATGTCATCTTTTTGGTGGAATTCATGTTGAGATGTCCAATCTCAAGAGCAATGAACAAAACAAGAGATATACCAGAGAAGATGTTACCACAATTCATCAGCACCTTCAGAGAAGACAGGGAAAATCAAGTCACTGCTCATGTATGGGGCAATGTCTCTGTGACATTAACCCCTGCAAGAGTCAGACAATGGCTTGAGCTTCCTGTTTATGACAACTACATTGATAACCTAGAAAAGGAGGAGCTGATCGAATTCTTTGTGGAATTAGGATATAAGAAGAAGAAGATAACCAAAATTGGTGATTTCAGAAGAAATGAACTGCCAGCCTTCTGGCAAGCCATGATGGAGACATTGAACAAATGTCTTACTTCAAAGATAGGAGGAGCTGATCAAGTTAGCCAATCAATTCTGTCAATCATGTATGGACTCATAACTGGGTTCAAACTTGATTATGAGACTAAAATCTACAATCTGATAAAAAGACCAATCTTCTCATTTACCATACCCAAGGTTCATTTCAATCTTTATTGCTGAAACCTTTGAAGAAAGGAATGTGGAAATTCCTATCTTAGAAGTTGTTTGGAGTTCAACAATAATGAAGCCACAGAGTGCAAATCAATGGTGGGAATCAGACAGGGATGGCCCTTTGTTACTAGAAAGTATGTTAAATCTGATTGAACCTGATTCACCATACATATTGAAACATGAGGAGATCCTCAACAAACCATACACACCCACAGATGCACCCACTTTTGAAGTTTATGACTGCTCTTCTTCACAAGAAGAAGAAGTTCAAAAATCATGGACATCAGAATCAAGGGCTGCTGAAGGAAACCTCAATCTAGTGATCAGAAATTCACCAGAAAACAGGGAAGCACCAGAATTTGAGGAAAGCCATCAGAATCGTGATGCTGGATTCCACCTTGAAGATGAACCCCATCAAGACACAGAAATCCTACATTATGAAGAATCACTTGTTGCTGGAACAGGTTCTCCTTTAAACATAGTTTTAATTGATACTTCTTTAAATATGTCAAATTCTGAAGAATCAATTACAACAAGCTATAAAGTTGAACATAGAAAAATTGTTGTTAATAAGCAGGTATCTAGTTCACTTCATCTCAACTCTGAATCAGATGATGATGAGGAGACTAATATCCCAATGGATGGAGATCAGGAAACTGATCAAGGAAATCTGGGTGGAGACAATATGTTTGTCTCAACAACTTATGGAGAATCATTCACTGGAATGGTTCAAGGATATAAGGAAATCTAGGGTGAAAATTTGTTTTTCACATCTGGTAAAGACGATTCTAGCATACCTAAGGATGCACTAGATTCTGGTAAATCTAAGGGTGCACTAGAAATTTCCAAAACAACTGCAAATGTGTTTGCAACTGGTGAGTTAGAAGGAACATCTGTTGTTCCAAATATCCCTGAACCACCAACTATGACACAAGAACAACTTTAGAAAGACCTGGATGATATAGTTAATGTCTGCAAGAAAAATCCAGTTGAAGAGAAGCTTGATCAACTGCTGTCAGAGGTAAAGGGTTAAAGAGCTGAACTGAAGACCCTGTCAGAATCAGTGGAACTCATCAAGACACAGTCTGAAAAGAACACTGAAGCTCTGAAAGCTCTACAAACACAGCAAGAGAAGACACCAGAAACCAACATCTGTGCATCAGAAAATTCAGAAAATCTACACAGAAATAGAGAAGATTAAAACACAGGTCAAAGATGCTGTAGAGTCAAGACAATCAAGCAGCTCCAACAAAGTTCTGGAGGAGATCACAATTCTGAGGGCAACAGTGCCAAACCCTTGTGGGAGAAGTGCAATCTCTCATGAAGAGAATGCACTTCAACATTGCCAGACTGGTTAGTGTTGACCCCAAGGAAATCGTGAAACCCATTCCTGTTGAAGCCTCTTTTCTGGAGGTTCCTAAGACCATCAGACTGCAATCAATTGTCCATCCTATCACTCAAGCTGGATCTACTTCAATGGGTCCACCTCCACTAATTTCAAAGGAAGAGATGATGAAAAGGTTTGCACCCTCACCTTTAGTTATCTCTGATTTAAAGGTTAAAGTCACTCAATCTGGTCCAAGACAAACTTCTCTAGGGATACTGTCCTTAGTAAAGATATAACCCAGCAAGCTATAAAAAATTGGGAAGATACAGCTCAATCTTCAAAACAGCCACAGATTGTAAAGATAAAGACTCCGAGGGTAGAATACTCTTAGTTCAAGAAATTGACAGAGATGCTATGATGTTCCCTGAATACAGCCTGAAGGAATAGTACTGGACAGAGAAAGACCAGAAAGTCCCTACAGCATGGGTATAAGGGAGGAAAGGTTAGAAAGAGGTAGAGGAAGCATCCTCTATACCAATTTCAATCCAATAAAAAAGTTGTGGAAATGGATAAACAAAAGATTGGTACATATGGTGCTGGAGGAAACTTTGTACAAAACAGATACACTCTTCTCAGACAAGATGGAACAGAACAGAAGATAACAGATGGAGACCTGGTTGATCAACTACATCCTCTGGATATTCTGTTTATGAAGAATCATTATGATAAGGAAAAAGGCAACACTCAGTTTGTGAGAAGAGCACTGAAAAGCATATCAAAAGCAGCAATAAAGCTGTTTGAAAGAATTGCTTTTGATGATTTTGATTTATGTATCTACTATGACTATGTACATCAGAAGAAGGTCCACCTCCCACCACCTGATACTTCAATTCCCTTAGAGCTGAAAGACCATGCAAGAACCGGAGATATCTTCGAACTACCCAAGATTAAAGAAAGACACAATCTCTGTGTTGTGTTAAGAGATATTGAAGATAATAAGGCACTTTTTAGAAGTGTTGACATATGCAAATACTCCAACCAAACATTGAAATACATCAAGGAGTGCATGAAAAAAAAGCAGGAGCAACTTCAAAAGAAAGGGAAGAACAAAGAAAAAGAAAGACTGGAGATTAAGCAGATGATTGATGAATGGGTGCAAGCAAGAATATGGTACAAGGGTATGTATGACATTTTCAAGACTTACATCCATTACAAGAAACAGTTGAGGAAAGGAGATGCACACAAACGTGCAAAATTAGTTTAAAGACATGTTAATTTTTCATGATTGTTCAAATTCTGTAATCTGTCTTTAAAGTACTTTCTAATTTGCAAATTCTGTTTCCACTGTTTGGGAAATTTTCTTAAGTATATTCATCTTTCATAAGATAGTTTATTTTTCTTTCAATACTTAGGGGGAAATTGTTAGGAAACTTTAATGTAAGTATTGAAGAAAAAGATGATCAACCTAATCATCAACTGAAGATGCAGTCAAGAAGTATCACTAAAAAGGTGTCTACATGATAAGGTGACAAAAAGAAATGAAAGATACATCGTCAACTAAGCATCAGGAAAAGATCAAGACAAAGAAGACAATTGGACAAGACCATTCTGATTAAGTCTGATGATAAATCTGGTATTTATCATCAGAATCTAGTAAGTATGATCATCAGAATTTCTGATGATCAAGTTCATCAGAATTCTAGTAAGCTGGTCACCAGAAATTCTAGTGGACCAACTTGTCATAGAGATAAGCCCTGACACAAACCCAAAAAGTAACAAGTGTGCCAAAAAGTCACTTTGTGAAGAGCAAATGATGAATAAACAAATGTTTATTCAGATCCAGACTCTCTATAAATTGAGATGTCAACCCAGAAGGTTAAATGAGTTGAGCTTACCATTCAATACACACACCACAAACTCCATTACCCTTCGCGGAGACATTCATCTTAAGATACGATCATTAAAGTTAAGATTAATATACAAGCGGAGACATTCATCTTAATTAACTAATATCTTCAGATTTATTCCTAGGCTTTATTCTTCTCTCTTTTCCCCTCCCAAAGTAACCTGTGGACCTGTATATACAAAAAGTTTACGGAATGAGCCGAATGCTCAGTACGGAATTATAGGCTCAAATAACAAATAACGCTTTATATGAAATCTTATCCGGATGGAACTTTTAGGCGAAATGATACGATGCAAGAACAAAATTTCATAATCATATCTTACGGATGTACCCATGAGCAAACTTAAAACGTGACAATACACAGGTAGCTACTCCTGCATGGTTATCACATGAGATGGCGAATTGGCATACCCGTTATCCACCTCCTTATACTTAAATCCTAGGATCGATCCATACGCCTCCTAATAGCCTTATGTACCACACTTGTACTTAAGAGACGCCGTGAACTGATCTCTCCGTCACGGATGGAGCACATGATGTCGATGCCACAACAACATGCTCGTGGGACACTCCACGAGAAGCGATACTCAGGGTATCAGAGTACAAATGGTCTTATTCACATAACTTATAAAACTTATTTTCATAACAAAATGGAACATATATTGGAACACGCGATAATGAGTATAACAACATAATACTATCGCATGACATGAAAGCTAAATCAAATGATAGGAATCGAACGGACTGTCAAATGAATCGATTATGAAAGACGTGAGGAGTTTTTAACAGATATAGTAATTTAGTGGTTTTCTAACAATTTGAATATGAAGCAATAAAGAGTGGGGTAAGGATCCGTACCTTAATAACTCCAAAGTGAAGCTACCTTGTGCTAATATTTTAGATTTATATGGGCAGAGTTTAGACTACTGATTAATATTTTAACCTAATTTCACAATAATGTACACAAAACAGGGTTAGTGATCAATACAGTAGTTACGATAATTTACGAGATCAAATTCTCCCAATGAATGACCAAGTGCAATACTTCAACTCATTTATCGTATTAACGACAAACGACAAAGTATAATACTTCAACTCATTTATCGAATTATCGACAAACGACAAAGTATAATGCTTCAACTCATTTATCGAATTATCGACAAACGACAAAGCATAACCCAATGTGGGCGGCACTTAGACATTCTTTGGACATATTGATCCCGGAAATGAATCGTAATAGCGATCGAGTAATTACCCTGATTGCGGCAGCACTTCGTGATTCGTGTGTGTTTAATTGGATTGTAACTACTCTAATTCGACGTATGTTCAGAGAATTTCCGTCGCTTTGACACCAGAAATCAAGTGCCAAAGTCGGCTATTTATAGCCAGAAATTTGACATGCTTACCTACCTGCTTGACATGCCTACCTACCTGCTTGATTGACGTGCCTACCTACCTGCTTGATTGACGTGCCTACCTACCTGCTTGACATGCCTACCTACCTGCTTGATTGACGTGCCTACCTACCTGCTTGACTGACGTGCCTACCTACCTGCTTGATTGACGTGCTTGGGTGTCTTAATTAGGGTTTTCTAGTGGTTAATTTATAAATTACTATTATTCTTTTTATTTCTAGAATAATGATTTTAAATTTATGGGCATTACAATATAGCCTCGAGTGCCCTTTTCCCTACTTACTTGTCAGGTACTTTCATAACTAGCAAGGAATCTATTAGAAGCATAAGTTGTCCGTTGTTCAATATAAAATAGTTAAATAATAAGAATAAATTGGGTGGAGTAATGGGAGAGAAGCCAGAATTGGAATGGAATACGACTTTTTATAAGTAAGCTAGGAACTCGAGGAATTGGCCAGATACGGATCGAAGCCCTGCCTCGAAAAAGTCAGGACTTTTGGGCAGATTCCAGTATTCGACCCATCTCTTTCTGCTGAATTCCCGGGTTGTCGGAATCTCTAGTTCGATCAGGACCAGGAGTCCCATTCCTTCATTTATGGGAGCGACTCTCTGTTCCCATTCTCCACCGGGTCTTCAAGTGATTAGCCAGCTCAATCCATTTTTCCATCCGATGATCTTCACCCTAGGACTGACTCTATTCGACCTGCCTTGATTGCCTAGCTAATGCTACCGTCGCAAGCAACCTCTAAAGAATAGGGAGTGAACGACCCTTCTATCTAATATCTAGATCGGTGATTCCATTCGACTGTGCCGGCTATCGAAAGTCTTGCAAGCAACCTCACCCTCACCTCGGAATGAGAGAAAATAAAACCCACACATCGTTGCCAAAGTATATATATGTATATGCTAATATGTTTGTATGAAAATTACTATAAGGGTCAATATGCAAATATGTTTTTATTTAAACAACTATAAAGTCAATATGCAAATATGTTTGTATACAAATTACTATAAAGGTCAATATGCAAATACGTTTGTATGCAAACTACTATAAAAGTCAATATGCAATAAATTTATACGTAAATTACTATAAAGGTCAATATGCAAATATGTTTGTATGCAAACTACTGTTAAAGTCAATATGCAAATATGTTTGTATGCAAATTACTATAAAAGTCAATATGCAAATATGTTTGTATGCAAGAATGGTTAAAAGGACAAATGAGTCATGCCGGTCAAATAGTGATCGCCATTTGAACTCGGTATTTAATGTTTTATTTTGTCAAGTTTTATGCTTATAGGTAATCATAATGTATGGGCATGCATTACCACAAATTGGAAAGAAATAAACATCACAAGATATGGATAACGAGTCAATGGTTTAACTCGCGCCAGGTATGTATAAAAGGTTATACTTCCGGTAGGAGATTATGGCTCGACTAGAGAGGGATGTATCAGATTTGCGTAATATATTAACCCAAGTGAAACGCATTTAGCATTTTGGGCAAATGGTCATTCGAGCCAAGAGCATGTCCATTATGCGGAAATGGACAAAATTGATTTATGTCACTTAACGGGTCATTTTGGTCTAATGTCTTACCGGAGGGTAAAATTGGAATATAAAGGTTTTCCTAGAATAAACCACCATAAAGGAACTTGTGTTGGAAGATATAATGAAAATTTTGATAAAAAGTAGGATGCATGAGCTACAATGGGAAACGCCTCCTAACGGGACAGTTGGGTAATTGATAAAACTAATAAAAATGTATTTGTAGTCGGACTTCCGAAAAGTCAAACGAAGTTAAGTTGATAATTATTAACAAGTAATAGTAAAATAGCATGAAGTATTTGATTCATTAAGTAAGTATAACCGATGTAAGCTATTGTAGTAGCAAGAAACTGATGTGTGTAAAATGCAACATATAAATTACATCAAATGAGGCATAAAACTAACCCTTTTTTAGTACTAATGTTGGAAAAAGTGTGTTTTTGTCTTCCTTTTGTATTTTCAAGATTAAATGAGCGTAAATGAACAAAAGAAGCAAAATGCAGCCAAATCTAGCATAAATACAAGAAAAGGAATAAACGTGGCATGCCCGACCCCTCGACAGCATCTTCCCAAGCAAAAACAAGAGATCAGAAGGATGAACACAGCCCCGTGCCTAGCGGACACGGGGGCGTGCTCAAGTGTCTGCAGAAAAGACAAAGTTGTAGAAGCTTTTATTTCCCAACACGGGGGCGTGCCCAGCTCAACACGACCGTGGTCAACGCTAAGATTCGCAGAATCCAAGCAAATCTTGATAGTACAGATACGCTTCTGCACACGGGGCCGTGCCCAGCGGACACGGGGGCGTGTGGTGCTAATACAGACAAACTGCAATTAATGAAGAAAGAGAAAGTGGATGGACACGGGGCCGTGTCCGGGCTTCTAAGCAGGCTATAAATAGATGTGCTTGGTTCACTTAAAAGGCATCCCTTGGCAAACCACCTCTCTACCACTTCACCCACACTCCAGCACCATCACAACCCACATCCACGACCATTATCCATCATCTATCTTAAAGTGTGTGTAGTAGTCTCGGGATCTAAGATTGATAGTAAGAGTTCTTGACAATCAAAGGCCATGTTTTCCTAAGTCTCTTACATCAGTTGATGAAGACAAGCATTTAGTATAATACTTTTATTTTTTTTATCTTTTCGCACTTTTTAATTGGTTTTGTATTAATGACTTTAATAACTAGTTTCTTATGTTGAAGGTGAAACTTCCGTATCATTTGTCCGTGGTGTCTTGGCGTTATTTTACTGTCTATATAAAATAAATGATTTACATCATTCATATCTTTGCGGTCTATATAGAGATATGTTGGCTACCTGGTCGGGGGTTAAAGGAATGGTTTGGTAAGGTTCTTGCCTTGTTCAGTGTATAGATCCTGCAAGGACCTGGGTCAAGCTTACTAGGACCTCCTTCATACCCACTGGTATTGGATGGCGGGGGTGCGAATGGCTTGATCCCCTCATATGTAAACTACTATTAATACATAACCCGGCTACTCAGGAGTGTATCTCTGCTGACTCAAACCACTTAGCCGAGGGTAACGTCATCTTCAAAAGAGGGGCCTACCACATTACGCATTAATAACTTAATTAATTATCTTTCAATATTCCAACCCTTTAGGATTGTATCATTGCTGACTCAAACTACTGGGTTGAGGGTAACGTCACCTTCAAAAGAGGGGCCTACTACTATAACTAAGATAATCTCTTAAAAAGTGCAAAAGTGCGGAAATCATCAAAGGTTACACTAAAGGCGAGTCGGATCCAAATGATTCATCTTATCTATCTATTTTATTTTTATTTTTATTTTCAGCATTTTTAGTTTTTTATTTTCATGTTAAAACCTTTTTCTAAAATTTTGATTTGATTAGACGTTGAGGATAAACCGGTATTAAAAGCTCTTGTGTCCTTGGACGACCTCGGTATCTTACCAACGCTATACTACGCTCACGATGGGTGCACTTGCCCATATGTGTGTTTAGTGTTAGTAGAATATCGTGTTTTATAAATTTAAAACTTGACTAAAGTGTTAAAAAGGGCTAAAAATATATACAAAAAAATATATACACACCAAAACACATCAAGTTTTTGGCGCCGTTGCCGGGGACACAAGAATTTTAAGAAAGTGAGGAATCAACGGCCTAATCGTTTTTCTTATTTTTCTGTTTTTGTAGGATTTTTCTTAAATTTTCAGCTTCTTCAGAGTTCAGCACGGGTCGTGCCCGCTGAACACGCCTCGTGCCCAATCTTTGGTACTAGCAATCCTGTTTTAAGTCAGAAAGTAGCTGAACACGTGGCCGTACCCAATAAACACGTCTCGTGCCCAAGTATCAGATACTGAAAACAGAACCGTAAGATCCCGACGGTTGGTAATTTCTGACATAAACATGAGCGGTACTGATTTTTTTTATTTTCGCTCCTCTTATGGTACGTGGTGTCAAATATGTGGTGGAACTCATGAAGATTTAAAATGTTATTTTTTAAATTACACTCCCCACTATATAGAACCATCGTTTTCCTGTAGCCTTAAGAGGGGCGAGAGTAAAATAATCCCTATCTCTCCGTAGAATGCTCTCAATCATCTATTCTAAATGAAATGATTCTTGAAGAATATTTCAAATGGAAGATCTAATTCTTAATTGGATAGAAGAGCTTGAGATGGACATAACTAATTCATCTCAAGACAACGCCCAAGAAGAATTATTGAGATCGCATTCGGATAAAAACAACATCGTCGTTCCCAAAATCACCTCTGACTCTTGCGAAGACTTGAGCGATAGTCGTCCCTGTGTCGATTGTGCCGTGAAGGACTCCCCATCGACTTCCGTCGATGCATACATAGACCTGAGCGATTCGCCATACACCTTCTTTAACGAGAGCCCGAATAAGGGTTGGACTTGTCCACCTACATTTAGCATAGGAATCACCCTTTCCGATAACCTCTTGCGTTCTCCTCTAAGGCTAGGGCAACTTAGGTATCTCAGGCACTTCGGTGTTGTTCCGTCCAATAAGGAACCACCCGATCCGAATAAATTCCTTGAAAATTGACAAAACTTCATAAACAGCTTCTAGGCACGGGGCCGTGTCCAGGTCAGCACGCCCCCGTGTCCACCAAAAGATTCTCGTCTGACTTTCGGTCAGAATACGGACAAAAAGTGTTAGAATCTTGTCTGCACACGGGGCCGTGTCCAGCGTGTTATCGTTTTCTATAAACGCAGCAAGATTCCTGCATACTTGGACTCATTCCAAAGACAGATATCTGGTGGGATCTTCACACATACCATACTAGGTATATTCTAAAGATGTTTCTCAACCACCATCTTGCCTTCTTCTTCATCTTCTTCTCAAAACCTCCATTAAAGCTTAAAACTTCCATGTTTTCAAGTTTTATTGTGATGTTTGTTAGGTTTTTATTCAAGGAATCTTGTCAAAAATAAGTTTTACAACATTGTTTTAAGTTATTTCTGCTTAAAAATGCTTCATAAGTAAGAAAATTAATTTAAAACTCCAAGATTCCTTGATTTAAAAACCTTCAGAGAGGTAAACACGGGGCCGTGCTCGGTGAGCATGGGGCCATGTTCGAAGTACTGTTTCACTAAAATGAACTATTTTCGTTTTGTCTTCGTAGAATGTCAAGCCAGAACAGTGGGACCTCCTCGACACATTCAAGAAACAGTCGTAGGGAACGAAGGCCTTCCATCGAAGCAACTCGTGTACGCTATGTAATGGCACTACTAGAAGCTCTCGACGAAATGACATTCGTAGAAGAAGTCCTAATCGGCCGTATTAATTATCTCACGGTGGGGCTAGAAAACAGTTTCAAGAAATCAACCTCTTGCACCAGAAGTTGAACATTCTTGTAACACCTCCCATGGAACCAATCCTTCCCTAAGAGGATTGGAACTTACCACTTGGAGTAATTAACCCCACCGGATGGGATGGCATCCCCGTGGAACCTCCTCTTGAAAACCTACAAGAAGTTCCGGTGGAAGTCACACCCCCTCTAAACGATGATGCCAATGAGCCCGCCTTTCTTCTCCCTCGGGAGATAGAAGAATGGCTCAACGGCGTGTGAGGGACCATACCCAGAAAAGAAGTTCTTCAAGCCGCATTCAACCGAGAAAATTATCTTTTTCGGAAATTTTGCTCTTAAAATAAACTATAGGCTAGGACTTCTTTGTGGTGTTAAATTTCTTGTGTTTCTTGACCTACCTATTTTCTAGGATCTTATGTAATTCTCTCCAAAATGAATGATGGTTTTTAATTATTTGGTATTTGGATGATGTTGTAATGGGTAAAACACACTCGGGATGGTGAAGGATACTAAGGGAAGCTTGAACCCACACCCCATGCACAATAACAGAGCCACCCGACACTTTTTCTTCATTACATCAAGTTCAGCACGGGGCCGTGCTTAGCCAACACGGCCCATGCTCAAGGTTCTGCAGAAAAACGCCCAGTTCAGGTACCTGGACATGGGTCGTGTTCGCTGAACACGCCCCCATGCCCAGCCTTCTATTACTTTCTGATACTAGTAATCTGAACACGGGGCCGTGCCCGGTCACCATGGGCCCGTATCCAGATGCCCAGTAACATAAATTTTTGTTTTTAACACACCTTTTTACACATTCAATCAACCTAAAAACTTATTTTTGGGACACATTGAGGACAATGTGTAATTTAAGTGTGGGGGATGCTAAAACCTTGAATTTTGCAAGTCCTAATTACAAGCCTTATACAAAACTCTATTGGAACGGCTAATCACCTCAAATTTTTTTTCAATTTTTTTTTTTCATTTTTTTCTACTTGTCTTGGTTTAAATTGGGAATAACAAGTTCTAAAAAGGTTTTATTTTTACAAATTTACAACTGATAGCGTCGTGATAAAAAGAACCAACATAAAGAAAACTATGAAACGTGTTAGGATCTGAGATTCTTATGATTGTGTTTTGTTTAACTAAAATGAAGATGAACAAGAACAATTGCTGCGGAATTAAAATGGAATAAAACTTTCAACACAATCAAACGGAAGATTTGCTTTCAACATACATGTTTAACATGAAATCAAATGATTATATTTATTATAAACTTCAATTATAATGCATGCATGTATTACAAACTCCCCCTCAGCCTGAGCTCACACAAGTTTGTTCGTACAGAATGACAAGTGATGAAAGAGCTAATAGAACAGTACAGGGTACTGTTCTATTTATAGTACGAAGCAAACCACTATGGCATCTTTGCTGATGTCACCATGAAAGTGACATCTAACCTCCTAACAAACTCAAACTACTGACCTATTACAACCACTGATTACAAACTACTGATTATAAAATACAAAGCATAATTGAAACAACTGATTCTTTGTTAGTGCAATAATGTCTGTAGCTTCCGTCAACATGTAGTCATATTTTGTATAGTTGTGTGTATGTTTTGTATATGTGTATGTAAAGCAGGACAGAATCGGTGAAGTTTTTGTTAAGTGTTGTTGATGCCAGCCGATCGGCTAGCCCAGCCGATCGGACAGCCCGGCCAATCGAGCATACTACTTGATCGGTTAGCATTGTCAGCCGATCGGCTAGCCCAGCCGATCGGCCAGCACTCTCTTATTCTGTCCTTGCCTATAAATAGCTGGTAGGTCAGTTTAGTTAGAACCTTTTGACACTTTCATTTGCTACCTACCTTTTGTATGTCCGATTTCTTTCTGGCTCCTGTACATTTTCACATCATTCAATAGAATATCAGACGGTGATTCAAAGTAGAATGTTGTCTTTGTATATCTGCTATGTGATTACATGAATTCCGCGCATTGATCACTTTACGATTCAACTACGTTTACGAACAAGAAGATCCCATCCGTGGGACCAACAAGTGGTATCAGAGCATTAGGAAGCTGAATCGAGACCTACAGAGACGAATTCACCGGAATTCAAGTCGTTCTTGTTGATTTAGAGACGAATTCACCGGAATTCAAGTCGTGTTTACTGTGTCAGAAACAAATTTCACCGGAAATTTGTTATTTCTATCATTACGACTCAAATTTCGCCGGAAATTTGACCGATTCTTCTATATTCTTCTCAGATCTTGCTTTACTTTTCACTTTTACATCATAAAACCAGAAAAACTTAAAATTCAGTGAGATTTTACGGTTTAAAATTGACAAATTTGCTATCAATCGAATCGCAATCATTAGAATTACAATCCTACAAAGTTTCACAATCAGATTCAATCTAAAACTTGTTTAAATTGATCAAAATCAATGGAAAACTGTTCATGTTTGCTGATGTCAGCCGGTCGAACGACCTAGCCGATTCATGTACTTGCTGACGTCATCATTCCAAGTTGCATAACCGTTCAGATATTTTCTGTTAGAAAGTGTTGCTGATATCATCAGTGTTAGCCGATCGAACGAGTAATTCGATCGGACAGCATTGTTGACTCTTGGTATTGTTGCTGAAATCATATTGCTAGCCGATCGAATACGCCACTCGATCGAATACGCCACTCGATCGAATACACCACTCGATCGGACAGTAATTGTGTACTGTTTGTCAGCCGATCGAACCAGCTGGTCAATCGAACGAGCCATTCGATCCAAGTGTCCTTGTGTTTACATCTTTAAAATCCTAAATTTTTCTAAGTGTTTGATAAACATCTCAGGTACTTAACAATGGAAGAATTCATGTCAGTGAAATGTATGCATTTGCTGGTAACAGTGGAGATGATTCAACAAATCGAACAAATGAGAATACTCCAAGTATGAGAAAGACGTTGTTGGAAGCACTTAGGGTGGAAAGCGCTTATGGAACTTACAATAAGCCACCAAAGCTGTTAGCAATTGAAGATTATAACCGGTGGGCAAAACGATTCGAGGAATGGTTGAAAGCCTTCGCGTACCCCAGTTGGAAAAGCTTAAAAAATGGTTTTAACAATGGAAGAGAAGACTTTGAGAACATGAAAGTGAAGAGATTGAATATTTTGTGGCCGAACAAAAATGTCTAGCTTTGATTAACCAATCAGTGAGAGAAGATATTATCTCACTGATTGATTATTCAAACGCAAAGGATCTCTAGGATAAATTACAAAAGAAATGTGTCGGTACTGCATAAATCATTAAAAACAAAAAGAAACTGCTAAAAAAGGAATTTGATCTGTTTGGTAGTCTTAAAAATGAGTCTGTTCCAAAAATGATTGAACGTTTAGGGCATCTAAAGCTAGAGTTGGCCAGGCATGGAATTGTTTTTACTCAAGAGGAGCTTGTAGACAAGTTATTTGATTCTTTGGCAGACGAAATGGATTGGCAATACTTCGCAATGATGATCAAGAATACAATCCAGCCAAGTGTTTTGACAGTTGATTTGTTGATAGAGAAACTTGAGAGTTATGAGTGTTGGTCCCACGGATGGGATCTTCTTGTTCGTAAACGTAGTTGAATCGTAAAGTGATCAATGCACGGAATTCATGTAATCACATAGCAGATATACAGAGACAACATTCTACTTTGAATCACCGTCTGATATTCTATTGAATGATGTGAAAATGTACAGGAGCCAGAAAGAAATCAGACATACAAAAGGTAGGTAGCAAATGAAAGTGTCAAAAGGTTCTAAATAAACTAACCTACCAGCTATTTATTGGCAAGGACAGAATAAGAGAGTGCTGGCCGATCGGCTGGGCTAGCCGATCGGCTGACAATGCTAACCGATCAAGTAGCCTGCTCGATCGGCCGGGCTGTCTGATCGGCTGGGCTAGCCGATCGGCTGGCATCAACAGCACTTAACAAAAACTTCACCGATTCTGTCCTGCTTTACATACACACATACAAAACATACACACAACTATACAAAATATGACTACATGTTGACGGAAGCTACAGACGTTATTGCACTAACAGACTCCCCCTCGGATGTAGCTATAGTTCCTTCCAACATAGTCTTTATTTCATCCTGTTGCGTCTCCTCTCTTTAGCCTTTTGTCTTCTCTGTTCAGCTCGTTCCTCTAACATTCTCCTTCTTTTATGTCTGCCCTCATTTATCCACCACTTTCGGTATTCTGGGTCGCCATCACTCTTTCGATCCCACTTTGGAATTTTGTTCTCTTCAGATTCGATAGGCGTTTGATCTGTAGGCGGCACATATCCAAGATTTCTTCTTCCCCTCTCTGCATCCTTTTTAGCTATCTCTTTCTGTCTTTGACTTCGCTTGTATGCCTTTAGAAATTCATCAACTTCAAGATCTCTCCAATTTGTATTCCAATTTTTCCCTGAATTGATTTCTTTTGCGAAGCAAACATCTATCACTCCTTGATACTGCATAGCTATCTCTTTGTCTTTCTTATCATAGATTATCTTGTTGACAAACAGACAATCTATATCTTTCTTTGAACAGTTGACCAGCCACATAGGATCCAAGATACTTATTCTTCGACCTTCTCCAGTGGTCTTGTCATACAAAGAAATAACCGCTTCATCTATAGAGGGATTATATAGCCAAGCTTGAAATAGATCGTAGAAATCTTGTTCAATGGCTCTGAGTGGCATATTCTTCAAACATCTTGGAGGCTTCACATCCAATGTAATGTCTTTTTCTCCATTCTCCAAGTATTTAACAATCTGCTTCGGATATTGTGGTTTCCAATCTGGATAATTGTTCTTTGCTTGCCATTTGATGTAATTCCACAAATCCTGATCACGTTCTCGAACTTCTGGACCGTAGTAGTATTGCTTGATATTCTTTGTAACCACCAACTCATCTACGTCCCACCAGGGTAAAGTAGCTATATCAGCTAAGAATTCAAAGTACTGTACACCCTGCTCCCTTCTGATTGCATAAACTTTCAAATCTTCCAGATATCCCCAAGATAGAATATCTCCCCAAGAAAGATCTTTGTTATGGGTGAAGTATTGAAGAGCCCTGAGAGTCATTCTTTCTTTTGGCATATTCTTGAACCATCGTTTTCTTTCTTCAGCTGTTATCTCTCTAGAAACGGTTTCAAGAATATCTGCTGTAGCAACCCTTTCTTCAATCTTTCTTCTCAACTCATCTTCATTCTTTTCTTGAAACAACTCTGTGAAAGTAGGGAATGCAACATCTTCACCTTCATAATGAAAATCCACCCTATCTTCTTCTGAATCAGACGCGCTTTCAACAATCACTTCATCATAATGATCAGCTTCATGAGGGTATCTAGCCTCGAAATCTATTGCAGGTGAGTGAGGAATTTCATCTTCAATATAAAATTTAATTTTTCCATCTTCCAAACCTAATTCCTCTAACATTTCAGCCCATGTTCTTTTAACCTCTACCTCTCCTTGTTGTTTACCAGATAAGTAAATGACAGTAGGGTTAGAAAGAAGTACCTGATCAACAGATTGTTTTCCAGACGACGATACTTCATAATCAACCTCATCCTCCTGCTCATTTATTTCATTATTCATCAGCTCATCTACTCTTTCTTGAACATTTGGTTCACTGATTAATAAACCCAAAGCACCTTGATCATTGTCGTCATCGCCTTTGTCATCTTTATCAGACTTATCATCAGCTGTATCATCTTTATCATCAGAATCATCTTTATCATCAGAATCATCTTTATCTTCCTCTTCATCATCTCCAAACAACTCTCTATCAGAATCTTCATCCACAATCTCTCCATGTGCTGTCCTTCCTTTTCTTTTTAGATCAAGAAAGTTTAACAACTTTGCCACTTCTTTCGAATTGTATGGCACAGGGTAAGCATTGCCAACTAACACAAATTTGTCAGTTGTATACTCCAGCAGTAGTACTTCCCTTGCTCTTCTTCTTCTTTGAATAATTTCAACTCTTCGAAGAATATTTTCAACAATTAATGGCTCAGAAGGCTCACCAACAATCAAGTATTCTGGTTCATGAGGCTCTTCAGCTTCAGCTTCAACCATCTCTTGATCATCTTCAACAACTTCTTGTTCTTGAACCTCAACCTCTTCAATCATTTCAATATCAGGTTGCGAAGAAGAACCTCCAACATCTGGTTGACTAGAAGATGCATCGACTATCTCAACCTCTTTAACTATTCCTTTGTTCTTTAGGTTTGCTTCTTCAGCCATTTGACGTTCACGATCCAATCTCCTTTCGTTTGCTCTTATCACATCAATTTCGTCAAACGCAGCATGAATGTTCATCTTCAAATGACTTTCAACTACAGCAACCAGCATCTGAAGTTGTTGATCTTTCATTACTTTGTCAGCTTTCATAGCTTCCATCTCCAACTTCATAGCCTTCATCTCATTTGACGAAGCTTCACTCATCTCATTGAGAAGCTGCTTTAATGTTTGATTTACATTCTCCAGATCCTTTATTTTGGCATTCAAAGAAGATATCTCTTGAGTTAACGAATCAACCACTTTAGAATTTCCCTCGACATCATCCTTCATTTGGTTCATCCTTTTCTCCTTTTCGACCAATGCTGCAACTACTTTATTGTGAGCTTCCATCAAATCATTAATTTGACTTTTCAGCATATCACGTTCTTCCTCAGCTTTTGCTTTCTCTTTCTCCAGTTCTTTAACTTTCTTCATCAGTTCTTTAACCGCCTGATCATTGAACATATCACTTTCACCTGGAAGATCTTCTGAGAAAATACCAGTAACCGAACCAATATTGTCAAAGTCAAAATTAAAATCTTCTACTTTCTGATGTGATGACTTAGGAATATCTTGTTGAACAGGTTTTGGACTAGCAGCTCTGAATCCAGTGATCTCTACATAATCATCATCACCTGTCTTCTTTTCTGTTCCCACAACTGGAACTTCTTTTGCTTTCACCTCCGGTTCTTTTGTAACATCAACACTTGGTGATTTTTCTTTCTGAACATGTTGAGCTGCCTTTCCTTCTTTATCTTTTTGTGACTCAGCTCCTGATTTCTTTGATCTGACATTTCTGGGAATTACACCAACTGGAGCTGCCTTTCGTTTATTTCTTTATTTCTTTGACTTTTCGGGATCATAAGGAGAATCTTCTTCATCTGAACCCTTTTGTTTCTTTGACGGTCTTTTCTTCAACTGAACTTTTCCTTTACCAACAGTTTCTGGAATTAATTCAGATTCAGATTGAGTAGCTTCAGAATCTCCATCACTTGAACTCCTTAAAGCTTCTGTTTCTGGTTGAACCCTTGTAACCTTTTCAGCATGAACATTTGGTCCTTGAGCTTGTTGTGCTGCAATCTCCTCATTCTTTTTCAAATAGCTTTCCAAAGATTGTTTTAACAAATCAGCACCTTGTTCAATCACCACAGATGGCTCTAGAACTGTCTCATCAATTAACTTCTGCTGTGGCTCTCCAGAAGACCCTACAATACAAACATAGACAACAAGATTAGTAACATTTAAATCATATGTGATCTAACTGTCTTAATGCTCCCCCTTTCACTATACCCTTTTCTCCTTCTTTAGGAATAACAACCGCAGGGGATGACTTAGGTGTCCTTTTCCTTTTTCCATCTCTAACATGCCACCACCTAGTCTTTTTCTCAACCATCTCACTCATCTTTGAATCTTCATTGTCTGAGTTGCTGTCGTCATGTCTCCATTTATCGTTTTCAGGAGCAACATATGCTTTATCTTTTATTCTGCAAATCATTTGTTTGGTTTTCTCATCCTTATCTTTTGTAATTCTTCCTATTGTTGTCTTATTTACAACACTCATTTCCATCACATCCTCACAATCCTTCGGAAGATCTTTGATTTTGTCATTTAGTAACATCATGATGAATCTAGGATACATGATGTACTTATCTGCTCCAGCTTCACAATTCTCCTTCATGTACTCAAAAATCACTTGTGAAATGTTGTACTTTCTGTTTAGCACCAAGCTTGTTATCATATTCATGATGTAATCAGTAACCTCATCATATGCTCCCTTTCTATGTCCCATTGAGTGTATCATGCAGTGCATTAAGTACCTATATGCTTTGGAGAAGCATCTTTTGTACATCTTTCCATTAATGAACCCTGTGAATCCCATTCTACACCACAAACCTTTTACAAGACGTTCAGACATGATTGTTGGTTCATTGTCAGAATATTGTAAATCTAGAACTCTCCTCACATCTCCTACATCAAACTTAAATTCCACATCTACATCCTTTCCAGCTTGATCTTTCTTTCTCAATACTGCATCTATCATCTTGTCTGAATCTTCATATCTAGCAGTGTTCCAGAATGTTCTAACATGTGATTCATAAATCACAGTTTTATCAGACATAGCTTTAGCTATTCTGCTCTCTCTTAAAAACGTTGCCATCTTTTCTACCACAGTACCAGTGGTTGATTCAGAATCAATTTCACAAGGTATGTTATGACTCTTGTCTTTCTCTTTTCCTCGTCCCTGTAAAAATATTTAGTGAAAATTATTCAAATAAGAACATGAAAATTCTGAAAAATTTTCTAACACTTTGAAATTTCTATGTGACAACAATACAAAATCGACTGGTCTGGTCGATCGAAGAGCATTACTGTTCGATCGGCTGAGAATGAATAAAGTGAAAGTGCCTGGTCGATCGGCTGGTACAGCCGATCGGCTGACAAAATGTGATAAAGAAGTTCATATGGTGTCCGATCGGTTAGCAAATGCTCTTCGATCGGCTGACAAACTTATGCACAGAAATCTAAGTGTGTAAAGAATACTATCCTTTCTACAAGTAATGCTGCCCTATTGACTAACATATGCTTTTCAATAGATTAGCACTTCCTGTTCGATCGGCTGGTCCAGCCGATCGGCTGGCACATTGCTGTTCGATCGGCTGGTCTAGCCGATCGGCTAACAATGTTGTCATTGCTGTTAGATCGGCTAGCAATTGCTGTTCGATCGGCTGGTCTAGCCGATCGGCTGACAATGCTATGATCAAACAGTATTCTTCAAAAAATTCAAACACACAGATTTCATAGCAAACATTTAGCACACATTTCAAGACATCATTGAATTATCAAATATCAACACAAACACATGATCTTCATTGCTACTCGATCGGCTGGTCTAGCCGATCGGCTAGCACATTGCTATTCGATCGGCTGGTCTAGCTGATCGGCTAGCACAATGCAAAACCTCATTCCAAGCACTTAGCACAATCAAGGCACATTTTTCAAGACATGTACTACCTTATTCAACAACAACTAAGGCACATTATCATTGTTGTCCGATCGGCTAGGCTAGCCGATCGGCTGGCATCTTAGATGAATAACAGTTTTATGAACATAAACTAATGTTTCAAAAATTTATGCTGATTATTACAAATTGAGCACAGATCTATGTTCCTAATGTTGTCGCGATCAAAACCCTATGTTCATTCTTGTCTAATTCGTCCTAAACAAGGTCTAAATTCATGATGAACATGCCGACTGCCGTAACATCTTAATCTTAGATCTATCAAGTTTTAGCATGATTTTTCAGAAATTGATCCGGTAAACTTAAAGATCTTTGCATTGCGAACAAAACCCTATAACTAGATTTCATCAAAACATCCTAAATCTTCCTAGATCTGAGAAATGAAGTCCGACAGGTATGAACATGAAGAACACAAAAAAATTTCAAAGATTTTGATGTTAGAAAACATACCTTTGCCATTTGAGATGATGAGTAAGCCAACAAATCAAATATATTGATGCAAAGAGAGATGAAGATCAAATGAAAACAGTATAATCAGTGAGTCGGCTGAGAGTGTTTTTGGTTCGATCGAAGTGCGAAAAAGAACAAATGAAGCATGAACTCCTATTTATAGGATGTCAATGAACCGGCTAGGCAGTTCGATCGGCTGGCCTGTTCGATTCATGGCACTTTGACTTTCAAACCGATTTGACTTTTTGACCTTTTTCACATTATCAGTGTTCGAGAAATCCACTTAAGTATCTAGGTCCAAGTTAATGACCCTAGGTACTTAATTTGTCGACCAAGTTCAAATTAATGACCTTGGTTGACCTGAAGCAAAAACAAACTGATATTTTAAACATTTTTCTGAAAATTTTACAAGTTTCAACTTAATGAACTTGCATTTTGACTTTTTATATTCTTTGTTTGTATCAAGATTAGCTCCCAACTTGTTTTTCAGCTCAGAACAACTTCCTACAACTTGCATCAGACTGTGAATCTGAAGATCAATCCTCCGCTTTGGTTTGTCAAAAATAAAACAGAAGTGTAAAATCTTTTTGAGTTTAAAATGCAGATTCTAAACTATAAAAGTATAACTGAAACTGAAAAACAGAATGTAAAGAATGAAATCTATTTACAAACATATTTTTGAAGAGCGTGTCAGGGAATCATATCAGCTTTTTAGACATGTTACAACTACCGTTAAGCTTTATTTCATATTCAGGATTAAACAATTCACCTAGATTGTCGATATACTGATCCATTTTAAGTTTTCTCACAGATTACAATTTATCCAGGATACGATTTAGATGTTTTATAAACTTAACTCATTCATGTGTCCCACCCTTTGAATATACTCCTGTATCAAGTTCCCAGTATTCAGTCTTACAGGTGAGTATACCACAGATGATATCTGTAGAGGGTTAATTGCGAGGGCCGTGAGAGCTCAGGTCGATACTTCCGTATACGCAGAGAGATGACGGCTTCGACTTTTCGGTGTGTCCCCTTTAGAGGATCTTTTGATTTCAACAGCAGCGACTATCAATTCTATTGTTTCATCAGCTTGCTAAGGGTGATGCTATGTTTCAAGCATTTTGCGGAAAGTATTATTCGGGGACTAGGTCAGAACTTCCATTTAGCAGAAGTCTCGGAATAATACCCCAGATATCACTGAGTATAAAGACCTAGTATCTCAGAATAAGGGACCTATCAAACGAGATTTCAGGGGTTACCTATATATCCAAATAGTGTTCCCCACAAAGTAAGTCTCGTTATGAATTTTTAAGTTTATATCCCAAACAAATCTATTGACTGTGTAAAAACCTATCGACACATCATTAGTGAGACTGTTCAAACCTTTTAAAACTTTACAAATCTTTAGCATACCGTAACAGTCTAGTTGATGTACTATCATTTTCCCTTTTTACACAAGCTCTTTTTCATTTTTTATTGTTTTTGGATTTTGAAATTTTATCATGTTTTTGGCTTTTTAATTTTTTAATGTTTTTGGATTTTCTAAAAAGTATATACAGATATACCTATCTCCCCCTAAAGACCAAAACAGGTAAAAAATCGACAAACCATTGCAGATAGATTATCAACATCATCTATAGTGGTATCCTCATCAACGCCAACAATCCCACCCTTCACCGACAAAAGCATCATACCATTCAGTTTTAAAAGATATTTAAAACGTGATCTATCAAATGCTTTGGTATGTAAATCAGCTTTTTGCTCGTTAGTGTGGATTTTCTCAATTCGTATCAATTTTTCTCGAAACAGCCGCGAATAAAGTGATGACAAATTTCTATATGTTTGGTTTTAGCGTGATGTACCGGATTTTTTGTTATATTAATTGCGGCCTCATTATCAACAAAAAGAGGAGTGCTAAGAAACTGCAAACCGTAGTCGCGCATCTTTTGCTATATCCACAGGATCTGAGAACAGCAACTGCTGGCAGAAATGTACTCTGCTTCACATGTGGATAGCGCCACAGACGTTTGTTTCTTACACTGCCAGGTGACCAAGCGAGGTCCAAAGAACTGGCATCCTGCAGTTGTTGATTTGGCATTGAATTTGCAGCATCCGAAATCCGAGTCGGAATACCCTTCGAGTGTAAAATCGCCTATTCGATGGAGTTCGTTTTAGGTAGCGTAATATCCTTTTCACAATGATCAAGTGCGGAGCTCTCAGGTTAGATTGAAATCTTGCTGCGAGGCACGTCGGATACATAATGTCGGGTCTTGAAGCAGTAAGATACATCAAAGAACCAATCATGGAACGATAAAGTGTTTCATCTACCCTTTCTCCGGTGAGATCTGGGTGAATCCCATGATTTGTTGCTAATGGGGTTGCTGCAGGAGTAGAACCTGACATTCCAAATTTCTCTAGAATATCATGAACGTACTTTGTCTGGTGTATGAAAATTCCTTCAGGAAGTTGATCAACTTGGAGTCCCAAAAAGAATTTCATTTCCCCCATTGATGACATTTCGAAGTTTTGCTTCATTACTTGTTCAAAGTCTTTGCACAAGTCCTCGTTTGTTGACCCAAAAATTATGTCATCCACATAAATTTGTACTATCAGCAGGTGACCGTCGACTATCTTTGTGAAGAGGGTGGCGTCTATTGTTCCCCGGATGAAGTGATTGGCTAGCAAATGCTGAGATAATGTCTCATACCAGGCTCTCGGGGCTGGTGTAAGCCATATAACGCTTTATCCAAGAGATACACTTTATTCTTGTGGTGTGGATCGACAAAACCCGGTGGCTGTCCCACATACACTTCCTCCTTCACTTTGCCGTAGAGAAAGGCCGACTTCACATCAAGCTGGTAGACTTTAAAGTTTTTCCATGATGCAAATGCTAGTAAAATTCTGATTGCTTCTAGTCGTGCCACAGGAGCATACACTTCAGTAAAGTCGATTCCCTCCTGTTGACTGAAGCCCTGAACAACAAGTCGAGCTTTGTTTCTGACCACTACACCTCTGTCGTCCCTCTTACACTTGAACACCCATTTGGTGTTGATTTTCCTATGACCCTTTGGTAAATCTACCAGTTTCCAAACACCTAATTTCTCAAACTGGTTCAGCTCTTCTTGCATCGCGTTGACCCAAGAATCTTCAGTAAGCGCCTCTTTATATGTTCGAGGTTCAATCTGCGAGATAAAACAACATAGTGAAAATTCAGTTTGTAGAGGTGCTACTGATGAATAAAAACTAGTAAGCCCTTGGTCAATTTGATGTCTGGTGCGAACTCCTGATTGAAGTTCTCCGATGATCAGCTCCTCTGGATGATATGAAAGAGTTCATGGCATTACTTCACTCGGAACATCTACATTGCCTTCCAGATTAGTGACATTTTGATTTGCACCTTCTTCACTGATAGGATCTGCTTGATCTAAGATCTGGATTTGCTCCCCCTCAGATTCAGAATCCCCATGATCAAAAGTTGGACCAATATCAGATGTTGTGTCATCATTTGTTACCGTCTGATTCTCTAGAGTTTGAGGAGTATCATTTTGTTCACCAGCATTACTAGGACCTGCTTCATCATCATTTGAAGTTTTTTGAGATTGCCTAGAATACTGTGCTGGAGATCTTTCTTCTGATGACTCATAGTCTCGAAGAATATCCAACTCATCAAAGAAGTCTTCTTCATCTTCAGGTTCTTCCATCTAATCAAATGAATCCCACAACGTGTCATAGTGATAACGCCATGAATCTCCTGGGTTCTGAGGCGGCATCGTATTACCTTGACATTCAACATTTGCAGCTTCAATAATCTGCTTTTCACTTGGCACGAAGACACGACGCAGAGGTCTTGCATATCCAACAAATATACCCTCGATGCACTTCGGACCAAATTTTCCAAAAAGGTTCTATCACCGTACAGGGTGACCCGAACGGTTCAAGATACTTCAAGTTAGGCTTGCGGTTATTGATCAATTCAAAACATGTTTTGTTGAATTTCTTGACAGTGAGAACTCTGTTGAGGGTATAGCATGCGGCAGAAACAGCTTCAGCCCAGAAATTTATTGGAAGTTTTGAATCTGTTGAGGGTATGCAGTATACCTCTTTCTTCACAAAATTCTTCCATCTTGTGGTTTTTGAATTCAGTACCATTATCACTTCTAATTCTTCGGATACGCCTCTGGTACAAATTCTCAATCTTTTTGAATAAAGCCATCAGACTGTCAAACGTTTCATCCTTTGTCTTCAAGAAAGATACCCAAGAAAATCTAGAATAATCATCATTGACGACCAAGCAATAGTAATCTCGTGTAATGCTTTTGACATTCACAGGACCAAATAAATCCATGTGAAGTCTTTCCAGTGGTCGAGAAACTGAATTGACTTGCTTTTTGGGGTGCGACTTTTTCTTCTGTTCACCTTTGATGCAACTTATACACTCCCCTTCTAGATGAAAACCTTTTATGTGAACTCCTGTAACCAAATCATTGTGCACCAAGTGATTCATTTTTCGAAGATGTATATGCCCCATTTTTCGGTGCCACAATGTTGACTCCTTCTCAATTGCTCTTGACACAAAACAGTGAGCCTGACCTGTTGTTGTCGTTGCTATGCTCATATCCAATACATACAGGTCGTTGACTCTTGGTGCTCTCATGATGACCCACTCCTCAGGTACAACAAGTCCCGGTTTTAGTATCAAACACTCTTTGTCATTGAAGTGAGTGGTGTACTTTCTGTCACAGATCTGAGAAATACTTAGTAGGTTGTTCTCCAGCTCAGCAATGTAATTGACTCTTTCAAACGTTACAATCCCATTTGATAATGTTCCTTCACCAATTATACAACCACCTTGATTGCCCGCGAATCCAACATATCCTCCATTTATATTCCTCACATCATACAATAATGCAGTCTTCCCTGTCATATGTCTGGAAGCTCCACTATCCATGATCCATCTTCATACAAGTTGTGGAAGATCCTGCATATAAACAACCATGATTAGAACATATCAATTTAAGATGCTGATACATGCTTAGCGATCAAGGAAGCTCCGGCAATTCAAATTGTTCAGTCAAACATCGAGTCCACCCAGGCCTCATCAGCCTTTAGGTGTAACTTTGACTCTTGCAATTTGAATTTTGAAATTTTCAGCCTTGAGAGGTGGAAAATTTGCATCATAATCAACTGTAATTGATTCTTCAGACTTTTTCACCTCGGAAGTTGAAATTTTCTTCTCACTTTTTGGTTTCCGAACTTGTTGAGATAATGGAACCCTTTTCTTTTCAGGAACACTCATCTTTACCGATGTGGTAGAAGATGATTGTTTTTCCACTTCTGAAACCTTTGATTTTGACCCACTTGCTCTCATTTCAGCAACTTTCAGCTTCCATGTTTGTTGAGTTGTTGCGACCCGTTTGTAAAATTTATCATTTTTAATTACCACTTTCTTTACGGGTTCAGTTTTGACTTTGGTGTTGTCATTTTTCAAACTCTTTTTCTCAACAGTTAATGGAACCTTTTCTTTCTCATCATTTTTCTTCTTTTGATTTTCAACAACATCAGTCTTAGACTTCAAGTTGGTACACTTTCGTGCAATATGCCCAACTTGATTGCATCTGAAACATGTTCGGGTGTCAATAACCCGACTAGTGCCTTCAGACTGAGGTTGCGAGGCTTTTTCCTCAAAGAATTCTTTGTTTGATTTTGAAAAAATTTCAGGTTCTTCATTTGAAAATGAACTCGAACTGTTCACAAACACTTTCTTTTCAATAAACTTCTTGTTTTGAACATTTTTCTTCTGATATAACTTACCCCCCTGATATCCACCCGACCAATTGTTTCGATTGTTATTAGAAAAACGTGGAGGAATAACGGGTTTCTTATAGTAAGCTTTATCTTTTTCAAAATTCATTTGTCTTTTTGTTTGGTTCAAACTTTTCACTTCTGTCAGCTCAACTTCGATCAATTTGTGAACATTTTTCAATTTTTTGACATTTATATTCTCAATCAGAAACTCAGTATCCGAAAACAACTTATCTGAACCCAACATCTTGTACATGACAAGATTTGGTTCTTCATTTAAGTTGTTCTAGGATTTTTGTTTCGGAATGTATTTATCCAAGAAACAACCATCATCTTCATTTGAATCAGACTCTAAGACACTTTCTGCCATGCTTTTGACAATATTAGTCTGAACACTATCATTAGATGATGATGATGAGAATGTAACATCAATCGACTCTAGAAGTTTTATTTCATCTGAATTTTCATCATCGTTAACCAGTCCGGACTTTTTCTTTGAGAAATTGTTAAAACATGTGGTGGGACTTGATGATATCCCACTCCAGTTCCGTCCGAAAATACATCTTCGCCAGCTTTGTTTTTCCCGATGGGTTTGGGAACAATGTGCTGCAGAACAAAGCTTGCGGAGTTGTAACTGGTTAATTTTAATTGGATGCGTTCGTTTTCAATTTTCGCTTCTTGAAATTGAAGTTTCAGATTAGCAATTTCATCCAATTGTTTGTTTATTAACTCCTCTTTCACCCTTAACACACCCGTCAATTGAACATTTTCTTTTGTTGTTTTCCCATTTCGATCATCCGAATCTTTAGCCGTTCGCTTAAGCTTCTCAAAATTTTCAGTGATGTGACGATTTTCAAGAATGAGTTTTTCATTTTCTTTCTTAGTTCTTTCTATGTCACGTTTGTCACTTTCAATTTTTTCAGTTAACTCTGTTGCACGATCGTTTGAAGCTTTTAGCAATTTATCCCGGTTTAAGATTTGGTTTTCAACCTCTCTGACTCTTTTAGTCAGATCTTCAACCTTTTTGTTGTTGAGATAAGTGATAGTACTACAATCTTTGCAATTTTTCATGCAATTCTTGCAGTCACTTTCGCTTTTGTCTTTCTTACCTGACACAACATTCATGTTTATCTGACTGACCTTGGCGTTTGACTCAGTTCCAGAACTAGAATCTACCTCCAATTCTTTAGCAGCTAGAACTTTGTCTGCCATCTTCATCAGATTTTCAGCTGTGAGCTCCTGTGATGTATCTATCATCCCATCATCGATCTTCTTTTCTGCTGACTTCACCTTTTCTTCTTTTTCTTCCACTTTCTTTTCACCTTCACCCCACCATTCTCTTTGTCTAGCTTCCTCTTCTTCAGCATATTGCTGAATGATTGCATCAACACTGAGTGAACTTGGATCGATTATGATATTACCTTGAGGATCAAGATAGCATTCTCTGTCTGGATCCCACCTTTTAGCCCTTTTTGCTTCTTTGTAAATGGTATAGATTCTGCTTACTTTTGTTTGGGCTTTCATTCTTCTGTTCACAGACTTTTCTTCTTCTGTTCTTGTATCTTTGAACGGAACAATCTTTCCTGCTGCGAATGCGTAACCAACTGCATCTTCTTCAGGCAATATCTCACTCCAGTCGTATCCCTCATCATCATGAATGACTGCTAGAGCTCTTGACTTTTCCTTATCTTTTTCTTCAATCTGCTTCAGCCTTGGAGGTTCCGACTTGTTCTGATGATAAATGGCTTTCTTATAGTAATCTTCTCGGAACGGATTAGCCGACTCATCAGCATACTCGTTTCTGCACTCTCGTTTAAAGTGACCTTTTTGTTTGCATTTAAAACATGTCACTTTAGACTTATCAAAACCCAATTTGGTAGATGGACCACCAATTGTTTTCCTGCCAGTTATTTCCATGAAGCGTTGTGCTCGACGAACAGCACTGGCCATAGCCCAACGAATATCAATTAGCTCCATTTCTTCAGGATCTATTTGATCGTAGTATTCCTTTGTCAGGTTGGTATTGCCAATCTTCCCAGCAACTAACCCTTCATATGACTCCAATACAGATGCTAAGAAAATCATCTGTTGTTTCGCTGATTCCTCACTGAAATTTTGACCATTTTTCAAATCAACAGCGATATTACATTGAAAGACATTCTTTGGTGCATTTTGCTGTTGGTTTGATGTGCTTGACGATGGTCCTTGACTTGGATTGTTGGAAGACATTCCAATATGAAAACCACTGTGTGAGGTTTCTTGAGTCATTGGTTGTGAACTTTCTGAAGTGAAGGCTGTTTTCGGAGATCCTGTCTTTTGCATCAAGCTCTTCGGATAATAAAGTTCCACATTTTGTTGATATAACGAGTGATTGACTTTATGTGTCTTCTTTATTTCAAGCTCATTGTTAGTGCAATAACGTCTGTAGCTTTCGTCAACATGTAGTCATATTTTGTATAGTTGTGTGTATGTTTTGTATGTGTGTATGTAAAGCAGGACATAATCGGTGAAGTTTTTGTTAAGTGCTGTTGATGCCAGCCGATCGAATACACCAGTCGATCGGACAGCCCGGCCGATCGAGCAGGCTACTTGATCGGTTAGCATTGTCAGCCGATCGGCTAGCCCAGCCGATCGGCCAACACTCTCTTATTTTGTCCTTGCCTATAAATAGCTGGTAGGTCAGTTTATTTAGAACCTTTTGACACTTTCATTTGCTACCTACCTTTTGTATGTCTGATTTCTTTCTGGCTCCTGTACATTTTCACATCATTCAATAGAATATCAGACGGTGATTCAAAGTAGAATGTTGTCTCTGTATATCTGCTATGTGATTACATGAATTCCGCGCATTGATCACTTTACGATTCAACTACGTTTACGAACAAGAAGATCCCATCCGTGGGACCAACAAGTGGTATTAGAGCATTAGGAAGCTGAATCGAGACCTACAGAGACGAATTCACCGGAATTCAAGCCTTTCTTGTTGATTTAGAGATGAATTCACCGGCATTCAAGTCGTGTTTGCTGTGTCAGAAACAAATTTCACCGGAAATTTGTTATTTCTATCATTCCGACTCAAATTTCGCCAGAAATTTGACCGATTCTTCTATATTCTTCTCAAATCTTGCTTTACTTTTCACTTTTACATCATAAAACCAGAAAAACTTAAAATTTAGTGAGATTTTCCGGTTAAAAATTGACAAATTTGCTATCAATCGAATCGCAATCATTAGAATTACAATCCTACAAAGTTTCACAATCAGATTCAATCTAAAACTTGTTTAAATTGATCAAAATCAATGGAAAACTGTTCATGTTTGCTGATGTCAGCCGGTCGAACGACCTAGCCGATTCATGTACTTGCTGACGTCATCATTCCAAGTTGCATAACCGTTCAGATATTTTCTGTTAGAAAGTGTTGCTAACATCATCAGTGTTAGCCGATTGAACGAGTAATTCGATCGGACAGCATTGTTGACTCTTGGTACTGTTGCTGAAATCATATTGCTAGCCGATCGAATACGCCACTCGATCGAATACACCACTCGATCGGACAGTAATTGTGTACTGTTTGTCAGCCGATCGAACCAGCTGGTCGATCGAACAAGCCATTCGATCCAAGTGTCCTTGTGTTTACAACTTTAAAATCCAATTTTTTTCTAAGTGTTTGATAAACATCTCAGGTACTTAACAATGGAAGAATTCATGAACCCGTTCAGTGAAATGTATGCGTTTGCTGGTAACAGTGGAGATGATTCAACAAATCGAACAAATGAGAATACTCCAAGTACGAGAAAGACGTTGTCGGAAGCACTTAGTGTGGAAAGCGCTTATGGAACTTACAATAAGCCACCAAAGCTGTTAGCAATTGAAGATTATAACCGGTGGGCAAACGATTCGAGGAATGGTTGAAAGCCTTCGCGTACCCCAGTTGGAAAAGCTTAAAAATGATTTTAACAATGGAAGAGAAGACTTTGAGAACATGTCAGAAAGTGAAGAGATTGAATATTTTGTGGCCGAACAAAAATGTCTAGCTTTGATTAACCAATCAGTGAGAGAAGATATTATCTCACTGATTGATTATTCAAACGCAAAGGATCTCTGGGATAAATTACAAAAGAAATGTGTCGGTACTGCAGAAATCATTAAAAACAAAATGAAACTGCTAAAAAAGGAATTTGATCTGTTTGGTTGTCTTAAAAATGAGTCTGTTCCAAAAATGATTGAACGTTTCGGGCATCTAAAGCTAGAGTTGGCCAGGCATGGAATTGTTTTTACTCAAGAGGAGCTTGTAGACAAGTTATTTGATTCTTTGCCAGACGAAATGGATTGGCAATACTTCGCAATGATGATCAAGAATACAATCCAGCCAAGTGTTCCGACAGTTGATTTGCTGATAGAGAAACTTGAGAGTCATGAGCTTGAAATAAAGAAGACACATAAAGTCAATCACTCGTTATATCAACAAAATATGGAACTTTATTATCCGAAGAGCTTGATGCAAAAGACAGGATCTCCGAAAACAGCCTTCACTGCAGAAAGTTCACAACCAATGACTCAAGAAACCTCACACAGTGGTTTTCATAGTGGAATGTCTTCCAACAATCCAAGTCAAGGACCATCGTCAAGCACATCAAACCAACAGCAAAATGCACCAAAGAATGTCTTTCAATGTAATATCGCTGTTGATTTGAAAAATGGTCAAAATTTCAGTGAGGAATCAGCGAAACAACAGATGATTTTCTTAGCATCTGTGTTGGAGTCATATGAAGGGTTAGTCGCTGGGAAGATTGGCAATACCAACCTGACGAAGGAAGACTACGATCAAATAGATCCTGAAGAAATGGAGCTAATTGATATTCGTTGGGCTATGGCCCGTGCTGTTCGTCGAGCACAACGCTTCATGGAAATAACTGGCAGGAAAACAATTGGTGGTCCATCTAACAAATTGGGTTTCGATAAGTCTAAAGTGACATGTTTCAAATGCAAACAAAAAGGTCACTTTAAACGAGAGTGCAGAAACGAGTATGCTGATGAGTCGGCTAATCCGTTCCGAGAAGATTACTATAAGAAAGCCATTTATCATCAGAACAAGTCAGAACCTCCAAGGCTAAAGCAGATTGAAGAAAAAGATAAGGAAAATCAAGAGCTCTAGCAGTCATTCATAATGATGAGGGATACGACTAGAGTGAGATATTGCCTGAAGAAGATGCAGTTGGTTACGCATACACAGCAGGAAAGATTGTTCCGTTCAAAGATGCAAGAACAGAAGAAGAAAAGTTTGTGAACAGAAGAATGAAAGCCCAAACAAAAGTAAGCAGAATCTATACCATTTACAAAGAAGCAAAAAGGGCTAAAAGGTGGGATCCAGACAGAGAATGCTATCTTGATCCTCAAGGTAATATCACAATCGATCCAAGTTCACTAAGTGTTGATGCAATCATTCAGCAATATGCTGAAGAAGAGGAAGCTAGACAAAGAGAATGGTGGGGTGAAGGTGAAAAGAAAGTGGAAGAAAAAGAAGAAAAGGTGAAGTCAGCAGAAAAGAAGATCGATGATGGGATGATAGATACATCACAGGAGCTCACAGCTGAAAATTTGATGAAGATGGCAGACAAAGTTCTAGCTGCTAAAGAATTGGAGGTAGATTCTAGTTCTGGAACTGAGTCAAACGCCAAGGTTAGTCAGATAAACATGAATGTTGTGTCAGGTAAGAAAGACAAAAGCGAAAGTGACTGCAAGAATTGCATGAAAAATTGCAAAGATTGTAGTACTATCGCTTATCTCAACAACCAAAAGGTTGAAGATCTGACTAAAAGAGTCAGAGAGGTTGAAAACCAAATCTTAAACCGGGATAAATTGCTAAAAGCTTCAAATGATCGTGCAAAAGAGTTAACTGAAAAAATTGAAAGTGATAAAAGTGAGATAGAAAGAACTAAGAAAGAAAATGAAAAACTCATTCTTGAAAATCGTCACATCACTGAAAATTTTGAGAAGCTTAAGCGAACGGTTAAAGATTCGGATGATCGAAATGGGAAAACAACAAAAGAAAATGTTCAACTGACGGGTGTGTTAAGGGTGAAAGAGGAGTTAATAAACAAACAATTGGATGAAATTGCTAATCTGAAACTTCAATTTCAAGAAGCGAAAATTGAAAACGAACGCATCCAATTAAAATTAACCAGTTACAACTCCGCAAGCTTTGTTCTGCAGCACATTGTTCCCAAACCCATCGGGAAAAACAAAGCTGGCGAAGATGTATTTTCGGACGGAACTGGAGTGGGATATCATCAAGTCCCACCACATGTTTTAAACAATTTCTCAAAGAAAAAAGTCCGGACTGGTTAATGATGATGAAAATTCAGATGAAATAAAACTTCCAGAGTCGATTGATGTTACATTCTCATCATCATCATCTAATGATAGTGTTCAAACTAATATTGTCAAAAGCATGGCAGAAAGTGTCTTAGAGTCTGATTCAAATGAAGATAATGGTTGTTTCTTGGATAAATACATTCCGAAACAAAAATCCAAGAACAACTTAAATGAAGAACCAAATCTTGTCATGTACAAGATGTTGGGTTCAGATAAGTTGTTTTCGGATACTGAGTTTCTGATTGAGAATATAAATGTTTCAGATGCAATCAAGTTGGGTTATTGACACCTGAACATGTTTCAGATGCAATCAAGTTGGGCATAGTGCACGAAAGTGTACCAACTTGAAGTCTAAGACTGATGTTGTTGAAAATCAAAAGAAGAAAAATGATGAGAAAGAAAAGGTTCCATTAATTTTTGAGAAAAAGAGTTTGAAAAATGACAACACCAAAGTCAAAACTGAACCCGTAAAGAAAGTGGTAATTAAAAATGATAAATTTTACAAACGGGTCGCAACCACTCAACAAACATGGAAGTCGAAAGTTGCTGAAATGAGAGCAAGTGGGTCAAAATCAAAGGTTTCTGAAGTGGAAAAACAATCATCTTCTACCACATCGGTAAAGATGAGTGTTCCTGAAAAGAAAAGGGTTCCATTATCTCAACAAGTTTGGAAACCAAAAAGTGAGAAGAAAATTTCAACTTCCGAGGTGAAAAAGTCTGAAGAATCAATTACGGTTGATTATGGTGCAAATTTTCCACCTCTCAAGGCTGAAAATTTCAAAATTCAAATCGCAAGAGTCAAAGTTACACCTAAGGCTGATGAGGCCTGGGTGGACTCGATGTTTGACTGAACAATTTGAATTGCCGGAGCTTCCTTGATCGCGAAGCATGTATCGGCATCTTAAATTGATATGTTCAAATCATGGTTGTTTATATGCATGATCTTCCACAACTTGTATCAAGATGGATCATGGATAGTGGAGCTTCCAGACATATGACAGGGAAGACTGCATTATTGTATGATGTGAGGAATATAAATGGAGGATATGTTGGATTCGCGGGCAATCAAGGTGGTCGTATAATTGGTGAAGGAACGTTATCAAATGGGATTCTAACGTTTGAAAGAGTCAATTACATTGCTGAGCTGGAGAACAACCTACTAAGTATTTCTCAGATCTGTGACAGAAAGTACACCACTCACTTCACTGACAAAGAGTGTTTGATACTAAAACCTGGATTTGTTGTACCTGAGGAGTGGGTCATCATGAGGGCACCAAGAGTCAACGACCTGTATGTATTGGATATGAGCATAACAACAAGTCAGGCTCACTGTTTTGTGTCAAGAGCAACTGAGAAGGAGTCAAGATTGTGGCACCGAAAAATGGGGCATATACATCTTCGAAAAATGAATCACTTGGTGCACAATGATCTGGTTACAGGAGTTCACATCAAAGGTTTTCATCTAGAAGGGGAGTGTATAAGTTGCATCAAAGGTAAACAGAAGAAAAAGTCGCACCCCAAAAAGCAAGTCAATTCAGTTTCTCGACCGCTGGAAGGACTTCACATGGATTTATTTGGTCCTGTGAATGTCAAAAGCATTACACGAGATTACTATTGCTTGGTCGTCACTGATGATTATTCTAGATTTTCTTGGGTATCTTTCTTGAAGACAAAGGATGAAACGTTTGACAGTCTGATGGCTTTATTCAAAAAGATTGAGAATTTGTACCAAAGGCGTATCCGAGGAATTAGAAGTGATAATGGTACTGAATTCAAAAACCACAAGATGGTAGAATTTTGTGAAGAAAGAGGTATACTGCATGAGTTTAGTGCTCTGTACACTCCGCAGCAAAATGGAGTAGCAGAACGCAAAAATCGGACACTAATCGAGACAGCCAGAACTATGCTCACAGATTCAAAACTTCAATTAAATTTCTGGGCTGAAGCTGTTTCTGCCGCATGCTATACTCTCAACAGAGTTCTCACTGTCAAGAAATTCAACAAAACATGTTTTGAATTGATCAATAACCGCAAGCCTAACTTGAAGTATCTTGAACCGTTCGGGTCACCCTGTACGGTGATAGAACCTTTTGGAAAATTTGGTCCGAAGTGCATCGAGGGTATATTTGTTGGATATGCAAGTCCTCTGCGTCGTGTCTTCGTCCCAAGTGAAAAGCGGATTATTGAAGCTGCAAATGTTGAATGTCAAGGTAATACGATGCCGCCTCAGAACCCAGGAGATTCATGGCGTTATCACTATGACACGTTGTGGGATTCATTTGATGTGATGGAAGAACCTGAAGATGAAGAAGACTTCTTTGATGAGTTGGATATTCTTCGAGTCTATGAGTCATCAGAAGAAAGATCTCCAGCATAGTATTCTAGGCAATCTCAGAAAACTTCAAATGATGATGAAGCAGGTCCTAGTAATGCTGGTGAACAAAATGATACTCCTCAAACTCCAGAGAATCAGACGTAAACAAATGATGACACAACATCTGATATTGGTCCAACTTTTGATCATGGGGATTCTGAATCTGAGGGGGAGCAAATCCAGATCTTAGATCAAGCAGATCCTATCAGTGAAGAAGGTGCAAATCAAAATGTCACTAATCTGGAAGGCAATGTAGATGTTCCGAGTGAAGTAATGCCCAGAACTCTTTCATATCATCCAGAGGAGCTGATCATCGGAGAACTTCAATCAGGAGTTCGCACCAGACATCAAATTGACCAAGGGCTTACTAGTTTTTATTCATCAGTAGCACCTATACAAACTGAATTTTCACTATGTTGTTTTATCTCGCAGATTGAACCTCGAACGTATAAAGAGGCGCTTACTGAAGATTCTTGGGTCAACGCGATGCAAGAAGAGCTGAACCAGTTTGAGAAATTAGGTGTTTGGAAACTGGTAGATTTACCAGAGGGTCACAGGAAAATCAACACCAAATGGGTGTTCAAGTGTAAGAGGGACGACAGAGGTGTAGTGGTCAGAAACAAAGCTCGACTTGTTGTTCAGGGCTTCAGTCAACAGGAGGGAATCGACTTTACTGAAGTGTATGCTCCTGTGGCACGACTAGAAGCAATCAGAATTTTCCTAGCATTTGCATCATGGAAAAACTTTAAAGTCTACCAGCTTGACGTGAAGTCGGCCTTTCTCTACGGCAAAGTGAAGGAGGAAGTGTATGTGGGACAGCCACCGGGTTTTGTCGATCCACACCACAAGAATAAAGTGTATCTATTGGATAAAGCGTTATATGGCTTACACCAGGCCCCGAGAGCCTGGTATGAGACATTATCTCAGCATTTGCTAGCCAATCACTTCATCCGGGGAACAATAGACGCCACCCTCTTCACAAAGATAGTCGACGGTCACCTGCTGATAGTACAAATTTATGGGGATGACATAATTTTTGGGTCAACAAACGAGGACTTGTGCAGAGACTTTGAACAAGTGATGAAGCAAAAGTTCGAAATGTCATCAATGGGGGAAATGAAATTATTTTTGGGACTCCAAGTTGATCAACTTCCTGAAGGAATTTTCATACACCAGACAAAGTACGTTCATGATATTCTAGAGAAATTTGGAATGTCAGGTTCTACTCCAGCAGCAACCCCATTAGCAACAAATCATGGGATTCACCCAGATCTCACCGGAGACAGGGTAGATGAAACACTTTATCATTCCATGATTGGTTCCTTGGTGTATCTAACTGCTTCAAGACCCGACATTATGTATCCTACGTGCCTCGCAGCAAGATTTCAATCTAACCCGAGAGCTTCGCACTTAATCATTGTGAAAAGGATATTACGCTACCTGAAACAAACTCCATCGTTGGGGTTGTGGTATCCTAGAATAGGCGATTTTACGCTCGAAGGGTATTCCGACTCGGATTTCGGATGCTGCAAAGTCAATGCCAAATCAACAACTGCAGGATACCAGTTCTTTGGACCTCGCTTGGTCACCTGGCAGTGTAAGAAACAAACGTCTGTGGCGCTATCCACATGTGAAGCAGAGTACATTTCTGCCAGCAGTTGCTGTTCTCAGATCCTGTGGATACAGCAACAGATGCGCGATTACGGTTTGCAGTTTTGGAGATGATGGGGTCGGTCCATGGATTTTCCTCTCAAAAAACTTCTTTCCTGGATAAGACCACAGGTAATTTAACACTCCTCTTTTTGTTGATAATGAGGACGCAATAAATATAACAAAAAATCCGGTACATCATGCTAAAACCAAACATATAGAAATTCGTCATCACTTTATTCGCGACTGTTTCGAGAAAAAGTTGATACGAATTGAGAAAATCCACACTGACGAGCAAAAAGCTGATTTACATACCAAAGCATTTGATAGATCACATTTTAAATATCTTTTAAAACTGAATGGTATGATGCTTTTGTCGGTGAAGGATGGGATTGTTGGCGTTGATGAGGATACCACTGTAGATGATGTTGATAATCTATCTGCAATGGTTTGTCGATTTTTTACCTGTTTTGGTCTTTAGGGGGAGATAGGTATATCTGTATATACTTTTTAGAAAATCCAAAAACATTAAAAAATCAAAAAGCCAAAAACATGATAAAATTTCAAAATCCAAAAACAATAAAAAATGAAAAAGAGCTTGTGTAAAAAGGGAAAATGATAGTACATCAGCTAGACTGTTACAGTATGCTAAAGATTTGTAAAGTTTTAAAAGGCTTAAACAGTCTCACTAATGATGTGTCGATAGGTTTTTACACAGTCAATAGATTCGTTCGGGATATAAACTTAAAAATTCATAACGAGACTTACTTTGTGGGGAACACTATTTGGATATATAGGTAACCCCTGAAATCCCGTTTGATAGGTCCCTTATTCTGAGATACTAGGTCTTTATACTCAGTGATATCTGGAGTATTATTCCGGGACTTCTGCTGAATGGAAGTTCTGACCTAGTCCCCGAATAATGCTTTCCGCAAAATGCTTGAAACATAGCATCACCCTCAGCAAGCTGATGAAACAATAAAATTGATAGTCGCTGCTGTTGAAATCAAAAGATCCTCTAAAGGGGACACACCGAAAAGTCGAAGCCGTCATCTCTCTGCGTATACGGAAGTATCGACCTGAGCTCTCACGGCCCTCGCATTTAACCCTCTACAGATATCATCTGTGGTATACTCACCTGTAAGACTGAATACTGGGAACTTGATACGGGAGTATATTCAAAGGGTGGGACACATGAATGAGTTAAGTTTATAAAACATCTAAATCGTATCCTGAATAAATTGTAATCGGTGAGAAAACTTAAAATGGATCAGTATATCGACAATCTAGGTGAATTGTTTAATCCTGAATATGAAATGAAGCTTAACGGTACTTGTAACATGTCTAAAAAGCTGATATGATTCCCTGATACGCTCTTCAAAAATATGTTTGTAAATAGATTTCATTCTTTACATTCTGTTTTTCAGTTTCAGTTATACTTTTATAGTTTAGAATCTGCATTGTAAACTCAAAAAGATTTTACACTTCTGTTTTATTTTTGACAAACCAAAGCGGAGGATTGATCTTCAGATTCACAGTCTGATGCAAGTTGCAGGAAGTTGTTCTGAGCTGAAAAACAAGTTGGGAGCTAATCTTGATACAAACAAAGAATATAAAAAGTCAAAATGCAAGTTCATTAAGTTGAAACTTGTAAAATTTTCAGAAAAATGTTTAAAATATCAGTTTGTTTTTGCTTCAGGTCAACCAAGGTCATTAATTTGAACTTGGTCGACAAATTAAGTACCTAGGGTCATTAACTTGGACCTAGATACTTAAGTGGATTTCTCGAACACTGATAATGTGAAAAAGGTCAAAAAGTCAAATCGGTTTGAAAGTCAAAGTGCCATGAATCGAACAGGCCAGCCGATCGAACTGCCTAGCCGGTTCATTGACATCCTATAAATAGGAGTTCATGCTTCATTTGTTCTTTTTCGCACTTCGATCGAACCAAAAACACTCTCAGCCGACTCACTGATTATACTGTTTTCATTTGATCTTCATCTCTCTTTGCATCAATATATTTGATTTGTTGGCTTACTCATCATCTCAAATGGCAAAGGTATGTTTTCTAACATCAAAATCTTTGAAATTTTTTTGTGTTCTTCATGTTCATACCTGTCGGACTTCATTTCTCAGATCTAGGAAGATTTAGGATGTTTTGATGAAATCTAGTTATAGGGTTTTGTTCGCAATGCAAAGATCTTTAAGTTTACCAGATCAATTTCTGAAAAATCATGCTAAAACTTGATAGATCTAAGATTAAGATGTTACGGCAGTCGGCATGTTCATCATGAATATAGACCTTGTTTAGGACGAATTAGACAAGAAGGAACATAGGGCTTTGATCGCGACAACATTAGGAACATAGATCTGTGCTCAATTTGTAATAATCAGCATAAATTTTTGAAACATTAGTTTATGTTCATAAAACTGTTCTTCATCGAAGATGCCAGCCGATCGGCTAGCCCAGCCGATCGGACAGCAATCATAATGTGCCTTAGTTGTTGTTGAATAAGGTAGTTCATGTCTTGAAAAATGTGCCTTGATTGTGCTAAGTGCTTGGAATGAGGTTTTGCATTGTGCTAGCCGATCGGCTAGACCAGCCGATCGAATAGCAATGTGCTAGCTGATCGGCTAGACTAGCCGATCGAGTAGCAATGAAGATCATGTGTTTGTGTTGAGATATTTGATAATTCAATGATGTCTTGAAATGTGTGCTAAATGTTTGCTATGAAATCTGTGTGTTTGAATTCTTTGAAGAATACTGTTTGATCATAGCATTGTCAGCCGATCGGCTAGACCAGCCGATCGAACAGCAATTGCTAGCCGATCGAACAGCAATGACAACATTGTCAGCCGATCGGCTAGACCAGCCGATCGAACAGCAATGTGCCAGCCGATTGGCTGGACCAGCCGATCGAACAGGAAGTGCTAATCTATTGAAAAGCATATGTTAGTCAATAGGGCAGCATTACTTGTAGAAAGGATAGTATTCTTTACACACTTAGATTTCTGTGCATAAGTTTGTCAGCCGTTCGAAGAGCATTTGCTAGCCGATCGGACACCATATGAACTTCTTTGTCACATTTTGTCAGCCGATCGGCTGTACCAGCCGATCGACCAGGCACTTTCACTATATTCATTCTCAGCCGATCGAACAGTAATGCTCTTCGATCGACCAGACCAGTCAATTTTGTATTGTTGTCACATAGAAATTTCAAAGTGTTAGAAAAATTTTCAGAATTTTCATGTTCTTATTTGAATAATTTTCACAAAATATTTTTACAAGGACGAGGAAAAGAGAAAGACAAGAGTCATAACATACCTTGTGAAATTGATTCTGAATCAACCACTGGTACTGTGGTAGAAAAGATGGCAACGTTTTTAAGAGAGAGCAGAATAGCTAAAGCTATGTCTGATAAAACTGTGATTTATGAATCACATGTTAGAACATTCTGGAACACTGCTAGATATGAAGATTCAGACAAGATGATACATGCAGTATTGAGAAAGAAAGATCAAGCTGGAAAGGATGTAGATGTGGAATTTAAGTTTGATGTAGGAGATGTGAGGAGAGTTCTAGATTTACAAGATTCTGACAATGATCCAACAATCATGTCTGAACGTCTTGTAAAAGGTTTGTGGTGTAGAATGGGATTCACAGGGTTCATTAATGGAAAGATGTACAAAAGATGCTCCTCCAAAGCATATAGGTACTTAATGCACTGCATGATACACTCAATGGGACATAGAAAGGGAGCATATGATGAGGTTGCTGATTACATCATGAATATGATAACAAGCTTGGTGCTAAACAGAAGGTACAACATTTCACAAGTGATTTTTGAGTACATGAAGGAGAATTGTGAAGCTGGAGCAGATAAGTACATCATGTATCCTAGATTCATCATGATGTTACTAAATGACAAAATCAAAGATCTTCCAAAGGATTGCGAGGATGTGATGGAAATGAGTGTTGTAAATAAGACAACAATAGGAAGAATTACAAAAGATAAGGATGAGAAAACCAAACAAATGATTTGCAGAATAAAAGATAAAGCATATGTTGCTCCTGAAAACGATAAATGGAGACATGACGACAGCAACTCAGACAATGAAGATTCAAAGATGAGTGAGATGGTTGAGAAAAAGACTAGGTGGTGGCATGTTAGAGATGGAAAAAGGAAAAGGACACCTAAGTCATCCCCTGCGGTTGTTATTCCTAAAGAAGGAGAAAAGGGTATAGTGAAAGGGGGAGCATTAAGACAGTTAGATCACATATGATTTAAATGTTACTAATCTTGTTGTCTATGTTTGTATTGTAGGGTCTTCTTGAGAGCCACAGCAGAAGTTAATTGATGAGACAGTTCTAGAGCCATCTGTGGTGATTGAACAAGGTGCTGATTTGTTAAAACAATCTTTGGAAAGCTATTTGAAAAAGAATGAGGAGATTGCAGCACAACAAGCTCAAGGAACAAATGTTCATGCTGAAAAGGTTACAAGGGTTCAACCAGAAACAGAAGCTTTAAGGAGTTCAAGTGATGGAGATTCTGAAGCTACTCAATCTGAATCTGAATTAATTCCGGAAACTGTTGAAGAAAAGACCGTCAAAGAAACAAAAGGGTTCAGATGAAGAAGATTCTCCTTATGATCCTGAAAAGTCAAAGAAACAAAGAAAGAAACGAAAGGCAGCTCCAGTTGGTGTAATTCCCAGAAATGTCAGATCAAAGAAATCAGGAGCTGAGTCACAAAAAGATAAAGAAGGAAAGGCAGCTCAACATGTTCAGAAAGAAAAATCACCAAGTGTTGATGTTACAAAAGAACCGGAGGTGAAAGCAAAAGAAGTTCCAGTTGTGGGAACAGAAAAGAAGACAGGTGATGATGATTATGTAGAGATCACTGGATTCAGAGCTGCTAGTCCAAAACCTGTTCAACAAGATATTCCTAAGTCATCACATCAGAAAGTAGAAGATTTTAATTTTGACTTTGACAATATTGGTTCGGTTACTAGTATTTTCTCAGAAGATCTTCCAGGTGAAAGTGATATGTTCAATGATCAGGCGGTTAAAGAACTGATGAAGAAAGTTAAAGAACTGGAGAAAGAGAAAGCAAAAGCTGAGGAAGAACGTGATATGCTGAAAAGTCAAATTAATGATTTGATGGAAGCTCACAATAAAGTAGTTGCAGCATTGGTCGAAAAGGAGAAAAGGATGAACCAAATGAAGGATGATGTCGAGGGAAATTCTAAAGTGGTTGATTCGTTAACTCAAGAGATATCTTCTTTGAATGCCAAAATAAAGGATCTGGAGAATGTAAATCAAACATTAAATCAGCTTCTCAATGAGATGAGTGAAGCTTCGTCAAATGAGATGAAGGCTATGAAGTTGGAGATGGAAGCTATGAAAGCTGACAAAGTAATGAAAGATCAACAACTTCAGATGCTGGTTGCTGTAGTTGAAAGTCATTTGAAGATGAACATTCATGCTGCGTTTGACGAAATTGATGTGATAAGAGCAAACGAAAGGAGATTGGAACGTGAACGTCAAATGGCTGAAGAAGCAAACCTAAAGAACAAAGGAATCGTTGAAGAGGTTGAGATAGTCGATGCATCTTCGAGTCAACCAGATGTTGGAGGTTCTTCTTCGCAACCTGATATTGAAATGATTGAAGAGGTTGAGGTTGAAGAACAAGAAGTTGTTGAAGATGATCAAGAGATGGTTGAAGCTGAAGCTGAAGAGCCTCATGAACCAGAATACTTAATTGTTGGTGAGCCTTCTGAGCCATTAATTGTTGAAAATATTCTTCGAAGAGTTGAAATTATTCAAAGAAGAAGAAGAGCAAGGGAAGTACTACTGCTGGAGTATACAACTGGCAAATTTGTGTTAGTTGGCAATGCTTACCCTGTGCCATACAATTCGAAAGAAGTGGCAAAGTTGTTAAAGTTTCTTGATCTAAAAAGAAAAGGAAGGATAGCACGTGGAGAGATTGTGGATGAAGATTCTAATAGAGAGTTGTTTGGAGATGATGAAGAGGAAGATAAAGATGATTCTGATGATAAAGATGATTCTGATGATAAAGATGATCAAGCTGATGATAAGTCTGATAAAGATGACAAAGGCGATGACGACAATGATCAAGGTGCTTCGGGTTTATTAATCATTGAACCAAATGTTCAAGAAAGAGTAGATGAACTGATGAATAATGAAATAAATGAGCAGGAGGATGAGGTTGATTATGAAGCATCATCGTCTGGAAAACAATATGTTGATCAGGTACTTCTTTCTAACCCTACTGTCATTTACTTATCTGGTAAACAACAAGGAGAGGTAGAGGTTAAAAGAACACGGGCTGAAATGTTAGAGGAATTGGGTTTGGAAGATGGAAAATTTAAATTTGATATTGAAGATGAAATTCCTCACTCACCTGCAAAAGATTTTGAGCCTAGATACCCTCATGAAGCTGATCATTATGATGAAGTGATTGTTGAAAGCGCGTCTGATTCAGAAGAAGATAGGGTGGATTTTCATTATGAAGGTGAAGATGTTGCATTCCCTACTTTCACAGAGTTGTTTCAAGAAAAGAATGAAGATGAGTTGAGAAGAAAGATTGAAGAAAGGGTTGCTACAGCAGATATTCCTGAACCGGTTTCTAGAGAGATAACAGCTGAAGAAAGAAAACAATGGATCAAGAATATGCCAAAAGAAAGAAAGACTCTCAGGGCTCTTCGATACTTCACTCATAACAAAGATCTTTCTTGGGGAGATATTATATCTTGGGGATATCTGGAAGATTTGAAAGTTTATGCAATCAGAAGGGAGCAGGGTGTACAGTACTTTGAATTCTTAGCTGATATAGCTACTTTACCCTGGTGGGACGTAGATGAGTTGGTGGTTACAAAAAAATATCAAGCAATACTACTACGGTCCAGAAGTTCGAGAACGTGATCAGGATTTGTGGAATTACATCAAATGGCAAGCAAAGAACAATTATCCAGATTGGAAACCACAATATCCGAAGCAGATTGTTAAATACTTGGAGAATGGAGAAAAAGACATTACATTGGATGTGAAGCCTCCAATATGTTTGAAGAATATGCCACTCAGAGCCATTGAACAAGATTTCTACGATCTATTTCAAGCTTGGCTATATAATCCCTCTATAGATGAAGCGGTTATTTCTTTGTATGACAAGACCACTGGAGAAGGTCGAAGAATAAGTATCTTGGATCCTATGTGGCTGGTCAACTGTTCGAAGAAAGATATAGATTGTCTGTTTGTCAACAAGATAATCTATGATAAGAAAGACAAAGAGATAGCTATGCAGTATCAAGGAGTGATAGATGTTTGCTTCGCAAAAGAAATCAATTCAGGGAAAAATTGGAATACAAAATGGAGAGATCTTGAAGTTGATGAATTTCTAAAGGCATACAAGCGAAGTCAAAGACAGAAAGAGATAGCTAAAAAGGCTGCAGAGAGGGGAAGAAGAAATCTTGGATATGTGCCGCCTACAGATCAAACGCCTATCGAATCTGAAGAGAACAAAATTCCAAAGTGGGATCGAAAGCGTGATGGCGACCCAGAATACTAAAAGTGGTGGATAAATGAGGGCAGGCATAAAAGAAGGAGAATGTTAGAGGAACGAGCTGAACAGAGAAGACAAAAGGCTAAAGAGAGGAGACGCAACAGGAGGAAATAAAGACTATGTTGGAAGGAACTACAGCTACATCCGAGGGGGAGTCTATTAGTGCAATAACGTCTGTAGCTTCCGTCAACATGTAGTCATATTTTGTATAGTTGTGTGTATGTTTTGTATATGTGTATGTAAAGCAGGACAGAATCGGTGAAGTTTTTGTTAAGTGTTGTTGATGCCAGCCGATCGGCTAGCCCAGCCGATCGGACAGCCCGGCCGATCGAGCAGGCTACTTGATCGGTTAGCATTGTCAGCCAATCGGCTAGCCCAGCCGATCGGCCAGCACTCTCTTATTCTGTCCTTGCCTATAAATAGCTGGTAGGTCAGTTTATTTAGAACCTTTTGACACTTTCCTTTGCTACCTACCTTTTGTATGTCTGATTTCTTTCTGGCTCCTATACATTTTCACATCATTCAATAGAATATCAGACGGTGATTCAAAGTAGAATGTTGTCTCTGTATATCTGCTTTGTGATTACATGAATTCCGTGTATTGATCACTTTACGATTCAACTACGTTTACGAACAAGAAGATCCCATCCGTGGGACCAACATTCTTCATTCCACTACTTAGGCTCCAGCAGTGCTTTAGTCTTCAGTAGTACTTGGGACATAATCAGTTGATTGAGCATCAGCACTTTGGTCTTCATCAGTCTTTTGAGTCAGCAGTAGTTAGGTTGGGCAGTACTTTGATTCCATCAGATGTTAGAGCCACTTCCAAAGGGAAAGATTGAATACAAACATCTGCTTATTCTGAATCCACTGATCTGATCCAGTTTTGGCTTTAATCAACTGTTCCTTTGATAGGGTTCAATCCCAACAACCTCCCCCTGGAACAGATGATGCCAAAACCCTTCATTATTGTGGATTTTTATTGCCTCATCAATAGTTCCCTGACTTGCCCTTTGAATTGTAGTTCAAAGTTCAAGGAATCTGTATCATCCTCATCCCTGCAAAGTGTAAGATCAAGGAGATCTTGCAGATCTTCAACACCCAGGCCAGCGCTTGTTTCCTTGATATGTTCTTCACCTCACCACTGGATTTGAGTAAAGATAATACGTGGGTCTGTTTGTCAGATTTCCACTTTAGTATTTTTGAATCCAGTGGGTTTCTTGGGAGAGTTTTTATTACAGATGAGTTTGGAGATTGTGGTCTGGTAGTGACAACTTGGGCAGTGTCTTGAGATTGAGCAGAACCTTGTTTCTCTGCCATAAGTGTCTGAAGAACCATCTTCATGATATACTCTTCTGAGACTTGGTCTTCTTTTGATATTGGTGCTGCATCCATCTGCTTTTGTTTCCTTCTTTGATAAAGGATGGCAGCAGGTGGAACAGTGGGTTTCCTGATAGGCAGTTTTTGTGGCTTGGCTGGAACCACTACTTAAGGATAGTCAGGCTTTTGTGGAACATTTGGATTTTTCTTTCTCAATTCTTCCAACTTATTGTAACTGGCCATGACTTTATCTTCTGACCATCTTGTGACCTGATTCCTTGACCCAAAATCAGCTGTGATCAGTTCCTCTTTCATTCTCTTCAGCTTTAAAGTCTTTTCTGGTACATTCTTCTTGTACTTTGACCAAACAAGAGGAGTGTGTCTTATTTTATCCTTGTTCATCTTTTCAATTCTTTCTAACTTCTCTTCTAGCTCACCAAGGGTCCATTCTTTGTATTGAGTCTTGTCTCCCTTGTATTTCTTGAATGCCATAATGTGTTCAATGTAATCTTTTCTCAGGCTTACATCATCTCTTTCTGATAGTTGCCGACAGAGATCTTTTGAAAACAGCTCCAAAGTTCTGACTTGGGTTAGCAGATATTGGTAGTATCTTTGAATCTCTTTGTTAGATTTACCCTTTGTATTTCTTTTAGAGATATCCTCTGCTTCTTGAGCCTTTAACTTTAAATATTCTTCTATGTTGTTAGGCCTAGGATATCCTTGAAGAGATGGCAGGTTCCTTTTAGCAGGGTCATCTTTAGAATAGAAGGATTTGATCTCCTCTCTAATTGCTATAAGCTCTAAAGGATACTGAGCTCCTACAGGAGTGATGGCAGTGTTTGGTTTTTGAACTTGTGCTGAAGAGAGAGGAACAGGGTTTGGAATGGTAACAAGGGTCAGTGGTTGTGAAGATGTTGGAGGTGGTGAAGGTTCATCATTCAAAATTATCCTTCTCCTTTTAGGTTTAGGAGAGCTTGGTGGTGTTTTGGTGGGTTGAGTGGTGGTGATTTGAGTGATAGGTGGCTGACTAACAGTTGTTGAAACAACTGGTGTGTCAACCACTGTTGTTGTTGTTATCACATCATATGATGTGTCACGTGATGTCTTCTGCTTTTTGGCAGGAGGTGTTGGTGGCAATGAGGATGTTTTTGGTGGTGATGTGATTTTAGGTATGGCAGTGGATTGAGAGTGTGTTGATGTAGTGGTGGCAGTTGTTTGGCTAAGAGCTGTTGAAACAACTGAAGTACCAACAGCTGTTCACACAACAGATGTTCCAACATCTGTTGGTTTGGAAGATTGATGAGATGAGCTTTTAGGAATTTGGGGAGTGTGTTTTGTAGGTCTAGAAGGTATGGATTTGGGTTGCCTCACTTTTCTAGTGGGTTGTTTTCTTTTGGGCTTAGGACTTTCCTCATCCTTGGGCTCAGAAACACCCTGTACTTCCATCTCTGTATAAACTTTCTTCTCCTGCTCAAACTTTGATTTACCCTTTGCCTCCATATCCTTTTTCACCCTTGCTTTTGCATCAGCGATAGCATTTAAGGTTACATCAACCATTTTGGAACCATCTGGCTTAGGGATGTCTGCAAGCATACTGGAATTATCTGGTGCAATGTACAGATCATCTTCATATCCCTTTTTCTTTAACTGCCTCATTTTCTCCCCCTTTTTGGCATCATTGGGTGGAGGATTATCAACAAAAACTATTATAGGAGGAGCAGTGCCAGTGGTTTGCAGCAGATAGGCCTTGATTGCCTTGATGTCTGCTTGTGTATCTTTGAATCTTGCTTCCATTAAATTTCTGATCTTTTGAACTTGAATTTCATGTTACTGGTCAGCATATTCTCTTTGTTGGTGAAGCAGAGGTTGAAATAAACTCCAAAGCTCAGTGGGAGTAGGAGCAGATGATGGAGCAGATGTTGTAGCTGGTGCAGCAGTGGGTGTTGCCTTTTGTGCTTGTAATAACTGTTGCACCATAGACGTAATGTCGGCAACAGATGTGTCCAATTTTTCAACCCTCTCTGTCAATTCCTTGTACATTAAACCATCACCCAAGTTAATAGGATCATCTGATTTCCCACTGGCAGTGGTTGTATCAGCAGTTGACTTAGGGAAAGTATCCCAAAAAGTCATCCACTGATACCCCTTTTTCTTGGTACTGGGGACTTCTTCCTTCAGTAGGGGTGACCAATTTAAGTGAACTAGTGAAAGTTGGAAACACCCTGGTTCCCCAAGAAGAAATTGCCTTCAAGGGAGTCTCACTTATGAAACTACTGTCCAAGTGTAAACCAGTGGGTTCAACACTTGTAGTAGCTGCTCCACTTGAACTACTGACAGGAAGTACTAGTACTTCCTGCAGTGTAACCTCCTCAGTTGGTGGTGGGTTAGCAATGATAAGGAGCTCAGACTCAGTCACTTGTTGAGGCATATTCTCCGTGATAGGTGTTTGAGAAGAACTGATTTCTGTCTGAGCTATATCAAGTGCATCCAACAAGGGCTTTATTTGTGATGGAATTTGTGCAGTGAGGATAGGGGTAGAAAGAGAATTTGCCCCAGGCAGTGGGCTGTGGATGATGGAATCAAGTGATTCCAGATCTTACAACCTGTTCTTTTTTAGAAGAAACAGGAGGAGTTTGAGGCTCAGGTTGAGATCTTTCAACCAACTGCTGTGAGGAAGTAGCAGCAATGGTTATTGGTGACTTTGGTGTTGTCACTGGTATAATCTCTGGTATATCATCTTCCAGAGTTACCTTTGTTTTGGGTTTGGGGGGCTTTTGTGATTTCTTCTGTTTTAGTCTTTTGGAGGTTTTAGGTGTGGGTTTCACAGCAGTTGTTTTGCTGCTGTGATCACCTTGAGCAGTGGGCTCAACAGCAGATACCTGAGGAGCAGTGGTAGCTGCTAAATTTTGCTCAGGGACCTCTGTTTGTGTTTTTGAAATTTTTGACAACCTTGTAAAGGTTTCAGAAGTGAGGCTGTTCATTTGAAAAGGATTTCCTGGAATAACACATGAGCATTATCCTTGGAAAATTTCTAATTAAAATAGTAACTTAAAAACCCTAGAAATAACAAAAATGCCTTTTTATTTACATTTGTAACAAGATAATTGAAGATCTCCTGGGAAAAGTTGAAATTTTCTTTTTGTAAAATAGCATATCCCAGGTATTGAATCTTCAATGGGATCTCATTGAAGGCAGTTGTTTTATTTGAAACACACATAAGAAGGGTATGAAATAAAAACCTCATGGCAGGAGGAAAACTGCCTTTTTTTAAAGTGTCTGTTTTCATTTCCTCTTCATACCCTCTTTCAAGAAAATCAGTTTGATACTCTGTTTTAGGGAAAGAAGTTTTACCTTGAAGATCATTGAGTTCAAACACTTCAGAGATGGTTTTTGGTGTAATGGTGACTGAAATACCCTTTATCGAAGAATTGATGGCTAAGGGCTTTTTATCCTGAGTTTCTAACTTAGCATTTTTCCAGAACTCTTGCTGGGTTTCAATGAAAATTCACAAGTCAACAAAGTTTTGTACTTTGAAGACGACAGAGCATCAATAATGGAGTTGAAGGTTTCAGTATGAGTGGGTTTTTCAAGTAGACCCAAGTAATTGTGAGGAGTTTTGAATGGAAGGGCCATGGTGATTTGAAAGTGTTTTCAAGAGGAAGAAGACGATGAAGAAGATGAGTGATTTTGAGAGAAATGGATGGTAACTGCTTTTGAGAAAGGAATTTTGAATTCGATTCGACAGTGAAAACCATGTTTGGGGGTTTGATCAGGGTTTTATAAAGGGAAAAAGTGAATGCTGATGTGGCAGCGGTTACAAAGATCTGACCGCTATGTACTGTCCACGTGCCAACCCCTGATGAATAATGGAAGATAGTAGTTTGAGGAAACCACTTATGGAGCAATATCATTGGTTGCAACGGTTATAATGAGAACAGTTGGTGACTTTAAAACTATCAGTGGATAGTCTATCAGTGGATGAAAACACTGATGTTTGATCAACAGTGATTACCAAGGAAATGAGAGAACAGAGGTTGACTTTCAGCAGTGGACAGCATTTAACAGAACAGATGTTTGAACCAAAAACAGTGGTTATGGCAGACTATTAAGGATTAATGAAAATTTCATTTTTAGCTATTTTTTAAGCATGGATTTTTGATTTTCTGAAAACATTTTAATGCTTTTATTCATATAAAAACAGGATTTTGCCGGTTATTCCATGTTCAGCATGCCAATCCTAGAGATCAAGCTTTCAAAGGTGGATGTGTCTACTGCCTTTGTTAACACATCTGCCAGCTGATCTTTAGTTGGAACATGGTGCAGAGAAATCAAACCTTTTTCATAGCAATCCCTCATAAAGTGATGTCTGATATCAACGTGCTTGGTGGTTGAATGTGAAACTAGATTTTTGATGATATTTTCTGCTGCCTAACTGTCCAACATGAGAGGTGTCTTTAGGGCAGTGATACCAAAATCCAACAATTGATTTTGAAGCCATAACAGTTGGGCTGTACAGCTTGCAGCAGCTATATACTCTGCCTCAGCAGTGGATGTTGAAACAGCTGCTTGCTTTTTGCTTTGCCAAGACACTAAGCAACTGCCTAGGAATTGGCACCCTCCTGAAGTGGACTTCCTTGTTGTGTTACATCTAGCAAAGTCATTATCTGAGAAACCTAAAAGCCTGAAATTTCCATCAGCTGGATACCAGATACCAAGTGTGGGAGCACCTTTTCGGTATCTGAATATCCTTTTTACAGCAATAAGGTTTGACTTTCTAGGGACTGATTGGGATCTTGCACAAACACATGTTGCAAACATGATGTCTGGCCTTGATGCAGTTAGGTACAATAAAGACCCAATCATGCTTCTATAAAGAGTTTGATCAACCAAATCATCCTTTTCATCAGACATGACTATTTTTGTGGTTGCAACGGGTGTACTACATGGCTTGCAATCATCCATCTCAAATTTCTTTAAAAGTTCTTTGGCATATTTGCCTTGATGGATGAATGTACCATTTTGTAGTTGCCTTACTTGGAGACTAAGAAAGCACTGGAGTTCACCCATTGCACTCATCTCATACTCAGCTGTCATGAGTTGTCTGAACTCTTCATACATTTTAGAACATGTGCTTCCAAAAATGATGTCATCCACATAAATCTGGACAATCATCAAGTCTTTCCCTCTCCATTTTAAAAACAATGTTTTATCTATTTTACCTCTTGTGAAACCAATGGAAAGAAGAAAGGTGGAAAGGGTTTCATACAAGGCTCTAGGTGCTTGTTTCAAGCCATACAAAGCTTTAGTTAGCTTGTAGACATGATTTGGATTAAATGGATCCTCAAAACCAGGAGGTTGACAAACATATACCTCTTCTTGAATCTTACCATAGAGGAATGCACATTTAATATCCATTTGAAACACCTTGATGTTGTGGTTGTCAGCAAAGGCTAGGAACAGTCTGATAGCTTACAATCTTGCTACAGGGGCAAAAGTTTCATCATAATCAATGCCCTCTTCCTATCTGAAACCTTGAACCACTAGCCCTGCTTTATTCTTGACAACAATGCCCCTTTCATCGGTTTTATTTTTGAAGACCCACTTTGTGCCAATAGGACTTACACCCTCTGGTAATGGTACAAGCTCCCACACTTGTTGTCTTCTGAACTGTTGGAGCTCCTCTTGCATGGCCTCTACCCAGCTGTTGTCTTTAAGTGCCTCTTGGTACTTGACTAGCTGATGGAGAGATAGAAAACCAGCAAAAAGACAGATGTTTTGGGATTGACTTCTTGTGAGCACCCCTTCACTGATGTTGCCAATGATTTGGTCTGGTGGATGGGACTTCAAGAAGATTAGATCTCCTTTGTATGGAATAATGGAATTTAATGGTCAGGGCTGCAGATGTGAATCATCTGAGCTAACCACTGCTGGTGACTTTGATAATCCAACAGTGGCTTGAAATGGAGGTGGAGGAATAGGAGGTAATGGTGTGGAAACATGTTGACTTTTATTCACTGTTTGAGGACTATCAACAGTGTTTAATGATGTGGAAGCAGGGGTTAATGGGCTACTTTGGTCAACAACTATTGAGGTAGCAGTGGTTGAGCTTTGACAGCTGTTTTGAACCTCTGCTGCTCTCCCATTTGATGCAGACTTTTGTTGTGGAATGATGACTTCATATCGATAGTCTGATGGAGGATTTTCTGATGGTCCTAAACTGTTAGTCTTGACAGAAACATTTTCAAAAGTAAATTTATCAAGATCAAACAATTCTGTAGGATTTGTAGGGATTTTCATTGAAGAAAGTTCATTGAACTTTACATTTAAAGTCTCTTCCACTGTTTTGGTCCTTGTGTTAAACACTTTGTAGGCCTTAGCAGTGGTTGAGTATCCCAAATGGTATCCACTGTCTACTTTGGCTGCAAATTTTGAAATTGAGTCTTTTAAATTCAAATTAAAGCGTGGGAAGCCAAATACTTTAAAGTATGAGATCAGTGGTTTGATTTTATACAGCAGTTCATAGGCAGTCTTTTGATGCCTGGGGTTGATTAAAACTCTGTTCTGGACATAGCAACCAGTGTTTACTGCTTCTGCCCAGAAAGTTAATGGCAAACCTGAATCAGCAAGCATGGTTCTGGCAGCCTCAATCAATGTCCTGTTCTTTCTTTCAACAACCCCATTTTGCTCTGGTGTCCTTGGAATGCTGTACTGCCTTACTATTGCTTTTGAAACACAAAACTCATCCAACTCCCTATTTCTGTGCTATGTGCCATTGTCACTCCTGAAGACTTTTACTGGCAGGTCAAACTGCTTTTCAACCTGTTTTACAAAGTCTTGCAGAATGCCTGCAGTCTCATCTTTGGAATGTAAGAAATAAGTCCATGTAAACCTAGAAAAGTCATCTACAATCACCAAACAATATCTTTTCTTTTTAAGACTCATGACTTTAACTGGGTGAAACAGATCCATGTGCAGCATTTGCAAGCACTTGGTTGTTTTGGACTCTTCAATGGACTTAAATGAGCTTTTATGTTGTTTTCCTTTTAAGCAGGAAACACAATGCTCAGGACAGGTGAACACTTTTTGAGGAAGACCTCTTACTAACCCCTGTTTTGACAAAGCGGTGATTGTCTTGAGATTTGTGTGCCCCAATCTCCTATGCCATAATTCTGTCTCTTTATTAGAGGTAGCTGAGAACAGACAGGCATCAGTCCTGGGGCTCTCTTTTGACAGATCAACTACATAGACATTGTCACTCCTTTGAGCAACAAGTTAGGTTTTTCCATTTTTTATTATTTCTTCAATCTTTTTAACCATTTCTTGTCCAACAATCCTACAACAATCCTTAGTGAAGAATGAGCCATAACCCTTATCGCTCATTTGTGAGACACTAAGGAGGTTGAATGTTAGATTGTCTATTAGATTGACATTTTCAAACTTAACATTACCAGATTGAACTATACCAGACCCAAGAACCTTCCCTTTACTATTATTAGCAAAGGATATATCACCCCCTCCATGAGTTTTGAAATCTTTGAGTAGGGCTCTACATCCAGTCATGTGCTTGGAGCCTCCACTATCTACATACCAAAGACTATCTAAGCATGCAGAAGCTCCCTGCACATCAAGTAAAAGGTTAGTTCATTAGGGTCTCCAAAGCCAATAAGGCTTTAGATGGGGTCTCAACAGTGTCTGTGTTAAGTTCAGGTGGATGGACAGTGGTTAGCTCAGGGGCTTGGACAGTTTTGGAACTGTTTTTCTCTAACCACTGATGGGGGTCTTGCCCTATTATCTGCTGATACCCAAAGGGATGCATGTTCACTCTTGGTTTAGAAGGCTTTTTGTAAACCTCATAAACATGTGGGACCCTTTGGTATGGTGGTTGACCTTTACCTCTTCGGTATTGGTTTGTAGGGGGTGCATCAATTACCTGAACTTCTCTTTTAACAGAGGTTTGGGTCACCTGTTTGTAACAGCTGTTTGAACTGGCACAAACAGTGGTTGGTTCTTGACATGTTGTTTTGATGAACTCATTGGTGTTTTTGACATGTACTCTTCCTTTTTGACCTCAAAGGATTTCAAGTACACACACTCTTGAGTGGAATGATTTGATTTTCCACAAATGGTACAGCTCTTTGAAGGCCAGCAGTACTTGTTTTTTTAGATCATATGCTTTTAAATGAAAATAATCTTTGGTCAAATGATTTTTCTTTTCAGAAAAGTCACAAAACAAGTTTTTAATCTTTTCTTTTTTCTTCCTCTTTTCAGACTCCTTTGCAACAGAGTTTTGAACCACTGTTGGGATATCCTTAAGAGGAATGACTTTGGCCTTAGGAGCTTTTACACCATCAATGGTTGTGAAGTCCATTGGTTTAAAATTTTCAAGAATGTCACACTCATCAGACCATGTGGGTTTGAATTGGTATTTCTCAATTTCCTCAAAAGTTGAGGACCCCACAGATCTTTACAAAGTGATTTTGTTACCAAGTTTATCAGTTTTTTTAACTTCTTGGCCATTCTTGTTTGTTGGTATGATTTCAACTGAACCAGCTTGATTTGCAGCAGTGTTTTCAACTTGGTCATTTTTTCTAAACCCTATGCCAAATTTTACATTACTTTCAAGCTGTTTTTCAAGCATAATTTCATAACCTTTGCAGGATTCCACCCATTTTTCACAAGTGATCTGGGTGGCTTCCAACTCCCTCTTGCAGACTTGATATTTTTCTATCATTGTTTGGAGTTGGTCCTTGGTTATGCTATGCTCTTGTTTAAGACTGCAGATTTCATTTTCTTTTTCAGCCAATTTGGTTTTCAGTTCTTTTAAAGACTTCTCAAATTGAACTTCATCATTTAACACCCTATCCCTAAGGTTTTCATTCATCTCTTTGATGTTAGCAAATGCTATGATGCATTTGTCAGAATACAGATTTTAGCTGCAGCCATTATGGCACAGTCACAAGCATGCTCTTTCTCATCAGTCACATTCTCTTCCTTTTCACCATGTTTCTTTTCTTCTTCTTCAGACTAGGGGTCAGACAGTGGTTCTATCAGGGGTTCTGAATTTTCTCCCCGCAGTATTTCACCGGCAACAGCAGTAACCACTGCTTCAGCAATTTCATCCACTGTTTCAGCATTTGACTGTCTTTCTTCAGTTTCAAGCTCTTCCTGTATTGACTCTAATGCCATGAAACAATAATCATCATTAGAAGCATCATTAGTAGCATAAAGTGCAAAATTTTCATCACCTAGCTCATCAGGTAAGTTGTTCCAGTCAACAAAGCCTTGGGTGAAAAAGCTTTGCTGATCTGGTTGAACCACTAATGGTCCAGCTTGTTGAGGTGCAACTGGTTGCACTTGAACCTGAGGGACAGGAGCTTGAACATACTGAATTTGAGGAACAGTGGTTTGGACATACTACATAGGAACAGGGGTTCTAGGGTTTGCATAATGAGCAGTGTTTACATATGCAGCAGTGGTATAATGGGTATGCTACACATTGCTTTGGTTATTTTGTGGTCTTGAACTAGGGTGAGGGATAATAGGTTCATTTGTTTGACTCCTACATTCCCTAGCAAAGTGACCTAACCTGTTGCATTTGTAGCATTTAATCTTAGACTTATCCAACCCTACTTTTAGATTCCCATGCAACCCTGGGAATTTTCTCCCTGTCCTGTAGTAAAATTTGTTGGTTCTAACACTCAGCAATGCCAGTTGGTGTAATATGTCCATTTCTTCTAAGTCCGTTGGATCAAAATGCTGAAGGTCATTGAGTTCAAAGCATAGATTATCAAAGTTCTGGCTTTCTCCATTTGCTGTGAAAGCATAACTGGATGAGTGAGGATCAGAGTTGAAATTACCACCAGCAGTTATGTCAATAAAATGATCATAACTCTGATCCTTACTACTGCCAGACTCTTCCTGACCCAGAAGAGCTGTGTTGCCAAATGAGTAGTCATCTGCAACTTTTCCAGACTCTTGCAACTTCTATTTCTGGTTTAACTCCCTTTCATAGGTCAAGAGTCTACCATGAAGTTGGGTCAGGGTCAGATCTTTGAACTCAACAAAATTTCTGGTCACAAAGGCAATTGTATCCCATTTTTCAGGCAGTGATCTAAGAAACCTGCTATTTTGTGTTGATTTAGCAAATTCAACATTAACAAGTCTTAGCTCACTAATGAGACAACAAAATCGCTCAAACTGTTGTGTTAATGTTTCACCCTTAACGTGACAAAAGGTTTCATACTGCCGATTCGGAATTTCCCTATTATTTTCAATCACTTCTTCAGTCCCCCCAAATTGTTCCTTAAGTGCATCCCATAATTCCTTGGCACTGTTAAAGTGTAACAATCCAGCATAAATTTCATTGGGTAATGCAGATACAACGATGCTAAATGCCTTGGCATCCAGTTTAAATTTCTGAAAATCCAGTTCAGTATAATTTTCAGTTTTCTTAGGTTCAAACTTCTTTGGATTCTCAGCACTCGCCACCATTGGAACATGTGACCCATCCTTCTCTGCCAGATGTTGTACTCATTTCGCTTCAACATGGGTTGTTTGAAAAGTGAACCGATGTTATTGTTAACATCTTGTGATTGTGACGTCATCCTGGTTGTTTTACAGGTACTGATTAATCAACTTTGCTCGTGATTAAATCTTACTCTGTTTTTCAACAAAACGAACAATTATAAGTATCAACGATTGTGAGCTGAACTTTTACGTCAAAATGATTGTTAGATAAAATTTGACTGTCCTAGCTCTGATACCAATTGTTAGGATCTGAGTTTTTATGATTGTGTTTTGTTTAACTAAAATGAAGATGAACAAGAATAATTGCAGCGGAATTAAAATGGAATAAAACTTTCAACACAATCAAACGGAAGATTTGCTTTCAACATATATGTTTAACATGAAATCGAATGATTATATTTATTATAAAATTCAATTACAATGCATGCATGTATTACAAACTCCCCCTCAGCCTGAGCTCACACAAGTTTGTTCATACAGAATGACAAGTGATGAAAGAGCTAATAGAACAGTACAGTACAGGGTACTGTTCTATTTATAGTACGAAGCAAACCACTGTGGCATCTTTGCTGACGTCACCATGAAAGCGACATCTAACCTCCTAACAAACTCAAACTACTGACCTATTACAACCACAGATTACAAACTACAAAGCATAATTGAAACAATTGATTCTTCATTCCACTGCTTAGGCTCCAGCAGTGCTTTAGTCTTCAACAGTACTTGAGACATAATCAGTTGATTGAGCATCAGCACTTTGGTCTTCATCAGTCTTTTGAATTGGGAGTAGTTAGGTTGGGTAGTACTTTGATTCCATCAGATGTTAGAGCCACTTCCAAGGGGAAAGATTGAATACAAACATCTGCTTATTCTGAATCCACTGATCTGATCTAGTTTTGGCTTTAATCAACTGTTCCTTTGATAGGGTTCAATCCAAACAAAACGGCATGACAAATCTAATTAAAATTTGATTATATATACTTGATCACATTAATAAACCCATTCCCACAAAAAGTGAGTTTTCAGCCTTTATTGAGCATACAAATATACATTTTTAAATTAAATGCTCATTTTTCGTTTCTTGTGTGAATAGCCGCTTTATTTCTTACGACTCTAGAACTTGCCATGACGATACATTCACGGTCATTAACAACTTAAACCCAAGTAAGTAAATGATGGAGGCATTAGGACTAACCCTTTTTTCTTTTCAACACCATTATTTTTCATTTTTTTTTACCACCTACCAAAAATCCCCCTAGCCCTTTGAGCCTAAACCTTTTCATTTCTAACCCACAAAACAAACACCCCTTTACCCACCAAAAACCCTTTTTATTTTAAACCATTTATTTTAGTAAAAAGCTCGGTCTTCATGTGACGTTCCTTATAAAAAAAATGAAGTCTAGCAATAAACAAACAAGTTCCTCAAAAGAAACTTTGTTTGAAAATGCTTCCTTTGAATAAAAAGTCACAAAAACAAAAAGTTTTACGACGACCGACGCTTTTTACGCCTTTCGCCCTTTTCTACTAACCACTAACCCAAACCCCACCTACCTTTAACCCAAGCCTAACCCTTCCCCAAGTCCTCTTGATATTTACAAAGGTTTATAGTTAAAAAGGAGAATGATTGATTGCTTGGCAAGCATATGGTAGAACTAAGTTCCATGCCGGTCTCGAGTGTTTCACAAAAATACATCTTCGGTCGAGTGTTGAGTGATCTCCCGTGAGATATGTGAACTTGTATATAAATGAAATTTTAAAGAGGCATGTTATGCCCAAATAAGTAATTTCTCTTATGAAACGTTCTAAATAAATCATAACGAATAGGATTGTAAATAGCATAAAAATAAAGCCAAGTAAAGATCTTGGAATCCCAACACTCAAGACAAGCCCAAAACTTCTCTTCTACCCATTCCATTTGGGAGTGTAAGCCACATTAAAAAGAGTTTTGCTTGAGGACAAGCAAAGATTCAAGTGTGGGGGTATTTGATGTGTGTAAAATGCAACATATAAATTACATCAAATGAGGCATAAAACTAACCCTTTTTTAGTACTAATGTTGGAAAAAGTGTGCTTTTGTCTTCCTTTTGTATTTTCAGGATTAAATGAGCGTAAATGAACAAAAGAAGCAAAAATGCAGCCAAATCTAGCATAAATACAAGAAAAGGAATAAACGTGACATGCCCGACCCCTCGACAACATCTTCCCAAGCTAAAACAAGAGATCAGAAGGAAGAACACGGCCCCGTGCCTAGCGGACACGGGGGCGTGCTCAAGTGTCTGCAGAAAAGACAACGTTGTAGAAGCTTCTATTTCCCAACACGGGGGCATGCCCAGCTCAACACGGTCGTGGTCAACGCTAAGATTCGCAGAATCCAAGCAAATCTTGATAGTAAAGATACGCTTCTGCACACGGGGCCGTGCCCAGCGGACCCGGGGGCGTATGGAGTTAATACAAACTACAATTAATGAAGAAAGAGAAAGTGGATGGACACGGGGCCGTGCCCAGTGGACACGGGGCCGTGTCCGGGCTTCTGTGCAGGCTATAAATAGAGGTGCTTGGTTCACTTCAAAGGCATCCCTTGGCAAACCACCTCTCTACCACTTCACCCACACTCCACCACCATCACAACCCATATCCACCACCATCATCCATCATCCATCTTAGAGTGTGTGTAGTAGTCTCGGGATCCAAGATTGATAGTAAGAGTTCTTGACAATCAAATGCCATGTTTTCCTAAGTCTCTTACATCGCTTGGTGAAGACAAGCATTTAGTGTAATACTTTTGTTTTTTATCTTTTCGCACTTTTTAATTGGTTTTGTATTAATGACTTTAATAACTAGTTTCTTACGTTGAAGGTGAAACTTCCTTATCATTTGTCCGTGGTGTCTTGGCGTTATTTTACTGTCTATATAAAATAAAAGATTTACACCATTCATATCTCTACGATCTATATAGAGATATGTTGGCTACCTGGTTGGGGGTTAAGGGAATGGTTTGTTAAGGATCTTGCCTTGTTCAGTGTATAGATCCTGCAAGGACCTAGGTCAAGCTTACTAGGACATCCTTCAATATCCACTGGTATTGGATGGAAGGGGTGCGAATGGCTTGATCCCCTCATATGTAAACTACTATTAATAAATTAACCCGGCTACTTGGGATTGTATCCCTGCTGACTCAAACCACTTAGCCGAGGGTAACGTCACCTTCAAAAGAGGGGCCTGCCACATTACGCATTAATAACTTAATTAACTATCTTTCAATATTCCAACCCTTTAGGATTGTATCCTTGCTGACTCAAACTACTAGGTTGAGGGTAACGTCACCTTCAAAAGAGGGGCCTACTACTATAACTAAGATAATCTCTTAAAAAGTGCAAAAGTGCGGAAATCATCAAAGGTTACACTAAAGGCGAGTCGGATCCAAGTGATTCATCTTGTCTATCTATTTTATTTTTAATTTTATTTTCAACATTTTTAGTTTTTATTTTCATGTTAAAACATTTTTCTAAAATTTTGATTTGATTAGACGTTGAGGATAAACCGGTATTAAAAGCTCTTGTGTCCTTGGACGACCTCAGTATCTTACCAACGCTATACTACGCTCATGATGGGTGCACTTGCCCATATGTGTGTTTAGTGTTAGTAGAATATCGTGTTTTATAAATATAATGCTTGACTAAAGTGTTAAAAAGGGCTAAAAATATATACAAAAAAATATGTACACACCAACACACATCAGAAACCTTAGTTGAAAGAAGTAATCGACCCATGAGAGTCAAAATGAATGATGGGCTAGGATTCGGATGAATGACTTATGTAATTTGCAACGAAAGAAAACTTTCACAAGAAAACCTAAGATAATGTTGTGACACCCCAGGAAAACCAGTGAACGAACGATACAGTTTACCTAGCTTCCTCAGTGAGTGCGTACCAAATTTCGGGACGAAATTTCTTTTTAGTTGGGGATAATGTGACAACTCGTACTTTAGACTTATCTTGTGTAACGTTATATGCTTACGTGAATTATATTATTATATGAATGCTATGTATTATATGCGTATGTGAATGTTACACGAACCGAACCGCACAACATGTATCAAACGCACAAGGCCATTGGGCCGTATTGTGTGTACTCGGACCATAGGGCAACCGAGTGGGCTCGGCCCACTCCCCTTATACGCAAACAAACACTCCTTGGGGACTTGTTTTCTCATTTGTTGCAAAAACATAACACATACACAAGTCACAAAACCCTAGCTCCTCTCTCTCTCGTTTCTCTTGGAACCCGACGGCAACAACCCTTTGGCGATCGAAGATCTTGTTCCTTATTCGGATCACCCTCTCTCTCCTTGTTTGATTCTAACCGGTTAGTGATTACCGAATTATGTTTGTTGATTAGTTTCGGTTGACATGATGTTATGGAATAACTAGGGTTCTTGATATGAATAATTGAATGGTTCTTGATGTGGTAACAATCATATGATTCGGGTTGCATGTTGTTAATTTGGAACCATAGATGTTAATCGGATTTGATGTAGATATGATTCTCTGTTATGTTCTTATGATTTGGTATGTTAACTCATTGTTGTTCTAGTTAATCGGATCATGTTACTATTGCATAAGTATTAGTATTGTTGATCATTGCTTGTTCATGTTTAAACTAGTTAGGGTTCATATGAAAGGCATGATAGATTTCCTGTTTGATCGATACTATGCCAATTGATTTGTGGAAATTGTGTTAGTTGATAACTGTCAAAATGGAAACCACGAAACGGATTGCATGAATTATGGAAATCTGTTACAATTTGATAGCCACACGGTTGCGAGTCGAGACCGTGTGATCTCGACCGGAGCATGACAACTCGAGACCCCGTAATCAGTGCGACTCGAGACCACACACTTCCGGCACAAACTACACAAGCCGAGACCGAGGTTACGAGTCCCGTTGCGACTCGAGACCATGTAGTCTCGAGTGGACCATGACGAGCCGAGACCGAGGTTGCGAGTCCCGTTGCGACTCGAGACCATGTAGTCTCGAGTGGACCATGACGAGCCGAGACCAGTTCTCTTGCGACTCGAGACACTCCTGTTGCGACTCGAGATCTCGACTCGAGACCATATGCACATGCACACACAATTGGGCTTATGGACTGTTTTCTTGTTTGGGCCGGGTGGTTTTTGGGCTGGACTTGTCCGATCGCACCATACTAATCGGATCGCACAAGTGCACTTATGTGTTATATATTTGGGCCGAGTACTATTGGGCTGATAATTGTTTGCACCAGCTGAATGGATCGCTTTGATTATTAAACTGTTGCCATGATCTATGTGTGCCTGAAACGTGTTAACATACGTGCATTACTTGAGTCAAAACCTGACTTGTATAATAACCATGATAGGGCGTGGTTGACCACTTACTAGCTTACCTCTTCTTTGTGCATCTGCCGAGCAAACCAAGGTGAGTTCCCACAGCCAAGGCATGGGATTCCCGGGTTGGGAATTGGGTTGAAATGTTTGTTATGGAATGATTACTCGTACTTACGCAATCACTAGACTATAGACCATCGTCCTCAGGATAGTCAGGACACTTACGTAAATCCTGCGTAAACTAGTATCTACCATTGTCTCCCGGGTCGGGAGGACACTTACGTAAATCCTGCGTAACCCAATACCCACTACTGTCTTCCGGGTCGGAAGGACACTTACGTAAATCCTACGTAAACCCCACGCGTACCACTGTCCTCGGGGAAGGGCACTCACGTAAATCCTGCGTGACCTAGTACGTATTCCTGTTCTCGGATTAAGAAGAACACATGGTTGCAAATAGTCTAGTAAGTACCATAATGGGAAACCCCCATTAGTAAGATAAACGTGGGAATCCCCCACTAGTAATATATATATACAAGGCAATGGGAAACCCCCACCATTAGTACACACATGCATGGGAAGCCCCCAACTAGATGAACATACTCATTGCTATTACGAACTTATTTTCTGTGAACTCGCTCAACTAGTTGTTGATTATCTGCTGCATGCCTTGCAGGACCTTAGGTACACTATGGATCTTGCACAAGGAGGAGCAGGTCGTTGTGGGCAAATGGATCGTGATTACTTATGTCATTTCATACATTAATACTTATGATTGGGTTTTTACATTAATGCTTCCGCTACACTTAACTATGTTGGTTTTGATAAACACCTTTCGTATTGATGGATAACTTTTACTCTATATTTACATGTTCAATATGATTGGTGGCTTGATCCTGGTCATGTCACGCTCCCAAGCGGTGGTACTCCGCGGGTGGATTTTGGGGGTGTGACAGATTGGTATCAGAGCCATTGGTTATAGAGAACTTGGTTTTAATATGGGGGAAAACGTTTTTATTAAAACCAGACTATAACCAGTACAGTGCTCTCAACAATCCACAACGACGCTTCGCTCCACGTGCAAGACTCGACATCCTAGGTAATAAAGTTTATGTTTATTGCCTGCATGCTAGAACTATATAGAACTTTGCTCGCATTACGCTTAGATACACATGACACTATTGCCTGAGAATACCTACGTGCTTACACTTTTCTGTCATCTCCCTACTCGCGAACCACTCTCACTTACGTTACTTTTATAATGAAGATCATGTCTGGACGAATTAACATGACTCAAGCCCAGCTAGAGGCTCTCGTTCAAGCTCAAGTTGCTGCGGCACTTGCAGCTGCTCAAGCAGGTCAACCAGCGCAGCAGCAAGTTTGCACCTTTAAGAACTTCATGGACTGTTGTCCAAGTACTTTCAGCGGCACAGAGGGGGCAGTGGGACTCCTCCACTGGTTTGAGAAGCTGGAGTCAGTGTTCGAGATGTGCGAATGCCCTGAGGCTCGCAGGGTGAAATACGCCACTGGCACGCTAGAAGGAATAGCACTAACTTGGTGGAACGCCCAAGTCCAGATCTTAGGGTTGGCAGCTGCTAACGCCACACCCTGGAATGAATTCAAAGAACTTATCAAACGTGAGTACTGCACAAGGGATGATATCCACAAGCTGGAGAATGAGTTTTATCACTTGAAGATGATGGGGTCAGAGATAGAAGCATACACGAAGCGATCGAACGAACTGGCTATTTTGTGTCCTACCATGGTAGACCCTCCGATCAAGCGCATCGAGTTGTACCTCAAGGGTCTAGCCTCAGAAATTCAGAGCCATGTTACATCGGCTAACCTCGACAATATCCAAGACATCCAGCGTCTTGCTCATCGCCTCACGGATCAGGCGGTGGATCAGAACAAGTTGCCCAAACGCATCAGTGCTACCACTTCAGCTGCTACTCCCACTACACCCAGTGACAATAAAAGAAAGTGGGATGGAGATTCTAGCAAAGGTTCAGCAACAGTTCAATCCCAAGCTCAGCAGCAGAAGACTGATCACTACCAGAGTCCCAGCCAGCAATCCTCTGGTGGTCATAGACAGAGAAGGTATCAAGGGTTTCACCCCAAGTGTCACAACTGCAACAGGCATCACAGCGGCCAGTGCAACAAGGGTCGTTGTCAAAGATGTCTCAAGATGGGTCACGAGGCCAAAGACTGTAGGAGCCCACGGCCTGCAAATCAGAACCAGCAACCGCAACAACCAGCTCCACAGAACCCGCAGCAGCAGCAGCAGCCACAGCGTGGAAACCGGGGATGTTTCCAGTGTGGGGCTGAAGGTCATTTCAAACGCGACTGTCCTCAACTGAACCAGAACCAGAATCGCAACAACAATAACCAGGGCAACGGGAACAACAACAATGGGGGAAACAACAACAACAATGGCAACGAGGCAAGGGGTCGAGCTTTCGTGTTAGGACGAGGAGACGCAATGAACGATCCCAATGTGGTTATGGGTAAGTTTCTCCTTGACGATATTTATGTTACTGTTTTATTTGATTCGGGTGCGGATACAAGTTATATTTCTGTGAAAGCCAGTAAATTGTTAAAACGTACATCAACACCCCTAAGCACCAAACATGTCGTAGAGCTAGCTAATGGTAAGAGTTTAGAAGCCACGCAGATAGTCAGGGGTTGTAGTATTGTATTAGCCGGTCAAGTTTTCTCCATCGACCTTATTCCCATAGTCTTGGGAAGTTTTGATATCGTTATTGGGATGGATTGGTTATCCCAACATCAGGCAGAGATCTTATGCAGTGAGAAGATCATTCGTATTCCCCGTTCTGGTCAAGAACCTCTTGAAGTTCAAGGCGACAAGAGTGGTGCTGTGGTTGGCATCATCTCTTTCTTGAAGGCTCAAAAGTGTCTGCGGAAGGGTCACACCGCAATCTTGGCACTCGTTACAGACGCATCAGCAAAGGAAAAGAAATTGGAGGATATTCCAATTGTTCGCGACTACCCTCAAGTGTTTCCTGAAGATTTACCTGGCGTACCGCCTCACCGTCAGGTCGAATTTCAAATCGAGCTCGCTCCAGGAGCAGCACCCATAGCTCGCGCACCATATCGTCTAGCTCCATCAGAATTGGAAGAATTGTCAAAGCAGCTACAAGAGCTCTTGGAAAAGGGCTTCATTCGTCCAAGCTCTTCGCCTTGGGGAGCTCCGGTACTTTTCGTGAAAAAGAAGGACGGTACCTTCAGGATGTGTATAGACTACCGCGAACTCAACAAGGTGACGGTGAAGAACCGTTATCCTCTTCCGCGTATAGATGATTTATTCGACCAGTTGCAAGGGTCGTGCTACTATTCGAAGATAGACCTGAGGTCAGGTTATCATCAGCTGAGAGTCCGAGAGGAGGACGTCTCCAAGACAGCATTCAGAACTCGCTACGGCCAATACGAGTTTCTTGTCATGCCGTTCGGGTTAACGAACGCACCTGCCGTATTTATGGACCTTATGAACAGGGTGTGCAAACCCTATCTTGACAAGTTCGTCATTGTCTTCATCGACGATATCCTGATCTACTCCAAGAGTCAGGAGGAACACGAGCAGCATCTACGTCTTATTTTGGAACTTCTTCGAAAGGAACAGCTGTACGCTAAGTTTTCGAAATGCGACTTCTGGCTTCGTGAAGTCCACTTTCTAGGCCACGTAGTGAACGAGGATGGGATCCATGTTGATCCATCCAAGGTAGACTCGATCAGAAACTGGCCTGCACCACGTACGCCAACGGAAATACGCCAATTCTTGGGTTTGGTGGGTTACTACAGACGGTTTATTAGAGACTTTTCAATGATTACTCAGCCGCTTACGCTACTAACACAAAAGGGTGTCACCTATCGCTGGGGAGAGCCCCAGGAGACTGCTTTTCAGCACTTAAAGGATAGACTTTGCAGTGCACCTATCCTCTCTTTGCCAGAGGGCACAGACGACTTTGTGGTTTACTGCGATGCATCCATCCATGGGCTCGGTTGTGTGTTAATGCAACGCGACAAGGTTATTGCTTACGCCTCTCGACAACTTAAGACGCACGAAAGGAACTACACTACGCATGACTTGGAACTAGGAGCAGTGATCTTTGCACTTAAGATATGGCGACACTACCTGTACGGTACCAAGTGCACAATTTACACCGATCACAGGAGTCTCGAGCATATTCTTAAGCAGAAGGATTTGAATATGCGTCAACGGCGATGGGTCGAGTTACTGAACGATTACGAGTGCGCCATCAAGTACCATCCAGGCAAAGCCAATGTTGTGGCTGACGCCCTCAGTCGGAAAGACACTTTACCTCGGTGCGTGCGAGCGCTGCAGCTTACGATTCAGTCTAGCCTTCCTACACAGATACGAGATGCTCAGGCAGAAGCATTGAAACCAGAAAACGTAAGGGCAGAAGCCCTACGCGGCTCAAGGCAACGATTAGAACAGAAGGCAGACGGCGCCTACTATGTAACGGGGCGTATTTGGGTCCCACTTTATGGCGGTCTACGAGAACTTGTGATGGACGAAGCACACAAGTCTCGCTACTCGGTACACCCAGGTTCGGACAAAATGTACCACGACATCAGAACTACTTATTGGTGGCCTAGCATGAAGGCCCACATCGCTACGTACGTTGGAAAATGCTTGACCTGTGCGAGAGTCAAGGTCGAATACCAGAAACCAGCTGGCCTACTTCAGCAGCCTAAGATACCGCAATGGAAATGGGAAGAAATTTCCATGGATTTCGTTACAGGCCTACCTAGATCCCAGCGGGGAAATGATACTATATGGGTGATCGTGGATCGACTCACCAAGTCTGCACACTTTCTGGCTATAAAGGAAACGGATAAGTTCTCCACTCTCGCAGACGTCTATCTTAAAGAAGTTGTTTCGCGGCACGGGGTGCCCACCTCCATCATTTCGGATCGGGATGCACGATTCACGTCAGAACTATGGCAAGCGATGCACAAATCTTTCAGCTCACGGTTAGACATGAGCACAGCTTATCACCCTCAGACGGATGGGCAGTCTGAGCGAACGATTCAAACTCTTGAAGACATGCTTCGGGCATGCGTTATCGATTTCGGCAACGGCTGGGAAGAGCACCTCCCTTTGGTAGAGTTCTCATACAATAACAGTTATCACACCAGCATACAAGCTGCACCATTCGAGGCATTGTACGGACGTAAATGTCGGTCACCCCTCTGTTGGGCAGAGGTGGGGGATAGTCAGATTACGGGTCCAGAGATTGTAGTGGACGCCACAGAAAAGATTGCACAGATACGACAACGCATGGCGGCAGCACGCGACCGTCAGAAAGCCTACGCGGACAAGCGTAGAAAGCCATTGGAATTTCAGGTCGGGGACCGGGTTTTATTAAAAGTTTCACCCTGGAAGGGTGTAGTTCGTTTTGGCAAACGGGGCAAACTAAATCCGCGGTATGTCGGACCGTTCGAGATCATAGAAAAGATTGGCAAAGTAGCATACAAGATAAACCTACCAGCTGAACTCGGTGCAGTTCACAATGTCTTTCACGTGTCGAATCTGAAGAAGTGCCTGTCAGATGAGACCCTTATCATTCCTTTCAAAGAACTCACTATCGACGAGCGATTGCAGTTCGTCGAGGAGCCAGTTGAAATCACGGACCGGGATGTGAAGGTCCTCAAAAACAAGAGAATCCCACTTGTTCGAGTTCGTTGGAACTCCAAACGTGGCCCAGAGTACACCTGGGAACGCGAAGACAGGATGACAGAAAAGTACCCCTAGTTATTCGGAACCAATGCAACCACTACTGAGGCTGAAGCTACTACTTCGGAATTTCGGGACGAAATTCCAGATCAACGGGGGGAGGATGTGACACCCCAGGAAAACCAGTGAACGAACGATACAGCTTACCTAGCTTCCTCAGTGAGTGCGTACCAAATTTCGGGACGAAATTTCTTTTTAGTTGGGGATAATGTGACAACTCGTACTTTAGACTTATCTTGTGTAACGTTATATGCTTACGTGAATTATATTATTATATGAATGCTATGTATTATATGCGTATGTGAATGTTACACGAACCGAACCGCACAACATGTATCAAACGCACAAGGCCATTGGGCCGTATTGTGTGTACTCAGACCATAGGGCAACCGAGTGGGCTCGGCCCACTCCCCTTATACGCAAACAAACACTCCTTAGGGACTTATTTTCTCATTTGTTGCAAAAACATAACACATACACAAGTCACAAAACCCTAGCTCCTCTCTCTCTCGTTTCTCTTGGAACCCGACGGCAACAACCCTTTGGCGATCGAAGATCTTGTTCCTTATTCGGATCACCCTCTCTCTCCTTGTTTGATTCTAACCGGTTAGTGATTACCGAATTATGTTTGTTGATTAGTTTCGGTTGACATGATGTTATGGAATAACTAGGGTTCTTGATATGAATAATTGAATGGTTCTTGATGTGGTAACAATCATATGATTCGGGTTGCATGTTGTTAATTTGGAACCATAGATGTTAATCGGATTTGATGTAGATATGATTCTCTGTTATGTTCTTATGATTTGGTTGGTTAACTCATTGTTGTTCTAGTTAATCGGATCATGTTACTATTGCATAAGTATTAGTATTGTTGATCATTGCTTGTTCATATTTAAACTAGTTAGGGTTCATATGAAAGGCATGATAGATTTCCTGTTTGATCGATACTATGCCAATTGATTTGTGGAAATTGTGTTAGTTGATAATTGTCAAAATGGAAACCACGAAACGGATTGCATGAATTATGGAAATCTGTTACAATTTGATAGCCACACGGTTGCGAGTCGAGACCGTGTGATCTCGACCGGAGCATGACAACTCGAGACCCCGTAATCAGTGCGACTCGAGACCACACACTTCCGGCACAAACTACACAAGCCGAGACCGAGGTTGCGAGTCCCGTTGCGACTCGAGACCATGTAGTCTCGAGTGGACCATGACGAGCCGAGACCAGTTCTCTTGCGACTCGAGACACTCCTGTTGCGACTCGAGATCTCGACTCGAGACCATATGCACATGCACACACAATTGGGCTTATGGACTGTTTTCTTGTTTGGGCCGGGTGGTTTTTGGGCTGGACTTGTCCGATCGCACCATACTAATCGGATCGCACAAGTGCACTTATGTGTTATATATTTGGGCCGAGTACTATTGGGCTGATAATTGTTTGCACCAGCTGAATGGATCGCTTTGATTATTAAACTGTTGCCATGATCTATGTGTGCCTGAAACGTGTTAACATACGTGCATTACTTGAGTCAAAACCTGACTTGTATAATAACCATGATAGGGCGTGGTTGACCACTTACTAGCTTACCTCTTCTTTGTGCATCTGCCGAGCAAACCAAGGTGAGTTCACACAGCCAAGGCATGGGATTCCCGGGTTAGGAATTGGGTTGAAATGTTTGTTATGGAACGATTACTCGTACTTACGCAATCACTAGACTATAGACCATCGTCCTCGGGATAGTCAGGACACTTACGTAAATCCTGCGTAAACTAGTATCTACCATTGTCTCCCGGGTCGGGAGGACACTTACGTAAATCCTGCGTAACCCAATACCCACTACTGTCTTCCGGGTCGGAAGGACACTTACGTAAATCCTACGTAAACCCCACGCGTACCACTGTCCTCGGGGAAGGGCACTCACGTACATCCCGCGTGACCTAGTACGTATTCCTGTTCTCGGATTAAGAAGAACACATGGTTGCAAATAGTCTAGTAAGTACCATAATGGGAAACCCCCATTAGTAAGATAAACGTGGGAATCCCCCACTAGTAATATATATATACAAGGCAATGGGAAACCCCCACCATTAGTACACACATGCATGGGAAGCCCCCAACTAGATGAACATACTCATTGCTATTATGAACTTATTTTCTGTGAACTCGCTCAACTAGTTGTTGATTATCTGCTGCATGCCTTGCAGGACCTTAGGTACACTATGGAGCTTGCACAAGGAGGAGCAGGTCGTTGTGGGCAAATGGATCGTGATTACTTATGTCATTTCATACATTAATACTTATGATTGGGTTTTTACATTAATGCTTCCGCTACACTTAACTATGTTGGTTTTGATAAACACCTTTCGTATTGATGGATAACTTTTACTCTATATTTACATGTTCAATATGATTGGTGGCTTGATCCTGGTCATGTCACGCTCCCAAGCGGTGGTACTCCGCGGGTGGATTTTGGGGGTGTGACAAATGTCTTGCAAGTATGCTTGATTTGGAAGGAAGTACCAACGTGTACTTCAATGCAAATACGATAAGTAAGAAGTGGCAGTTGACTTTAAAAAGTCAAACTGCAAAAGTTCGTAACATAATTCACTAAATGAAAGATTTGTATGTAAGAATGGAATGTGTGATATGCTATAGTATGTATGTGTGAATAACCATCGAAAAGTATGAATATTTAAGTGAAATGTGCTAACCATTACTTTGTAAATAAGAATGGTAGAATGCTTGAAGTAATGAAGCTAGTAGAATTGGTGAAAGGACACTCAAGAGTGGAAACTTGTCATCATGGTTGAATGGAATCAATCTAGTTATGGATTCGTGAAGATATGGGACGAACCGTTTTGTGGCTCATTGCATTGTGCAAAATAACGCGGTTAGCAAACTACTTAATTTGTGAATGTAGGATAGAAAGTTATAGATTGAATAGTACTTTCATACGAACTAACGGTAGCACAAGTATAATATGGTAATGAACGTTTGACTTTTGAAGGTCAACAAAGGAATGAAATTTAGGTCCAGACTAATGTCATTAAGCAATGCATATATGTGAATATATTAAGAAATACATAAAAACAAACGGATGGACAAGTTAAGAGGACATGAATGAAATGAATTGGAATTGGAATTTAACCCCAGGGTGTACATAGTACCATGTAATAATGGCAACCGTAGCATGATGTTTAACTCTGGAGTTAAGCATGAATGTGTGAGTATGAAAAAGTAGTTTTGTTGCGATAACGAAACAAGAATTAAATGTTATATGATATATGTATGAACATATCCTGACTTCTTATGTAATTACAAAAGTAATTAGAATAAAATGTCGATAGTAGAATGTTGTAGTGAGATAATAATGAGCTTTAGAGTGACTAACGGAAGAGTAGAATGTCATGTACGATTCATGAGTGAAAGCAGGAAGCTTCAGTAGTTATGATTAACAAAGGTATGGAAGATTTGCTTGAATTAAGAAGGTAGGGACATAACGTATGATTACGTATGTTCATGTTGTATAAACCATGAGTTCATTCTTGCTATAATATGAATTTTGAATAAATTAAAGGAATGAACTAGTGGTGATGATGATCACTAGAAACTAACTTTATGTAAGAATCTGAAATCTAAGGGAATGTATTTTAGGGATGTGCCCTAAATGTGCCGGTTGATGGGTTAATAATAACCGGAAAGTGAAGGTAGATATTGTCTAGTGGGAATGAACAAGGTTTCGAGGACGAAACCTCCTTTAAGGGGGGTATACTTGTAACACCCAAAAATGCGTAAATGAGATTAATTCGTGTTATGTAATTAGAAAGAGAATAAAGCACATTAGTATGGGTAACATAACTAACAGAAACTAACTTAGTTAAAACAATGGTAGAAATTATTATGCTCATCTATTATTTGTGACAAAAGAAAATAAAGTTAATATCTTGAGGGACCAGAAGTGAATATGTGCAAAACTTTCAAAAGGAAATAAAAGTGGAGGAATGTGGGTGAGTATGTGTGTGTCAAGATATAGAACAAGAAGGAGAAACCCTTCTTCAAATATAACATGAAATCTAGCTTTTCGTATGTGAATTAGAGCTGAATTTATATGCATGGGTTAAGATTATCAAGCATCTAAGTGTTCTCTACATAAGGTATGCTAAAATTTATGTTTGGGTGACCTTTGATGAAATGGGTTGTGATTAATCCGTGAGTTTATGTGAAATTAGGATGACTATGAGTTAGAATCATCTTATAGAACATGAATCATACTTGAAATTTTGATTATTTGGATGATTTGATTAAAACCCACTTGTAGTAGTGATGTTATGCGTATGATGATGTTACATGTGCCAAAATTTAGTTTAATATTGATGTATAAAAATTGATGTTGTAGATTATTAATAGATGAATGTGTTATAGAATGAAGATTGTGTAAACTAGTTGATTTTGATAAAACATAGCATGAACTAGTAAGGATATGCATAATGCACTCGTACATATGCTTTAATAGTGGTACGCCCACCAAGTGTTTGATGAAATACCTTGTGTAGTGATTCTTATGTGATGATGGTAATTTCATGTGCACATGATGTTAGAATGGCTAGAATTGGTAAAATAATGAATTTGCTAGTTGTTATGTTAAGAAAAGAATATGAGATGCAAGTATGAAATTGAAGGATGATCATTGTGAAAACTCTAGCCTTGAATGTGATGGTCAATGGTAGGATCATGAAGGCAATAATATGTTTTAAAACTTATTACATAGATGTATGTATGTAATTATTTGATCAAGAGGTGGTACGTGTTCTATAACATGAGCATGAAGTGCAAATGTAACATTAGTATGGTCGACTATGTTGGGATGGGTACACGTCTATGGGTTGAAATTGTGTAAGTAGGATAGTTGACTTTCTGAAAGTCAACTATATAGGAAATAGCATAGATGAAATTTTGGACGCCATTGTAAGGAATGAGGAAACATATGATACAAGTTAGATTATTTATGTGCTATACATGATGGTGAATGAAATTTGCATGGATTTGGAATAAGTTGATTGTTAATGCGAGTCTTATGCATGCTAGTAGTTATTTAACGAGAGTCAAGAAACCGTTTGGGTTGGGATTGAATGCTAGTGTTGATGAACATGTGTAATAACAATGTTTTGGATATGATGGCATCAATAGGTAGGAGTTTTCACTAGCATGGACCAAAGCATGAAAGACTAATGGAACAAGAGGAAGCGAGGAAACTAGCATGAACATGGCAGGCACAAGGTAAGTGATTCTCATACACACTTCGAAGTATGTATTTATGTAATTGTTATTCCTATTTGTTTAAAGTGGGATTATGGTAGTGTAAAGGGAAACAGAATCTTGGTTAGATGTTATATGTTTGATTTGAAGCGATTCGGGGGAGGCCTGATCGAGCGGGACCCGATACGGGTCAATTTCGACTGCAAACACAAAAAAAACAGCACCTGGCCGTAAGCTACGACAGCTGGCTGTAACTTAAGGCGGGATTGGTCAGGCCACAACCTAAAAAAAAACTTTTTTTTGGTCTCTTGCACATTCCAAACCTTGTGAAAACGTTCTGAGGCCCTGTTAAAGTCCCGAAATGCGCTGCAAAGTTTGCTAGACTTACAAAGTTACATTACAGCATGTCGGAATGTTCGAATTATAAGTATGAGCAAAATTAAGAAGTAATGTAACAGAAGATGGATTTGGTTGTTGGGGTTTGGGTTTGGGTAAGGATGGAACTGTATGCGTGTACAAATGGGAGACGAATAATGAATGTGGACATGTTTGTGTGAGTTATATGTAAGTGTGTAATTAAGACTTGTGTGAACAAATGTGTTAGAATGTATTACAAGTGTGAAAAGGACGAAACTTGTACATAGGTATGTTATAGTTAGACAGTTGTGTGCCTGTAAAAGTATGATATTTGAATACGAATAAGTGAATGTGACTTGTATGTATGTATGTAGATATGGAACTGTAGCATGTGTAAGTAGTGTAAACTTGTATGTACGCACATATGAATGGGATACGTATGAATGTACTTAGATATATGAAAGTGTGTACGCGTGTTGTAATCTAATGATTGTAGATCACGGGTATACGTATATGTAAAGATGTGGGTTTTCAATATGTTTGAGATTATGTATTCCTTACCATGTTACTATTGAGAATAAAATGAAGTGCAGGTATGGGAATGCCGAACTCTCGAGAAATTGATGTCGAAATCGAGTCAATAAAATTGAAAGGATGTTTTAATGGAATACTGATGTAATTAGAATGTGATATGACCTTTTAAGTATATGTATTAAATTATATATGATGTCACCATTTACTAATGCGTCGGTTATATTGGGTGACCGTAGGTTACACGGACATCATTATCAAGGCCGGCTCTTGGGCCGGGTAACCCGTGCTATCGCTCGAGGCCCAAATTTTTAAAGGGCCTGAAAGATTTCTATGAGCTTTTATATATATATACTTAATTATATATTTAATATATGCATCTACTCATTATGGAAAAAGATATTAGTGGTGGAGTGAAAAAACCATCTCAAGATAATAATGTAAAGGTCTCAAGTTCAAATCTTGACTCCACCTCCAAGGGTTTGTTTGTTTTTCTTTAATTCATTTCCCCAACCACAATTTTGGGCCCAAATTTTTTTTGTCGCCCGAGGCCTAAATATTTTTGAGAGTTCTCGGGGACGGCTCTGATCATTATCATCATGAAGAACAAGCGGGTGAAGATCGAGATAAAGAGCATGGATTGTATGAAACGTAGTCACGTAGATTGTATTTGCATCTTATTCTTTACACGTTGATTAAGGATGAATGATTTCTTTCTTTAAAATGTGTTTACTTTTTCTTTTTAACTTTTTTGTAAGTTCGGATTATTCGTTTCAGAATCCGGGAATAACTGATAGATAACGCAGCATAACTATACTTTCTCTCTATAAAGTAAATATATTTATAAAATAATTAGTTATAGTATGTTGAAATATCTAGTTTGGTTGAACGCCTGATAGATAAAGCAGCACAACTATACTTTCTCTCTATAAAGTAAAAATATTTATAAAATAATTAGTTATAGTTTGGTAGAACGAACATGTACTACTAAAATTATAGGTAAATCTCGCAACTTAAATACTTAATGTATTACATAACCATATTATTATATATAAAAAACTCAACTTTATCAGCTCTAATTGATTTAATAAAAAAAATATTCACCATAATCATATATGATGAAAAATAGTGTCCACATCAAATATTTTATCAATGGAAAAGTTAACTACAAAATTCGATTGGTTTAATGGGTAATAAATTAACTTGTTTTAAAGACTTTGCCAAAAGTATGATTAAATTAGTGTGAAGTGTGAACAATTTAATATAAATTATGGACATTTTAACTTAGTTTAAAGACTGATATAAAATTATTAAAGTATTTATTAGATAAATAAATAAGAAAGGTACGTTAGTTTCCTAGCATTGCAAGTATCTCAAACTTAAATCTATAAAATAGTCATAAATGTGTGTAGCTTGCTATAAGCATGTAGGTTGTGGTATAAAGCCCCTACGGGCTTTATCACGTCACGTCAGATTTACCTAGGCGTCAAGTCATATGGGGGGTTTTAAAGCTTCTTCCTCTAACTTGCATGCAATGGTTTAAAGTCCCCTATTAAACAAAATTAAAAGAAAAAGATTCTATTGGTTGAAAAGAGGTTGGCGCCTCCTGCACACACCTTTAACGCTCGTTAGCACCATGGCGGAGAACCCATAGCGCCCCCTGTTAATTTGAACGAGATGGTTGGGCGCTATAGATGTTGAGGTGGCGCTAAGCCACACCTTGTGGCCTAAGCTTAAGTGTAGTAGTCATACCACTTAACCGCCTTTGATAGAGGTTATGTGACAAAGAGAGAAGGTTATGGGGTATTATATCATAAGGGTGTGTACCAATGGGGTGGTGCTCCATTGGCAAATACAACACCTTTAAACACATTAGGAGGAGGGGATCTTGGGTTCAAGTCCCACAGACGACATGAGTAAAGAAATTTGTCATTCAAAAAAAAAATCATAAGGGACTGTACTGGTAACACTATATACCCATCATTACTCAATTATTAATTTTGTTTTTATTTTTCATTTAATCTCTATATTTCAAAGCTAATAACATTCGTTAAATTAAAAGAACATTACAAGGTATCGCGTATGGTTTTCTTTACCATCTTCAAATACTCGTCGTTGATTGTGTACGTGTTTCCATAGGCAAGTACACGTAACACGAATGTTACCTTTTGAATTGAGGTAAATCCTAGACATCTTCTAGCGTCGGTTTTTTTGCTTAAAGTAGTCATACTTACCTTCCAAATCATCGTTAATGCTCAGAAATAATCTTTTGTTCATCCGAATTCGGCGCCTCAAAACATCGTGACCGTGAACCGGTATAGGATCGAAGTAGTCTTTCATTAAACGTTCATTTGTGGCTTCACGGTCACGCACGACAGATTCCCACCTCAAGACCAGGCGCGGAGGAGAATTGTTAACCTGTCGCATGGCTTGAATCGTGAGGGCACACGCATCCGTAACCAATTCCTCCTCCTCCGCGGTTTCGTTGTAGGAAAAAAAGTATTTGGTAGAGATCGATAAACGAATCTTTTGATGTAGGCGAAGACATTGCAAAAGAGTTTTTTTTATGAGATTGTAGGATGTAGGATGGATTTTGTATGAGGTATGTTTGTTTTAATTGAGGAGTGTGTGTATTTAAATATATATATGTATTTTTGAAAATTAATTTTTTTATCCTCGATGACCGTTCAACAGCGAAATTTTTTGAAAACAACAATTTTCTCCCTTCTCCCGTTATATTTTTCAGTACCGGTTCGGCACCAGTATTCACTGGGTTTTACCCTTAAATATCGACGCCGTACCAGTACCGACCGATACCGAATCGTACCGTACCATGTATATTCAATACCGGTACCCATTTTTGGGAATTTCGGTAATGGTATTTTCGGTATCGGTTGGTACCGAGCTCATCAAATCATGTAGCAACGCAGCAATGCAAGTAATTGCACCATTTAAATTACTTTTCATACTAAGTAAACTATATTTCGTCTGAATGAGGTTTTATATACACAACAACTTATTTTGCTTTCTTTTTTGTCTTTTTCTGTAATAAATGAATTGTAGAATGTAAAATTAACTTGGATATTTAGAATATTGATGAGCAAATCGTATCAAATCCTGTAATCAAACCGGTATCGTATCGGTACCAAATTTACCATACCAAATCATTTTCGGTACGAATTTGGTACCCACCTTTTGGCATTTTTAGAATCGTTACTTTCGGTTCGACACCGGTCTAGCACCATACCTGTATTTATTGACTTTTACCTTCAAATACCACACCGCATTATACCGTGCATTTTCGGTGTCAATACCTAATTTCGATGATTTTCCGGATTGGTACTTTCGGTGCCGTTACCAGTACCGAGCTCATCCATATTTTAACGTGTTAGCACCGTAATAACTGAACTGAAAACAACGAATTTCCAACGTGTAGGACGTTTGCTCCTATTATTATATATTAGGTTATTTAAAATCGTTTTTTTAGGACGGAGTGACTATCCTTACCACGTCATGTTTATTTATGTTTTGATATTCGATATCTGCTTGCCGTTGCTGACACGCCTTTTGTAGTCATTGGATCCCCACCGCAACGCACGTGCGAAAAATCAACTAGTTAATATAAAAAACAAATGATCTGTTAGCACAATAAGTTATACAAGTCCAAGTTTTGTATAAATAAATACAAATATAGTGTAAAGTAAATCAATGTTAAAAAATAAGTAACAGAGTAGTTTTGTATTTTTACCAATTACTAAATTTAAAATGATTTAAAGTTAAGATTAAATATGATGTACAAGCCATTAGACTACATAAAATATACAAGTAAGTAATTGATGCACCTGAAAACAAATAGGAAAAAAATATCAAAGGACCCATTTCGTGCTTTCAAGCCCGTGTAGAAGGTTGTGCATTCATGCCTGTGTAGAAAGGCGCAACCCTTCCCAAAGGCGTCTCCAATGTAGCTGGTGTGTGTAAGGTCTGTTATGATTTTTATTGATATTTAAAGCTCATTTTACACATTAGTCAAATTTTAAATTTATAAAACACGATATTCTACTAACACTAAACACGTACATGGACAAGTGCACCTATCGTGAGCGTAGTATAGCGTTGGTAAGATACCGAGGTCGTCCAAAAACACAAAAGCTTTTAGTACCGGTTTATCCTCAACTTCTAATCAAACTAAAATTTTTGGAAAAGATTTTTAAACATAAAAACTAAAAACTAAAAATGCTGAAAATAAAAATAAAATAAAAACAGATAGACAAGATAAATCACTTGGATCCGAGTCGCCTTTAATGTATCCTTTGATGATTTACGCACTTTTGCACTTTTTTAGAGATTATCTTAGTTATAGTATAGGCCCCTATTTTGAAGGTGACGTTACCCTCAACCCAGTGGCTTGAGTCAGCAAGGATACAATCAGAAAGGGTCGGAATATTGAAAGATAATTAATTAAGTTATTAATGCGTAAAGTGGTAGGCATCTCTTTTGAAGGTGACGTTACCCTCGGCTAAGTGGTTTGAGTCAGCAGGGATATAATCCCAAGTAGCTAGTTTAATGTATTAATAGTAGTTTACAAATGAGAGGATCAAGCCATTCGCACCCCCGCCATCCAATACCAGTGGGTGTTGAAGGAGGTTCTAGTAAGCTTGGATACAAACCCAAGTAGCCAGTTTAATGTATTAATAGTAGTTTACAAATGAGGGGATCAAGCCATTCACACCCCCGCCATCCAATATCAGTGGGTGTTGAAGGAGGTTCTAGTAAGCTTGACCCAGGTTCTTGCAGGATCTATACACAGTAAAGTAATGCCAAGACACCACGGATAAATGATAAGGAAGTTTCACCTTCAACATAAGAAACTAGTTATTAAAGTCATTAATTCAAAACCAAATAAAAAGTGCGAAAAGATTAAAAATCAAAAGTAATACATTAAATGCTTGTATTCACCAAGTGATGTAAGAGACTTAGCCAAACATGGCCTTTGATTGACAAGAGCTCTTACAATCAATCTTGGATCCCGAGACTACTACTGTGACAACTCGAATTTCCAAGATTTCTATTACGCATTTATTGCACGTTTAGTGATTGTTTATTTGTTTGCTTGCACAATTAGTTGCTGTAAAACTGTAACGTTTTTGATTCAGTTAAGTATATGTGTAAATTATGAAAGTTTTGTCAAATGTATGAATGTGGTGGTGAAACTGTGAACTATTTTGAGATGGTGTGCTATTGTAAATTATGATACTTAGGGATGCATAAAATAATTAGTGAAACTCTAATCATTGTTAACCCTAATCCCTTTTCACTAATCACTTTCACAAAAACCAAAACACTGTATTCTCTAATCCTCTAGCAATCATCATCACCACCATCATTGGCACAAGACATTCATCACTCTTGATTCCTCTTTTTCTCTAGAATCATTCAAGGTAAACGGTTATTGATTGTTTGATTATCCTTAATTCATGATTCTTGTAATTCTTGAAAACCCTAGTTTATCATATGACGGTTCTGTGTTTTCAATTGATGTTGAATATTGTGATGATGATGATTAGTTGTATGTATGATGGATTGTTTCCTGTAATGATTGTTGTTAGTGATCATAGGTTGATTGATTGATTTCTGCCGTAATTATGAATGAAATTAGGGTTAGAAACACTGTTGAAGGTATGAATGTAACTGATACAATCGCAATGTAATGTTCGTATGTTTGATTTTCTGTCTGAGTTTTAAGTATTGATATATGTCCGACTTTTAAAACAAGTTAAGGGATCCGAGTTTTATAAGTTAGCATGGGTCCGAATTTTGAAGTGTATAAGGATCCGACCTTTTTAGTGATTCATGATGTCCGAATTTCTGTAAACATATGATCCGAATGTTGTGATGAGGACTTGGTCCGAAGTTATAATGAAAAGTTAAAAGGTCCGAATATATTGTAACATACTTGAAGGGTCCGAATTTTTATAATAAGCAACCTTTAGTCCGAGTTTTGTGGCCTGTGTATTGGTCCGAGTTTTATGTAAAACTCACCCCTAAGTCCGACCTTTAACCTTAGAAAGGGGTCCGACTTTGTGATACCTCCTTTGTCCGAGTTTTGCTTGTTTGTGATAGATGTCCGAGTTTTGTGTATAGGCTAAGGGTCCGACTTTTAACCCAAGACCCTTGGTCCGAGTTTAACCCTTGCAACAAGTCCGAGTTTTAACTCCCCAAAACCTCCATGGTCCGACTTTGTGGCCTACGACCCCATTGGTCCGAGTTTCAAACCCTTGTTCTCATGTCCGACCTTTAAACAGGGGAAACCCCCCCCCCCCACTTGTCTGAGTTTTAATAAAAAAGGGCATGACCTTGTGAATGTTTATATGAAGCTTCGAGTTGTATGATAAGTGTTGTTGAATCTGTTAAGGCTTGAATGATGTTTATGTGCTCAAATTTCATACGCATGATGTGTTGTCCGAACTTTAAATATATGCTCTCATAATTCACTGTTGTTAATGGTTGAAAAGACTGAGCTATGTTGATGCCAAGTCAGAACTTTGTGTGAAGAACAACATGCTACTGCATGCTACTGTTTACTACTGTATACGATTATGTGATACTGTCTGATTATGATGATACGTGTTACAGAATGATATAGCATGTTATTGTGCGATACGTTACCGTATGTTACTGTTTGAACACCAAAGAGTTGTAAACGTAATTGAACGTAAAATACTTACATCGTATCATGTGCAATGTATCCTAGGTCGTGTGTAACGGACTTAGATATTTAATAAACCTTAGAAGCAATAACATACCGAGCAAACCAAGGTGAGTTCACACTCTTACTAAGGCATGGGATTCCCAGGGCTGGGGAATGGGATTGAAGGAATAAGGGTGAATAGATTCGTACTGACACTAATACTAGACTACCATACCACTGTCCTCGGTTGTGCAGGACACATACTTATGCTACCACTGTCCTCGGTTGTGCAGGACACATACTTATGCTACTCACTGTCCTCGGTTGTGCAGGACACATACTTATGCTACTCACTGTCCTCGGTTGTGCAGGACACATACTTATGCTACTCACTGTCCTCGGTTGTGCAGGACACATACTTACAATATACGTATACTTATACTTACTACTATCCTCGGTTGTGAAGGATACTTACGTAATACCTACGTAAAACTCGTACGTACTATTGTTCTCGGTTGTGAAGAACACTTATGGTTACGAATAGTCTAGTGGATATACAACATGGGAAGCCCCCACCAATAGAACGTACTATCGGCCCAGTAGAGCCACATGTTACAAATGAACTTACTGTTACGCATTTACTTTCTGTGAACTCGCTCAACTAGTTGTTGATCCTCTGTTACATGCCTTGCAGGTCGTTAGGTACATGGAGCTTGCACAGGGAGGAGCTGGTCGTTGTGGGCTTGGATCGTGATTGTCTTGATTAAACACTTATGACATTTCATACTTATTTAAGTTGGATTTTATTTATACGCTTCCGCTAAACAGTGATAACACACTTATGTTTGAACACCTTTCATATCGGTGGTTGAATGGCATTTATTTTTATATATTAATTACATATTCAATATGAGTGGTGGCTTGATCCTAGTCAGTCACGCTCCCAAGCGGTGATACTCCGCAGGTGGATTTTGGGGGTGTGACAGATTGGTATCAGAGCCATTGGTTATAGAGAACTTGGTTTTAATATGGGAAAACGTTTTTATTAAAACCAGACTATAACCAGAACAGTGCTCTCAACGATCCACAACGACGCTTCGCTCCACGTGCAAGACTCAACATCCTAGGTAATAAGGTTTATGTTTATTACCTGCTTGCTAGAACTGCATAGAACTTTGCTCGTAGTATGTTTAGATTACATTGCTCACTACTTGTTATTGCTTGAGAACACCTACGTGCTTACACTCTTCTGTCATCGCACTATTCGCGAACCTCTCTCACTTACGTTACATTTGCTATGAAGATCATGGCCGGACATATCAACATGACACAAGCCCAGTTGACGGCTCTCATTAACGAACGAATTGCTGCGGCACTTGCAGCCATGCAAGCAGAAGGTAAACCCTGCAGTCGTAACTAGGATCTTTAGATCCTACATTCCTAAACCAACTCTTGTGTTTAACCTTGTCCTATTCTTATACACAATAGGTCAACACGCTCTGTCACCTGTTTACACCTTCAAAAATCTCAAGGATTGCCAACCTAGTACCTTCAGTGGAACTGAGGGAGTTGAAGGCCTCCTCCACTGGTTCGAGAGGCTCGAAACTGACTTTGAGGTGCATGATTGCCCTGAGTCTCGTAGAGTAAAGTTTGCTACTGGAACACTTGAAGGTGCTGCATTAACCTGGTGGGAAACACAGGTTCAGATGTTAGGGCTGGCCGCTGCTAATGCCACTCCCTGGAACGAATTCAAGGACCTAATTAAGGAAGAGTTTTGCAGTAGAGAAGACATCCACACACTAGAGGTAGAATTCCTCAACCTACAGATGGTGGGGTCTGAAATTGAAGCTTATACGAGGAGATCAAACGAATTAGCCACATTCTGTCCTACTATGGTAGACCCTCCCACCAAACGCATCGAACTGTATCTCAAGGGTCTGGTGCCCGAAATTCAGAGTCATGTGACCACAGCTAATCTTGGCATTATCCAGCAAGTCACTCGGCTTGCTCATCGTCTCACAGACGAGGCTGTAGAACAGAACAAACTACCGAAACGTGCTAAGACTGATACTGCATGTGCTTCTAGTGATAACAAACGCAAGTGGGATGAGAACCTGAGCACGGAATTAATTTTGGTCCAGCCTCTGGCGCAGCAGCAAAAGATAGATGACTACCAGAGCCCCAGACAGCAGTTTTCTAGTAGTCATGGGCAGAAAAGATATCGAGGAATTCACCCATGGTGCAACAAGTGTAACAGGCACCACGGTGGCCAGTGCAACAAGGGTCGTTGCCAGCGGTGTCTCAAGATTGGTCATGAAGCTAAGGATTGTCGAAACTCACGTCCTGTAACTCAAGAACAACAACGACCGCCTCAACCTCCGCAGAATCAGCAGCAACAACAGAGTTTTAAAGGATGTTTTCAGTGTGATGCTAAAGATCACTACAAGAGACATTGTCCGCATATAAACCAGGACCAGACTCAGAACCATGATCATGGAAACAGGGACGACATTGGGGATAGCGTTGGGGGAAACAATGGAAACAATGACGCCGAGGCCACATGTACGTGATTGGTCAGGGTGACGCAAGGAACGATCCAAACGTAATAATGGGTAAGTTTCTTCTCGACGACTTTTATGTTACTGTCTTGTTTGATTTGGGTGTAGATACCAGTTATATGTTCTTGAAAGATAGCCAAATGTTAAAAACATGCACCAACTCCCCTAAATACCAAACCTGTCGTAGGGTTAGCCGATGGTACAAGTCTAGAGGCCACACATAGTTCAGGGTTGTAATCTTATCCTCGCTGGGCAGACGTTCCCTATCGACTTCATTCCTATAGTTATGGACAACACCTATAGCTCGCGCACCGTATCGTTTCACTCCAACTGAACTGGAAGAACTATCAAAGCAGCTACAAGAGCTCTTGGATAAGGGCTTTATTCGTCCAAGCTCTTCGCCTTGGGGAGCTCCAGTATTATTCGTGAAAAAGAAGGATGGCACTTTCAGAATGTGCATAGACTACCGCGAACTGAACAAGGTCACAGTGAAGAACCGCTATCCTCTTCCCCGTATTGACGACCTATTCGACCAGTTGCAAGGGTCGAGTTACTATTCCAAGATTGATCTAAGGTCCGGTTACCATCAGCTGAGAGTCCGGGATGAGGACGTCTCCAAGACAGCATTCAGAACTCGCTACGGTCACTACGAGTTTCTAGTCATGCCATTCGGGCTTACGAACGCGCCTGCAATTTTCATGGATCTTATGAACAGGGTGTGCAAACCTTATCTTGACAAGTTCGTCATTGTCTTCATCGACGACATTCTGATCTACTCCAAGAGTCAGGAGGAACACGAGCAGCACTTACGCCTTATCTTGGAACTTCTTCGAAAGGAACAACTGTACGCAAAGTTTTCAAAATGCGACTTCTGGCTTTGTGAAGTTCACTTTTTGGGCCATGTGGTTAACAAGGATGGGATTCATGTCGATCCATCCAAGGTAGATTCGATCAGAAACTGGCCTGCACCGCGTAAGCCAACGGAAATACGCCAATTCTTGGGTTTGGCGGGGTATTACAGACGATTCATTAAAGACTTCTCCAAAATTGCACAGCCGCTTACTCTACTGACACAGAAGGGTGTCACCTACCGATTGGGAGATTCCCAGGAAATCGCTTTTCAGTACTTAAAGGAAAGACTATGCAGCGCACCTATTCTCTCATTGCCAGAGGGCACGGATGATTTTGTGGTCTATTGTTACGCATCGATACAGGGGCTTGGTTGTGTATTGATGCAACGGGATAAAGTTATTGCCTACGCTTCTCGTCAACTCAAAGTTCTTGAACGGAACTACACGACGCACGACTTAGAGCTGGGAGCTGTTGTTTTCGAGCTTAAGATATGGCGACACTACCTGTACGGTACCAAGTGCACAATTTACACCGATCACAGGAGTCTCGAGCATATCTTCAAGCAGAAGGAACTGAATATGCGTCAATGACGATGGGTCGAGCTACTTAACGATTACGAATGCGCCATCAAGTACCATCCAGGCAAAGCCAATGTCGTGGCTGACGCCCTCAGTCGGAAAGATACCTTACCTAGGCGTGTACGAGCCTTGCAGCTTACTATTCAGTCTAGCCTTCCAGCACAGATACGAGATGCTCAGGTGGAAGCATTGAAACCAGAAAACGTGAAGGCTGAAGCTTTACTTGGCTCAAGGCAACGATTAGAACAAAGGGAAGACGGCACCTACTATGTAACGGGGCGTATTTGGGTCCCACTATACGGCAGGTTACGAGAACTTGTGATGGATGAAGCTCATAAGTCTCGCTATTCGGTACATCCAGGTTCGGATAAAATGTACCACGACATCAGAACTACATACTGGTGGCCTAACATGAAAGCCCACATCGCTACTTACGTTGGCAAGTGTTTGACATGTGCAAAAGTCAAAGTGGAGTATCAGAAACCAGCGGGCCTACTTCAGCAACCCAAGATACCGCAATGGAAATGGGAAGAAATTTCCATGGATTTTGTTACAGGCCTACCCAGATCCCAGCGTGGGAATGATACTATATGGGTGATCGTGGATCGACTCACCAAGTCTGCACACTTCCTGGCTATAAAGGAAACGGATAAGTTCTCCACTCTCGCAGACATCTATCTTAAAGAAGTTGTTTCGAGGCACGGGGTGCCCACCTCCATCATTTCGGATCGGGATGCACGATTCACGTCAGATCTATGGCAAGCGATGCACAAATCTTTTGGCTCACGATTAGACATGAGCACAGCGTATCATCCTCAGACGGATGGGCAGTCTGAGCGAACGATCCAAACTCTTGAAGACATGCTTAGGGCATGTGTTATTGATTTCGGCAACGGCTGGGAAAAGCACCTTCCTTTGGTGGAGTTCTCATACAATAACAGTTATCACACTAGCATACAAGCCGCTCCATTCGAGGCATTGTACGGGCGTAAATGCCGGTCACCTCTCTGTTGGGCAGAGGTGGGGGATAGCCAGATCACGGGTCCGGAGATTGTAGTGGACGCCACAGAAAAGATTGCACAAATACGACAACGCATGGCGGCAGCACGCGACCGTCAGAAAGCATACGCGGATAAGCGTAGGAAACCATTGGAATTTCAGGTCGGGGACCGGGTTTTACTGAAAGTCTCACCCTGGAAGGGTGTGGTTCGTTTTGGCAAACGAGGCAAACTAAATCCACGGTATGTTGGACCGTTTGAGATCATTGAGAAAATAGGCAAAGTGGCCTACAAGCTAAACCTACCAGCTGAACTCGGTGCAGTTCACAACGTATTCCACGTGTCGAATCTGAAGAAGTGTCTGTCAGATGAGACCCTTATAGTTCCTTTTAAGGAACTCACTATCGACGAGCGGTTGCAGTTCGTCGAGGAGCCAGTTGAAATCACGGACCGGGATGTTAAGGTCCTCAAAAACAAGAGAATCCCTCTTGTCCGAGTTCGTTGGAACTCCAAACGTGGCCCAGAGTACACCTGGGAACGCGAAGACCAGATGACAGAAAAGTACCCCCAGTTATTCGAAACCAATGCAACTACTACTAAGGCTGAAGCTCCTACTACGGAATTTCGGGACGAAATTCCAAATCAACGGGGGGATGATGTGACACCCCAGGAAAAACCAGTAAACGATACAACTCAAAAAACCAGTAAACGATACAACTTACCTAGCTTCCTCAGTAACCGCATGCTAAATTTCGGGACGAAATTTCTTTTAAGTTGGGGATAATGTGACAACTCGAATTTCCAAGATTTCTATTACGCATTTATTGCACGTTTAGTGATTGTTTATTTGTTTGCTTGCACAATTAGTTGTTGTAAAACTGTAACGTTTTTGATTCAGTTAAATATATGTGTAAATTATGAAAGTTTTGTCAAATGTGTGAATGTGGTGGTGAAACGGTGAACTATTTTGAGATGGTGTGCTATTGTAAATTATGATACTCAGGGATGCATAGAATAATTAGTGAAACTCTAATCATTGTTAACCCTAATCCCTTTTCACTAATCACTTTCACAAAAACCAAAACACTGTATTCTCTAATCCTCTAGCAATCATCATCACCACCATCATTGGCACAAGACATTCATCACTCTTGATTCCTCTTTTTCTCTAGAATCATTCAAGGTAAACGGTTATTGATTGTTTGATTATCCTTAATTCATGATTCTTGTAATTCTTGAAAACCCTAGTTTATCATATGACGGTTCTGTGTTTTCAATTGATGTTGAATATTGTGATGATGATGATGATTAGTTGTATGTATGATGGATTGTTTCCTGTAATGATTGTTGTTAGTGATCATAGGTTGATTGATTGATTTCTGCCGTAATTATGAATGAAATTAGGGTTAGAAACACTGTTGAAGGTATGAATGTAACTGATACAATCGCAATGTAATGTTCGTATGTTTGATTTTCTGTCTGAGTTTTAAGTATTGATATATGTCCGACTTTTAAAACAAGTTAAGGGATCCGAGTTTTACAAGTTAGCATGGGTCCGAATTTTGAAGTGTATAAGGATCCGACCTTTTTAGTGATTCATGATGTCCGAATTTCTGTAAACATATGATCCGAATGTTGTGATGAGGACTTGGTCCGAAGTTATAATGAAAAGTTAAAAGGTCCGAATATATTGTAACATACTTGAAGGGTCCGAATTTTTATAATAAGCAACCTTTAGTCCGAGTTTTGTGGCCTGTGTATTGGTCCGAGTTTTATGTAAAACTCACCCCTAAGTCCGACCTTTAACCTTAGAAAGGGGTCCGACTTTGTGATACCTCCTTTGTCCGAGTTTTGCTTGTTTGTGATAGATGTCCGAGTTTTGTGTATAGGCTAAGGGTCCGACTTTTAACCCAAGACCCTTGGTCCGAGTTTAACCCTTGCCACAAGTCCGAGTTTTAACTCCCCAAAACATCCATGGTCCGACTTTGTGGCCTACGGCCCCATTGGTCCGAGTTTCAAACCCTTGTTCTCATGTCCGACCTTTAAACAGGGGAAACCCCCCCCCCCCCCACTTGTCTGAGTTTGAATAAAAAAGGGCATGACCTTGTGAATGTTTATATGAAGCTTCGAGTTGTATGATAAGTGTTGTTGAATCTGTTAAGGCTTGAATGATGTTTATGTGCTCAAATTTCATACGCATGATGTGTTGTCCGAACTTTAAATATATGCTCTCATAATTTACTGTTGTTAATGGTTGAAAAGACTGAGCTATGTTGATGCCAAGTCAGAACTTCGTGTGAAGAACAACATGCTACTGTTTACTACTGTATACGATTATGTGATACTGTCTGATTATGATGATACGTGTTACTGAATGATACTGCATGTTATTGTGCGATACGTTACCGTATGTTACTGTTTGAACACCAAAGAGTTGTAAACGTAATTGAACGTAAAATACTTACATCGTATCATGTGCAATGTATCCTAGGTCGTGCGTAACGGACTTAGATATTTAATAAACCTTAGAAGCAATAACATACCGAGCAAACCAAGGTGAGTTCACACTCTTACTAAGGCATGGTGTCACACCCCGACCACGTAGAACATACAAAACGTGGCGGAAACGTCGGGGAGTGTTGTAACAGAATCAATTGTTTCAAATCCATGGCAATTGAAGTTTCGTTTTATTAATCGAACATGAGTGCTTACATTGTTTAAACAAGAACCAAAGAGTATATAACATAAATTAACTAGTTCTTGTCTCGTTTTAAGTCACTAAGGCACAGGTCCGCCTAAGTATGTCTTGATAAGTACTACGCATCGTCTCCTGAAAACACATGTGAAAATAGGTACGTCAGCATAAAAATGCCTGTGAGATACATTGGTTTTGTGAAAACGGGATTCATGACTTATGTTTGAGAAAATGTTTAGTCATGAACCTCGTATTTTGCTTTGTCTTGTAAATCATTTGAAAAACGGTAAGATCAAATGATATGTATAAATAAGAGAACACTGTATAGTTTAAACGGATAACCATAAAAATGAGTTTGTATAAGATGAGTCGTTTGTAAAACAATGTCTTGTGAAAAGTGCGTTATTTGTAGAAAATGTCACATGTCTCAAATGAAAATGATTCAAATAACGTTACGATATGTAATACTATACAAACACTTATATATAGGAAGTACCAGCGGCGTATCCACCATGCTTGTATCATATTACACATGCCTCGTTACTTAATCACTTACTCAAACCAAACCATCAAGTTGAAATGTTTAACAACGGTAGAAATGTTCACGTATAGTCAAATGTCTATTGTCAAATGTAAATCATGTCAACGGATACAACTGGTTCATACGGTTCAATGGTTACAAACGGTTCATATAATCAAATGGTCACGACGGTTCAAAATGTAGCATAATGTGTTCATATGCTGGATGAGCATATGCAACAGAAATGCAATGTGAAACAATGTACTACGTATGCACACAATGGGCGTACGTAGCATGAAATGTATTGTAGAGTACAACGGCTCAAAATGTAGTGTAATGTGTTCATATGCTGGATGAGCATATGCAACAGAAATGCAATGTGTAACAATGTACTACGTATGCACACAATGGGCATACATAGCATGTAATGTAAAGCAATGCACTAAGTACGCACACAATGGGCATACATAGCATAAACGCAATGAAATCATGTACTATATATGTACTATCGAACATAGCAAGTATATGATGTGAAAAACGGGAAAGCATGAAAGTAACAGATAGGCACATGTGTTTCACCCCAAAACAGTTTGGAAAACAGTAAAAGAGGGGTTCAATGTACTCACATTGACTCCTCAAAAACATGTAAAAGATGGGGTTCAATGTACTCACCTGAGATTGCTTTGTTGTTCTTGTGTAATAACCAGGTAATGCGAGAGGTCACGGGATATCAACGGCCCCTAATAGGTAGCTATGTTAATATACCGGACCAAATCGGAAGGATCGGACAGTATGCGGGTTCGTAAACCAGACGAGTATGGAGACTCGTGTAATATGGCTTAACAAAGCCTACATACTAAAATGAAACTTAACCTAAGTGCTTACGGTCCATCACGACCCGTTTAGGTAGCTTATGCTACCCTAACGCGTCGTTCGCGCAGAACGCGTTCGGAACGCCTAACATTGCGACCACACGGTATAACCTCGGAAGGTTATAGCTATGGTCACCTAATGTGTTTGGTCGGGTCCTAATGACCGACCAAATGGGTCGGGTTCGAAAGTATAAGCGATGGTTTAAATCGCTTACCTTACGACCCTATATAAGCACTAAACTAAAAGTGACGAGCTAAGCATGTTAGAACATGCTTAACTAAGTTTAGAAAATAGGTTTGGCATCAAAACAAACGGCTTTGATGCCCACGAGTAGTTTGGTTACAAAATATGCAAGAATGCACATTTTGGCCGAAACTACGACTCGTCACCGAGCCTAGATAGCGTGGTGATCAGTAGGTATGGTCATTATGGACCATAACCATCGTGATCACGCTCACGTTATGAAGTTCCATGAACTTCGCATCGACCGTAGGCTGGTCAATGCAGAAAGTCAACAAAACGTTGACTTTCGGACTCGAAAAGCGAATAAAAGAGCGAAAGAAGACTTACGGAGGGTCCCCGAGTGCTAATCAAGATCCAATAGCTCAGGTATGAAGCATAAGCATCAACTTAGAGCATTTAGATCTGATTTGTGGGTTTTTACACAAAAAGGGGGGGGGGGTATTTATAGGAAAGGTGGAACCGTTAGGATCGTTTTATCGAATAACGTGCTTTGATCTCGTGCGTACACGTGTCCAGGGGTTAGATTCAGTGTATTTGACCCTTGGCCCTTCATTTGGGTGAAAAGGCATCGCCCTTTGATCGATCGAAAGGCCAGATTCTGCATTAAATGCAAAATCTTCTGTCTGACAGTCTCACGCGCCCCGCCTCAAGTTTGGGCAATCCTTACGCGGGCCGCCTGAAGTCCTCTGATCTGCCCACTTGCAGAATTTACACTTTTGGCCCCTGTTGCGTTTTTAAGCCATTTCCAACCCTTTTAAGACCTGAAAAGTCATCTTTAAGGCCCTAAAATGATGCCTAAACATTGTGGACATGAAACATGCCCAAAAATATGTCGGATGTCGGTTCGTTTGGCCGTACGATCGCGATGTTCGCTTAATTACGACGGAATGCGCATAAGCGCGAAAGACGATCCAAATGACGCGACGAATGGATTTTTCTCATGCCAAACATTAAGGCATAATATAAGGATGCTTACATAAATTTTTGGATGTCCGGATGTATTCAGAACGTAAGTTATGCGCGAAAGTGCAAACTTAGGCACTTTTTGACACTTTTAGTCCCTGAATTGATCCAAAAGTTTGTTTTAGCATACCAAACCTCTCAAAGCCTATTTCTAAGCTATGTAAAGGATATTTATGGTATGTTTAACTTATGGACATGTCCCGGAATGTTCGTTACAGTTCAAATTGGCATACTTTCGCAGTTTGTCAAGTTTAGTCCCTGTAAGCGAATTAACTTGTTTTTGCTATACCAAAGCCTTCAAAACTTATTTCTAAGTTATGTAAAGGTTATTTAAGGTATGTTGAGTATATGTTGATGTTCCGGAGTATTTGTCGCATTAAACTGAGTACGTTTACGCACTAGTTTGCGTATAATGCTCCAGAAAGTGATGTAGAGTTTGAAATTGAACAATAATTGATATGTGCAAAACATACACATATTTATACAAGATCCCAAGTATGAAATACAATATTTCATCGGCTTGGTATTTGTTTGATGGTCGCGGTGACACAGGTGTCACAGTCTCCCCTACTTTAGGAAATTTCGTCCCGAAATTTATTCGTAGGAGTCTATTTGTGAATTTGCCAAATAACAACCAATGATATGTAAGGCAATATCTTGTCATTTCCTTAACGGTCATTCTTCCGAAACGAAAATGAACAGACGGGTCATTTTCAATGGTTGCTTCATCAGAATTGGAAATGAGGGATTACACAACGGATATTCATTTCCTCAACGGATAATCTTCAGAAACGAAAATGAACAAACGGGGTCATCTTCAACGGTTGCTTCCTCAGAGTTGGAAATGAAGTATTACACAACGGATATTCATTTCCTCAACGGATAATCTTCAGAAACGAAAATGAACAAACGGGGTCATCTTCAACGGTTGCTTCCTCAGAGTTGGAAATGAAGTATTACACAACGGATATTCATTTCCTCAACGGATAATCTTCAGAAACGAAAATGAACTAACGGAGTCATCTTCAACGGTTGCTTCCTCGGAGTTGGAAATGAAGGATTTCACAACGGATATTCATTTCCTCAACGGATAATCTTCAGAAACGAAAATGAACAAACGGGGTCATCTTCAACGGTTGCTTCCTCAGAGTTGGAAATGAAGGATTACACAACGGATATTCATTTCCTCAACGGATAATCTTCAGAAACGAAAATGAACAAACGGGGTCATCTTCAACGGTTGCTTCCTCAGAGTTGGAAATGAAGGATTACACAACGGATATTCATTTCCTCAACGGAAAATCTTCAGAAACGAAAATGAACTAACGGATTCATCTTCAACGGTTGCTTCCTCAGAGTTGGAAATGAAGGATTACACAACGGATATTCATTTCCTCAACGGATAATCTTCAGAAACGAAAATGAACAAACGGGGTCATCTTCAACGGTTGCTTCCTCAGAGTTGGAAATGAAGTATTACACAACGGATATTCATTTCCTCAACGGATAAATCTTCAGAACGAAAATGAACAAACGGAGTCATTTTCCTCGACGGGTATTCTTCAGATTTGGAAATGAAGGATAAACGGATATTCATTTCCTCAACGGATATTCTTCAGAAGTGAAAAATGAATAGCTAGTTCATTTTTCCTCAACGGATGCTTCATCAGAATTGGAAATGAATAGGGTTAACTCTAGACACATGACAGAACTTGCTGTGATTTCTGTGCACTAAATTCCATAATTATGTATGCATCCATAATTACGTAATCCCTTGCACAGTCCGCACAGTTTGTTTTGTAATGTTTTGGGGAGAGATATCAAACCTGTGATGAGGGTGAATAGACTTCCATCGGTTCCCTTTTAATTAGATCGACAGGGGATCTTCTTATTCAGGCCGCCAAGGAGTCCCTTCAGCTATATCATCACATGATATCCCTAGCCAGATTTTTGGATGAATCTGTTTAGCTAGACCACTCAAGGGGTCTAATTATGAAGTAGTACTTTATAATCCGAGGGACTTAACTATAACATAGAAGTCCATTGAGGATTTTAAGTAATACCTTTGGGCATCCTACTATGAATCTCTTGTACACGGATATGTAAGATTCTACGAAGATTTGGATAACATAATTTGGATCACACAACAATACATAAGGAAACACATAAGCACATAGTCACATAATTGTTTAATTTGATCATAATTTGTTATTAACTTGTTATCGATTGAATACGGATATGGAAACCTGTCGACGGATCTCAATGTTCACTGGAATCTATCTGAGAAGATAGAAAGACCTCCCAAAATTCGATTTTTGATTACAAGGAATCACCACATTCGAATGAAGGTATACAACAATTAAAGACTTACGGGAAATTCCTAGGTACCCTATTAAGGATTTATAGTGGTACCTTGGGTATTCGTCTTGTGTTGTAACCTGCGCCTTGTACTTCGTTTCCTTAGAATAAACGGGTACTTAGGAATTCCGTGGAAGACGCAAGCGATTATAGAATGGGAGAATTTTGGGGGTAGTTTGTTCTTCAAGGAATACGGTTCCTTGATTGTCGGTATTGCAAGGGATATGTCGTTTATACATGCAACCATCGAAATACATTGCAATGTAAATGAAAGATTTATTTATAAACAACGATATCAACTGTTCCTTGGATCTTGACAACAAAAGAAACTTAATACATAAGACATGATTATTTCTAAACGATGTTGTCTTCTAGTCAGTCGGGTGATCATCCTTGTGCTGGATTTGCATTAGCAAGCTTTGGGCAATTTCTTCGGAAATGACCCATCTCGCCACAGTTGAAACAAGAACCTGGTAGGAAACGACCTTGAGCGGGATTGTTGCCAGCTTGGTTTGGTGCAGCTGCAGCTGGGCAGATTCTTGTTGTATGGCCTATGAGTCCACAAGTTTGGCATTTGCGGCACTGTACATTGGCGTGATGATGGAGGCTACATTGGTTGCACAAGGGTGCAGTTCCATTGTATGGTTTTCTAGCAGGGGGTTGAGCTGGTTGGTTGGGGACGGCTTGACCATTGTGAGCGACCACGGCGAAGTTCTGAGAAGCCTTCCGCTTCCTTGACTTCTTAGGAGATTCAGTCTGTTCATCCATGGTCTTTGATTCCTCGATTGGGTTCGATTCCCCGGCTGGTTTCTTGTCACCTTTTCGAAAAAGTTTATGCTTTCTGATCTGCGATTCAGTCAAGGTTGCAGATAGCTCAATGGCCTGACGGAGTGTGGTAGGGTTGCTACCAGTGACAATGTCTTGTACCGAGTCAGGCAGGCCGTCGATGTACCTTTCGATAGCCTTGTCGAGTGGGGCGACCATAGTCGGGCAAAGTAGACTCAACTCCTCAAACCTATCAGTATATGCCCTGTGTTCGCCACTATCTTGTTTCAAATCATCAAACTCCTTCTCCAACGCTCGTTGTTCATGACGAGGACAAAACTCTCTCATCATAAGTGCTCTCAGTTCGGCCCATGTTTGTGCTAGAGCAACATCTGCACCACGGTCTCTCATTACCCCGTTCCACCATGTAAGAGCCCTCTTCTGAAACACACTCGAAGAAAACTCGACCTTGCGATTTTCCGGACACTGCACGTGGCGAAAGGTATTCTCGATGCTCTCGAACCATTGGAGAAGCCCAGTTGCTCCCTCAGAACCACTAAACTTGAGTGGTTTAGCCGAGTTAAAGTTCTTGAAATTGCATGTACCATTGTTGTTGTTGTTGGCTTGGTTCCATTGAGCAAAGAGATTTGGGAATTGAGCAGCCATCTGCTGCGCAATAATTTCTGCCAGCTCGGCAGTTGCTATCTGGTGTTCGCGTCGAGGAGGCATTCTAAAGAGGAAAACATGAAAGGAAACAAATAAAATGGTATTGGGTAAGAATAGGATGTTACAATCACTGACCATAATCACGGTTGATGGTCACTTGTTTGAATCATGAAGCAAATAAACAACACCAGGGCTGAATCAAAGCAAATAGATCCTCATAGTGTATCGCGAAGACATGCTCGCCTATAAGTGGACACTCACCCCAAGAGTTCCCAGGTAAGAGTGACTGGTCCGATTATGCGGATTTGTACGAACACTCTAACCTTAGACAGAAAACCCAGGGTACAGGCATTCACCCTTCCAGTTCGCACGTGTTCACACTATTTAGGACCCAAAACTTTGACGGGAGTTTTGAAAATTCAAAGGGGTTCAAAACCTTATAACAAAGGGTTCAAAACCTTACAATAGAGGGTTCAAAACCTAGTAATCAATCATCCTAGAACAGATGATTAGCTTTCAAGGCGGTTTTGAAATTTATGTTCTTGTTGTGGTCGTCGCCTAAGGGTAGGTGACGGTATTGTTTTGTGACTAAACGCAAGTAAACTCGCGTTAGGTTCCTAGGAAGGTTATAGACTAGGTCAAAGTATTACTAATAACCTAATTCCCTATAACCATTGGCTCTGATACCATCTTTTCTGTCACACCCCGACCACGTAGAACATACAAAACGTGGCGGAAACGTCGGGGAGTGTTGTAACAGAATCAATTGTTTCAAATCCATGGCAATTGAAGTTTCGTTTTATTAATCGAACATGAGTGCTTACACTGTTTAAACAAGAACCAAAGAGTATATAACATAAATTAACTAGTTCTTGTCTCGTTTTAAGTCACTAAGGCACAGGTCCGCCTAAGTATGTCTTGATAAGTACTACGCATCGTCTCCTGAAAACACATGTGAAAATAGGTACGTCAGCATAAAAATGCCTGTGAGATACATTGGTTTTGTGAAAACGGGATTCATGACTTATGTTTGAGAAAATGTTTAGTCATGAACCTCGTATTTTGCTTTGTCTTGTAAATCATTTGAAAAACGGTAAGATCAAATGATATGTATAAATAAGAGAACACTGTATAGTTTAAACGGATAACCATAAAAATGAGTTTGTATAAGATGAGTCGTTTGTAAAACAATGTCTTGTGAAAAGTGCGTTATTTGTAGAAAATGTCACATGTCTCAAATGAAAATGATTCAAATAACGTTACGATATGTAATACTATACAAACACTTATATATAGGAAGTACCAGCGGCGTATCCACCATGCTTGTATCATATTACACATGCCTCGTTACTTAATCACTTACTCAAACCAAACCATCAAGTTGAAATGTTTAACAACGGTAGAAATGTTCACGTATAGTCAAATGTCTATTGTCAAATGTAAATCATGTCAACGGATACAACTGGTTCATACGGTTCAATGGTTACAAACGGTTCATATAATCAAATGGTCACGACGGTTCAAAATGTAGCATAATGTGTTCATATGCTGGATGAGCATATGCAACAGAAATGCAATGTGAAACAATGTACTACGTATGCACACAATGGGCGTACGTAGCATGAAATGTATTGTAGAGTACAACGGCTCAAAATGTAGTGTAATGTGTTCATATGCTGGATGAGCATATGCAACAGAAATGCAATGTGTAACAATGTACTACGTATGCACACAATGGGCATACATAGCATGTAATGTAAAGCAATGCACTAAGTACGCACACAATGGGCATACATAGCATAAACGCAATGAAATCATGTACTATATATGTACTATCGAACATAGCAAGTATATGATGTGAAAAACGGGAAAGCATGAAAGTAACAGATAGGCACATGTGTTTCACCCCAAAACAGTTTGGAAAACAGTAAAAGAGGGGTTCAATGTACTCACATTGACTCCTCAAAAACATGTAAAAGATGGGGTTCAATGTACTCACCTGAGATTGCTTTGTTGTTCTTGTGTAATAACCAGGTAATGCGAGAGGTCACGGGATATCAACGGCCCCTAATAGGTAGCTATGTTAATATACCGGACCAAATCGGAAGGATCGGACAGTATGCGGGTTCGTAAACCAGACGAGTATGGAGACTCGTGTAATATGGCTTAACAAAGCCTACATACTAAAATGAAACTTAACCTAAGTGCTTACGGTCCATCACGACCCGTTTAGGTAGCTTATGCTACCCTAACGCGTCGTTCGCGCAGAACGCGTTCGGAACGCCTAACATTGCGACCACACGGTATAACCTCGGAAGGTTATAGCTATGGTCACCTAATGTGTTTGGTCGGGTCCTAATGACCGACCAAATGGGTCGGGTTCGAAAGTATAAGCGATGGTTTAAATCGCTTACCTTACGACCCTATATAAGCACTAAACTAAAAGTGACGAGCTAAGCATGTTAGAACATGCTTAACTAAGTTTAGAAAATAGGTTTGGCATCAAAACAAACGGCTTTGATGCCCACGAGTAGTTTGGTTACAAAATATGCAAGAATGCACATTTTGGCCGAAACTACGACTCGTCACCGAGCCTAGATAGCGTGGTGATCAGTAGGTATGGTCATTATGGACCATAACCATCGTGATCACGCTCACGTTATGAAGTTCCATGAACTTCGCATCGACCGTAGGCTGGTCAATGCAGAAAGTCAACAAAACGTTGACTTTCGGACTCGAAAAGCGAATAAAAGAGCGAAAGAAGACTTACGGAGGGTCCCCGAGTGCTAATCAAGATCCAATAGCTCAGGTATGAAGCATAAGCATCAACTTAGAGCATTTAGATCTGATTTGTGGGTTTTTACACAAAAAGGGGGGGGTATTTATAGGAAAGGTGGAACCGTTAGGATCGTTTTATCGAATAACGTGCTTTGATCTCGTGCGTACACGTGTCCAGGGGTTAGATTCAGTGTATTTGACCCTTGGCCCTTCATTTGGGTGAAAAGGCATCGCCCTTTGATCGATCGAAAGGCCAGATTCTGCATTAAATGCAAAATCTTCTGTCTGACAGTCTCACGCGCCCCGCCTCAAGTTTGGGCAATCCTTACGCGGGCCGCCTGAAGTCCTCTGATCTGCCCACTTGCAGAATTTACACTTTTGGCCCCTGTTGCGTTTTTAAGCCATTTCCAGCCCTTTTAAGACCTGAAAAGTCATCTTTAAGGCCCTAAAATGATGCCTAAACATTGTGGACATGAAACATGCCCAAAAATATGTCGGATGTCGGTTCGTTTGGCCGTACGATCGCGATGTTCGCTTAATTACGACGGAATGCGCATAAGCGCGAAAGACGATCCAAATGACGCGACGAATGGATTTTTCTCATGCCAAACATTAAGGCATAATATAAGGATGCTTACATAAATTTTTGGATGTCCGGATGTATTCAGAACGTAAGTTATGCGCGAAAGTGCAAACTTAGGCACTTTTTGACACTTTTAGTCCCTGAATTGATCCAAAAGTTTGTTTTAGCATACCAAACCTCTCAAAGCCTATTTCTAAGCTATGTAAAGGATATTTATGGTATGTTTAACTTATGGACATGTCCCGGAATGTTCGTTACAGTTCAAATTGGCATACTTTCGCAGTTTGTCAAGTTTAGTCCCTGTAAGCGAATTAACTTGTTTTTGCTATACCAAAGCCTTCAAAACTTATTTCTAAGTTATGTAAAGGTTATTTAAGGTATGTTGAGTATATGTTGATGTTCCGGAGTATTTGTCGCATTAAACTGAGTACGTTTACGCACTAGTTTGCGTATAATGCTCCAGAAAGTGATGTAGAGTTTGAAATTGAACAATAATTGATATGTGCAAAACATACACATATTTATACAAGATCCCAAGTATGAAATACAATATTTCATCGGCTTGGTATTTGTTTGATGGTCGCGGTGACACAGGTGTCACACATGGGATTCCCAGGGCTGGGGAATGGGATTGAAGGAATAAGGGTGAATAGATTCGTACTGACACTAATACTAGACTACCATACCACTGTCCTCGGTTGTGCAGGACACATACTTATGCTACCACTGTCCTCGGTTGTGCAGGACACATACTTATGCTACTCATTGTCCTCGGTTGTGCAGGACACATACTTATGCTACTCACTGTCCTCGGTTGTGCATGACACATACTTATGCTACTCACTGTCCTCGGTTGTGCAGGACACATACTTATGCTACTCACTGTCCTCGGTTGTGCAGGACACATACTTACAATATACGTATACTTATACTTACTACTATCCTCGGTTGTGAAGGATACTTACGTAATACCTATGTAAAACTCGTACGTACTACTGTTCTCGGTTGTGAAGAACACTTATGGTTACGAATAGTCTAGTGGATATACAACATGGGAAGCCCCCACCAATAGAACGTACTATCGGCCCAGTAGAGCTACATGTTACAAATGAACTTACTGTTACGCATTTACTTTCTGTGAACTCGCTCAACTAGTTGTTGATCCTCTGTTACATGCCTTGCAGGTCGTTAGGTACATGGAGCTTGCACAGGGAGGAGCTGGTCGTTGTGGGCTTGGATCGTGATTGTCTTGATTAAACACTTATGACATTTCATACTTATTTAAGTTGGATTTTATTTATACGCTTCCGCTAAACAGTGATAACATACTTATGTTTGAACACCTTTCATATCGGTGGTTGAATGGCATTTATTTTTATATATTAATTACATGTTCAATATGATTGGTGGCTTGATCCTGGTCAGTCACGCTCCCAAGCGGTGATACTCCGCAGGTGGATTTTGGGGGTGTGACAACTACACACACTCTAAGGTGGATGATGGATGATGGTGGGGATGTGGATGTTGTAGTAGTGGTGGAGTGGTGGCAAAGTGAGAGAGAGGTGGTTTGCCAAGGGATGCCTTTGAAGTGAGCCAAGCACCCCTATTTATAGCCTGAACAGAAGCCCGGCCACTACCCCGTGTCCGCTGGACATGCCCCTGTGGCCATCTCTTTTCTCTTCCTTCATTAATTGCAATTGTCTACATTAGGCTCTACACGGCCCCGCGTTCGCTGGGCACGACCCCGTATGCAGAACCGTATCTGTACTATCAAGATTTGCAAGATTCTACAAATCTTAGCATTGACCATGCCCCGTGTTGAGCTGGGCACACCCCCGTGGTGGGCATAGAAGCTTCCACAGTTTTGTGCATTTCTGCAGACATCTGACCACGCCCCCGTGTCCAGTGGGCATGGGTCATGGTCAGTCCTCTGTTTCTTGTTTTTGCTTGGGGAGATGCTGTCGGGTGGTCAGGCATGCCACGTTTATCCCTTTTCTTTGTATTTATGTTAGTTTTTGCTGTATATTTGTTCCTTGTGTTCATTTAAGCTCCTTTGGTCCTGAAAATACAAAAGGAAGATAAAAGCACACCTTTTCCAACATTAGTACTAAAAAGGGGTTAGTTTTATGCCTTATTTGATGTAATTTATATGTTGCATTTTACACACATCAGTAGCCGTTACTAAAGACGTCTCTGCGTAAGCCCAAGGACACTGTGATTTAACAATTCAAGATCATTAAACAAGCAAGGTAATATGATTATGTTTTCTAAATAATTTCTAAGTTTGAACTATTCCCATTTTTTGAGGTCACCATTTAACCCACCCCTATATATACATAATCATTCGTTTAAATATATGTTAAGTCATGTCTAATTATTTTTACAAGAAATAAAATAAGCTCTTATACCATAAGATTCCAACCCGGAATAGGCTAATGTTTTACATTTCTAGAAATCATGATAAGCAAATACAATTGATCTGAATAATGTAAGATTAAATATATTATGGTGTAATATTTAATCTAGTAGTCATTATAATCATTTACATTATGTAGATCAAAATATATAACAACCTATTAAATAATTAGTTGGTAATTGTTGATGGGCCATCTAACCCTTATTAACTAATTAGGGTTTCCTCTTGGGTGCATATATAAGGAGACTAATGTAGAGGTTACAAGGTTAGACAATTAGACAACCTTATTATTCATAACATCAGATCGCCTCCTCTCCGAAAACTGAACACCCTATTCGGTTTCTTCATCACCATCGTTAGATTGCACCCTAAGGAGGAACCAGATTAAGCTGACAATCATGTCAAACCTTATTGTTGCGTCTCCATCGGGATTCTCCGCTAACCTGTTTGCAATCAAAGGTATGTTATTCATGTTTTCCATTATGCATAAAACAAAACTGATCAACATGTGGTATCAGAGCATATGTTGATAAATTAGTTCTTTTTTTCGTATCCATTATTCTGGGATTGAAATCCGGAAAACGTGAGATTTCACTAAAATATAATACAGCTGAGATTTCGACTCAAAATTTCACTAAAATACAATACAGCTGAGATTTCGACTCGAAATTTCACTAAAATACAATACAGCTGAGATTTCGACTGAGATTTCAACTCGCAATCAGATGGTTGCGACTCGAAACCTCATAATGAAGTCGAAATCTCATTAAGGCATTAACCGTCATGACTCGAAACCTCGAGATTTCGATTGGCAATAGTGACTCGCAGTCAGTTTGTTGCGACTCGAAACTTTAATGACTCGAAACCTCATAATGATTCATAATGAGTCGAAACCTTACTTAAGATCTCACTCGAAGTCTCATAAGTTGAATCGAGATCTCATAACTGAGTCGAGATCTCATAATTGAGTCGAGATCTCACTCGAAAGCTAAGGTAACTCGACATCTCACTCGAATCCTCATTACTTTATTAAGCTGTTAATGTGAACTAAAATTTAGCTCAGGGCTCCGCCCCGAACCCCGTGCGGGGGCACGTTGTCCCCCTGCATCCCCCAGCGAACTCACATTAAATAATTGGTTTTGATAAATTCATAGTTAATTAATCAGAATCAAATAACAAATTTGCAAAACAAAAAATAGCTTAACTTGAATGAGCTTCTGATGTATCATTTCTGGCCAAAGCTTATTTGATGCATCTATTTATTGTTCAAGTATTATAAAAGCTATGTTGAGTATGCATTACAAACGTGAATGTCTTAATTTCTAGCCAAAGCTGATTTAATTCATTCATGTCTAGCATACTTAACAAGTGTATAACTAAAGTGATTCTCTCATATCTGGCCAAAGCTGATTTGTCATGATTACTTTGCACACATGCTTAAATGATTACACTTCTGGCCAAAGCTGATTTGTCTTTGTTTAAGTAGAATTTTAACTAAGTCTATTATTTTGATGTTAGTAATAGACATATCACAACTTTTTCATATAATGATCCTCATATTAATGATCATTCATTAATCTTATGATCATTTTTTGTCTGCCTTAATTTTTAGCACCCATAACTTTACTCACTATAACTTTCTTCTATAAGTTAGTATCTCATCCACTCTAATTCCTAAACCTAAAATGTTTTGCCTTATTTAAAGTTTCTATAAGATTAGCTCTTAAATTAAATCCTTGATTATCTCTTACGACACGAGAATCCTATTGCTCACTTCTGATAAAAATGCTATAGGAGAAAATTAGAGCATGCTGAATAGGATAAATCGAACATGATGTCTCTTATGATAATCAAGAACTCTCTAACATAAATGATATTACTAAAGTTATTCCAGATTAAGTTTTTCCTAAGACTAATCTCCTATATATGGAATAATCAGAGGAATTCCTAAGATGAATGCCTTCATTAATAATTCTAAACTATAAAGTTAACTGGTATATGTGAATACATTATAATGTACATTACCATGACCCATAAAGTTAAGGGCTTACGCATGGAAATAAGTACATTTTTCCAGTACATTACATACTAAGATTTTCACTTGTACAATTTGATGCCTTATAAATAAACTATAACACTCAAAAGTACCAAAGGAAAATGAATGTGCTGATAAGCAACATATGTACATAGAAATAAATGTTTGAAACTGGAAAATAAGATGTTGTTCACCTTACAACCACTGAAACATCAAAAGAGGATAGTTCTAAGGTCCATAGATAAAGTACAAGTACAAAATTCCAACTCTAAGGTTCTTCAAGGGAGAATCTCACTGCATAATTATGTCATTAGACTAGGCATAAGCAACGAGACTATCCATTATTCAAAAGAGCAGTTGGATAAGTTAATTAGGTAGTCACTTACTAATGATATTTGAGTGTGCTAATTCTATTATTCCTATTAACACATGATTAGTTGACTCTAGTTCCATACGTTTCCTTACCATAATTCAACAAATAACTAACATGAAAGTTAGTGACAAAATTAAACGCTAAGGCTATAAGAACCATAATGAGCAGTCTTCTAACAAAGCTTTTCGATACCGTACATATTCTGAAGATTAATCAGAATATAGTATCATAATTAAGCTATGTTATGAAGGTTGTGAGGTTTGCATGGTCAACATAAACTCACATATCTTAAACTCTCATATTATTTGTTCTCAATATCTAGATAGAAACAATACTAAGATGAAACTAGATGATACCTTACACTTTCACAACTTTTGTTGTCAAGCAAATGAGAATTTGACAAAAGGAAAATGAGACTTATAAATTTCATCCATTATAACTGAAATTCATGAGAAATCATGACATGGTTAATGAGGATGATTTTTTATCTAATCTAATTCTAAGTGATTTTAAATCATGACGTTAAAGCCCTTAATATTACTTGACTTAAGGAAAAAGTATTGGTCCATCATAAGTTATTCATTAACATTCGTAGAACTTATTCCAAATGGAATATTCAGACATAATTCATTTATCAATTAAAGACTATCTACTTGTATCTAATTTTTTGTCGCATATGGCCCACAGTCTTAGAAGAAATCTATTCATATATATACTTAATAAGATTTCTATTAAATATGTCCCTAAGTTTCTTATAACATCTGGATATTAAGGAAATCAAACAAAGTCTAACATATATATGATAGGTTCCCACGTCACGTACCTCATTGAAACTTCTCTTGTAGCATTTCTAGAGATATCAAAGATCAGTGGGAGCATTAAGTGTCTTAATAATAACTTGAAATAGTTGCAAGAGGTGGGGGAGTGAAAATTCCACATTACCTCAATTTACACCTCTTGTATAAGACACTGCTCCATCTTGACACTGTTCTATCAAAACTTGTCTCCTTAAAATATAATGCTACACATACAAAAGTTTTATAGTTGCTTAATTATGGGCACACATAGATTTCTTACCTGAACTAACATAATCCTCAACAAGAGAAATTACAACAACTAACGTCATTACTTTTATGTTTCTCTATTTGAATTTGTTGGTCGTTAAATATTGACACTAAGCATGCTGAGTTCCTAAAGATTTCTAAGGTCAGTGGGAGCAGTCAAAGTCCTTATCATGACTTGCAAGGAATATAAGAGGCGGGGGAAGAGAGTCATTAAATTTTACTTCGAATTTAACTCCGATTACACCTCTTGTACACCATACTGCACCAACTCTTACAAACTTAGAATGAAAATGATAGCAACCTAACCAAGAGCTAATACATAAAACTGAAACTTCTAACAAACCCAATAATCAATTCAGGAGGTCATCAAGGTTTAAAAACCTACTAACTTTGATGATTACATAACCTCCCTAACTAAAGTTGAAACGGATTTTGGAAAAGTTTACTGATCCTATCTCTTCTAATTAAGCCATTAGAGTCCATCAATCTTCTAAATGGAATAAAATTGATTTTATGTGTTCGTGCAATGTTTGGATTTGATTGTATTACCTAAGAGTGTTCATAACTAAACCAAATCTTGTTATAAACATTAAGACACAAAGAAGCATGATTGATTGTCAAAGGTTCTACTCAGGAAGAGATAAATTATCAAAGAGTCTTTCTCACCTGTATTATAGAAGATTTCTTTTAGGATCATCACTGTTCTAGTAGCTTATAACAATTTAAAGCTTCATTAGATGAACATTAAAACAAATTTCCCTAATAAATGGCTGACATATTTATATGTTCATAAAACCACCTGAAAGTTCTGAACTGATGGTTAAAGAACACTTTATTTGTAAGCCAATAAAATCGATGTATGAGTTAATGCAAACATCATAATGCAATGAAAACTTAACGCAATTATTTTCATCAAGAACCAAGTGGATTAATGTACCTACCTCAAGAAGAGTGGGAGCAACTAAAATAAACTTGTCTATATAGATGATATTCTTTTGACAAGTATATGTTACATAAGTCAAAGCATTGTTAACACAAACATTGATATATTAGATCTCATAGATATCTCTTACGTAATAGATATCATAACATACCGAGATAGACCCAGTGGGACATTAGTTTCGTTCCATAACTTTAACCCTAAAATGGGTCCTTACATATGTAACAAACAATACTTGTGACATCTGTGCTTGTGTAATCATTGTATAATCTCCGAACAATTCAATATTAATAAAACAATGTGTTTTGATCCCAATGTTTGTTATTTATGTTTGACATTTTGCGCATTTTGATTTTTGATCGATTTTAAACTCTATATCGCTTTCTTGGAAGTTATACGCAAACTGATGCGTAAACGTAATCAGTTTAACGCGACAAACACTCCGGAACAGCAACATAAACTTAACATACCTTAAATAACCTTTACATAACTTAGAAATAAGTTTTAAAGGGATTGGTATGGCAAAAACAAGTTTATTCGCTCACAGGGACTATTTGCGTCAACTTGCAAAAGTTTGCCGTATCGTAAGGCAACGTACAGTCTAGAACATGATCATAAGCTAAACATACCATAAATAACCTTAACATAGCTTAGAAATAAGCTTTGGGTGGTTCGGTGTGCGAAAACATGCTTATTTGGTCTTTCAGGGACTAAAAGTGTAAAAAACGGCGTAAGTTTGCATTTCCGCTCATATCTTAGGTTCTGACCACATTTGGGCATCCAAAATTTTTGTAGACACTAAAATATTTTTATTTTTAGTTATGGGCATGCAAAAATTCCATTCGTTGCGCAATTTGGATCATTTTTGAGTTTGTTACGATTTCCGTCGTAATTAACCGAATAACGTGACCGTACGGCCAAACGAACTGACATCCGTAATATTTTTCAGCAAAATTCAAGTTAAATATACTTTAACTTCATTATGGAGCTTGAAAATGGGCTTGACGGGTGTTAGAAGTGCCAAAACGCGTCGAAACATGCTCAGGGGCTGAAACTGTCAAATTATGAAAGTTGCTGGTCTGCAAGCTGGATGCGGACTGTATCCGCATGTCCTTATGGTCCTTAAGGCCTGCCTAGTTCAGCAGAAATTTCACGGCCGCTTCCCAGCTCGTTTTTGAGTCCCTTGTATGCAATTTCCATGTTTTGGGGAGCAAGTCAACACCTTCCCAAGTATGTTAACTGGCCCTTAACACATGTATGGCTAGGATTACTTGCTTCTTGGCCACACAAACACTTGTCTTGATCTTGTTCATCATGCACAAGTATAAATACCCATGCCCTTCATTTGATTTCCTCACCCTTGATCTAAATTCTCTAAGTTGAAGTTACAATACTTCATACCTGAGAACTATAAGATCAAGTTCTCCCTAGCAAGGACCCTTTGTAAGCTTCTTTCGTTCTTTTATCGCTTTCCAAGCGTAAAAGTCAAACAGTGTTTGACTTTCAGCTTTGACTAGTCAATGGTCAACGCAAAGTTCGTTTGAAATTTGCAACGTGACTGTAATCACGATGGTTATAATCCTTAGCGATTATACCTACTGATTACCATGTTAACTAGGCATAGTGACGAGTTAAAGTTTCGGTCAAAATGCATTTTAGCACGCATTTTGCAACGGAACTACTTTTAGGTATCAAAACACTTTTTTTATACCAAATCAGTTTTCTAAGTTAGTTAAACATGTTTTAACATGTTTAACTCGTCACTATTAGTTTAATGCTTGTTTAGGGTCGTAAGTTAAGCGGTCTAAACAACCGCTTAGACTTTCGAACCCGACCCGTTTGGTCGATCATTAGGATCCGACCAAGCATGATTAGTGATCATAGTTGCATAGGGAATAACCTCTGAGTTTATACCTTATGATCATATAGGATAGGATAATTATTCGTTAAGTAGTTTACATGCCCCTAGAAAATGACCAAAACGCCCTTTTGAAGCATAAATCCGTATTTTGCATATGTGAACATATTTTTGACATATAATCTGATTTAGTAACATGTTTAGGCATAATTGGGCATGTAAGACTTGACATAGCACATAATTAACCATCCAAACATAGTTTTACGCAATTGACGCATTGTAGTAGCTTATACTACCGTAATGGTTCGAAGCCGGTCAAAAGCACTTAGGTAGACTTTCAAATCAGAATGTAAGGTCTATTAAATCATGACATATGAGTTCAAATACTCATTTGATTTATAGAACCTCATTCTATCAAATCTCCCGATTTAAGAACCGATTATTAACATAGTTACCTATATTAGGTGTCGTTTGATTCGTGATCCTTGGAGCTTTAATTGGTCTTATTCTCAAGACTAATAAGTAATCCCAAGTGAGTACATAGTTCCCCTCTTTTAACGCATTCAATTACTTTGGGGTGATACACATGTACGTACTGGTTACTTTTGTGTTTTCATTACTTTTATGACATAAACATGTTAGTTTCACCTAGTGCATATATAGTACATGATTTCAAATATGTTTTGCTATGTATGTTAAGCATGCTAGCACATTGATTTATTACACATTTGTTGCATATGTTTACTTAGCATACGGACACATCGTTTTACATGACATTTCTGCTATGTATGTTTACTGAGCATGCTAGCACATTGTTTTAGATGAACATTTCTACTATGTATGTTTACCTAGCATACTTAGTACATGGTTTTCACATGCTACATTGGTTATGACATTTGGTACAATAAGACATTCATTAACATTGATCACGCCACTCGGTAGTATGTAATGGTACCATAGGACTTGACAAATCCCGTTTCCGACTTCCTAGGTTTGTTTAGAAGTTGGGAATGACAGAATCCGATATACATGATTTAGATAAACCTTTAATTTGTTTAAAGGTTTGTCACCACAGTCACAAGGATTGAATGTATGCGATTAACATTAGTGTATAAATGTTTGTAATCATAAAGCATTGTTTTCTACAAAACATGACATTTGATTTAAACTTAGGTTTATTCAAAAACCTTGTTTTGTACATTTTACTATGGGGTTGAGTAATTACTAGTTATTCACCATACATGACATTTGTTTTCACATTGACATTATCACGTAGTTTGAGTAAATACTTTCTACTTGCTATGCATTACATTTGGTTGTACATGATACATTTCACACATGACATTGTACATGGTTTACACAAAAACATTTGACATTGGTTTTAAACAAGACGTTTTGATTGGTTATTGATAAGTGACTTAAGTAACGGGGCTATGTGTTATATGATAAAAGCATGGTGGATACGCCGCTAGTACTTCCTATATATAAGTGCTTTTATTGTATTATACATTGTTGCGTTATCTAAATCACTTGGACAAAGACATGAAACTTTTTTACAAAGAACACGAAGTTGTTTTACAAATTACATATGTTACACAAATTCACTTTTACTTGGTTATTCGTTTAACCATGCATTGTCCTTTCGTTATCATTTGATTTTCACATCGATTTTCATATGATTTTTACAAAGGAAAACATTTTACAAGGCTCATGACTACTTTTGTTAAACACTTCTTTTGATTACTAGTCATGAATCCCGCATAAACAAAACCTATGTATCTCACAGGCATCTTTATGCTGACGTACCTATTTTTCGCATGTGTTTCAGGTGCTAATGTATGATGATGTTTGTGTGACAACTGTGTTCTGTAATCGATGTACAATGTAAAACAATCAGGATTATTAATAAAACAATGTGCTTTGGTGTTATTATATGTGTTTTGGTGTTATTATGTGTGTATTTATGTTTGAGGATCTTTCAATTTGATTCGATTCCGATTTCAAGCTCTAAATCGCTTTTTGGAAGGTTATACGCGCACTGATACGTAAATATAACCAGTTTAATGCAACGAACACTCCGGAATAGTGAAATAGGCTTAACATACCTTAAATAACCTCCACATAACTTAGAAATAAGTTTTGGATGGTTTGGTGTGTTGAAATCAAGTTTGTTTGATCGCAGGGACTATTTGTGTCAAACTGCGAAACTATACCAATTTGTATAGTAACGAACATTCTGGAACTTGATCATAAGTTAAACATACCCTAAATATCCTTTACATAGCTTAGAAATAGGCTTTAAGGGGTTTGGTATGCTAAAATAAACTTAATTGATCAATAGAGACTAAAAGCGTCAAAAAGTGCAAAAGTTTGCATTTTCGCGCATATCTTACATTCTGAATATATCCGGACATCCAAAAATTTATCTAAGCATTAAAATATTTAATTTTAGTGTTTGGCATAAGAAAATTCCATTCGTCGCTTAATTTGGATCATTTTTGCGTTCTTTACGACTTCCGTCGTAATTAAGCGAATAACGCGATCGTACGACCAAACGAACCGACATCTGGCTTATTTTTGAACATGTTTCATGTCCACAATGTTTAGGCATCATTTTAAGGCCTTAAAGTTGGCTTGACGGGCCTTAAAAGGGTTGAAATGAGCTTAAAACACTAACAGGGACTGAAACTACAATTATGAGAAACTGTTGCTGAACTGTGACACTCAGGCGGGCCGCGAGGATCCCCAGATCTGTACAGAATCAAATTTCCAGCTGTTAACAGCTGTTGCACCTGAATTTCCCTTTTGCAAATGGTTTTTGCAATACCATGGGCTCATTCTAGGGGCTCCAATGGTATTAGGAAACAAGGGGCACACTTGTATGGCCTAGATCGAAGCTCGTTTCCCGATAAACAATCCTAACGGTTCTAGATTTCCTATAAATACCCTTACCATTCACTTGCAAAACCCACATTTGTTCTGATTTTGGCCCTCTAAGTTGGAGTATACACTTCATACCTGAGGGTAAATCAGATCAAAGCTTGCGGGGACCTTTTGTAAGTATTCTTTCGTTCTTTTTATTCGTTTTTATCATAAAAGTCAAACTTTGTTTGACTTTCTGCATTGACCAGTTTATGATCAATACGAAGTTCGTTTGAACTTCATAACGTGAGCGTAATCACGATGGTTATAGTCCCTAGTGACTATACCTACTGATTACCACGTTATCTAGGCTCAGTGACGAGTCGTAGTTTCGGCCAAAATGCGTATTCTCGCGTATTCTCGCGTATTTTGTAACCAACCTACTCTTGGGTATGAAAACCCTTTGTTTTGATATCAAAACCTGTTTTCTAACTTAACTAAACATGTTTTAGCATGTTTAGCTCGTCACTTTTTAGTTTAGTGCTTGTGTAGAGTCGTAAGTCAAGCGGACTAAACACCCGCTTAGACTTTCGAACACGACCCGCTTGGTCGATCATTAGGATCCGACCAAACATGTTTAGTGACCATAGTTTCATTGGGAATAACCTTCCGAGGTTATACCTTATGGTCACTTAGGTTTAATTAGTCGCATGATAGGTAATTTATATGCCTTTGGTAAATGACCAAAATGCCCTTTTCTTACATAATTGGTAATCATATGTAACATAAACTTTTGTCACATAACTGATTATACAACATAATTAAACATGTATAGGCATATAATACTTGTCATAGGACTAGTTAGATGTCTCGAACGCGCAATTTCACGCACGGCGCGTTAAAGTAGCGTAAGCTACCTTAATGAGTCGCAATGGGTCGAAAGTACTTAGGTTAAGCTTCATTTTAGGATGTAGGCTTTGTTAAACCATATCACATGAGTTCCAACACTCATTTGGTTTACAAGACCTCATTCCGTCTGATCTTCCGGTTTAGGCGTCTATTGTTTGATATAGTGATTCGATTACTAGGTGCTGCTTGATTTCTCTGGTTTACTTGAGTTTGTTGAAGTTCTATTGATTGAGGATACTTTACACTTCATGTGAGTACATAGTTCCCCTATTTTACTGTTTTCAATTGTTTTGGGGTGATTCATATGTACAAAATGATTTCAAGTTTAAAAGATGGTTTTTCAAAAGCGATTAAAATGGTTTATATTAAATAATAACGATTCCAATAAAGTGAACAAACTTGTTGGTTGTAGTTACATAACAAATGACATTCATTAGCATTGATCAAGCCGACCAGTATTAGGTTATGGTACCATAGGATCTGACAAATCCCGTTATTATACTGCACCCATGGTTATGTGTAGGGGTTGTGGGTAACGACTGAATCTGATGTTAGTTAACTTACCCTTTGGTGGTTTGTTAATTCGAGAAGCGAGAAGCGAGATAGTCGAGTCACGAAGGTTTGAATGTTGTTAGCGAGACAACCATAAATAATTTTCACAAATTAAAACGAGGATGATTTAAACGATTTAAACGAGTTAACAATTTGGAAACAATTTGAACAAGTTAAACGAGTTGGATAAACAGTTGGTTTTTGGTTAAGTGTTTAGATAACGAGACGGGTGTAATGTGATGAAAAGCTTGGTGGATACGCCGCTGGTACTTCCTATATATAAGTGTTTTCAACATATTACATACCGTGGCGTTATTTAGTTCACTTGGGTAAACGATTTTGAAACGATGTCACACAATGATGTTTTCTAAAAGATATAAACCATACGAGTTTTATAAATGAGTTTTTACGGGATGGATTACAAATTGGTTTTCTAAAACAAATGTTTTTGGGTTAAGAATCATGGCTACGAGGTTTTATAAATTATAACCCACTTGATTTGAGTTGGTTAAATTATGTTGCAATACACTTTTCAAAACGAGGTTTGTATTTTGACTCTTGTAGTCTAATAAAGTACTGCAACATGTAAACTAGCCATGAATCCGACACTCTTATAAAACCTATGTACTCACCAGCATTTCTTTGCTGACTTTGTTTTTACATATGTTTCAGGTGTTGTTGCTTGATTGATTTCTAGGATGCATGCGTCACATAGGATCTGGACAAGGCCTTAGTTATATAATAACTATGATAGTCGATATGAAACTTGTTTGTTCTATGTTAAGAAAATGTTGATGTTTAATATTATCAATAAAACGAAACTCTTTTTATATCCATGGTTATGAAACAATAATTCTGTTACACCACTCCCCGACGTTTCTGCCACGATTTGTTGTTTTACGTGGTCAGGGTGTGACAGAAGAGTTGGTATCTGAGCCAAAGGTTATAGGGAATTAGGTTATTAGTAATGCTTTGACCTAGACTATAACTTTTAGGACCCCAACGCAAGTTTACTTGCGTTTAGATTTTAAAACAAAACCGTCACCTATCCTTAGGTGATAACCACAATGAGAACACTAAGTTCGAATCCGCTTTGAAAACTAATCATTTGTTCTAGGGTGATTGATTACTAGGTTTTGAACCCTCTGTTATAAGGTTTTAAACCCTCTGTTATAAGGTTTTGAACCTTCTAAGTTTTTCAAAATCTCGTCAAAGTTTGGGTCTAAATAGTGTGAACACGTGCAAACTGGAAGGGTGGGTGCCTGTACCCTGAGTTTCTTGTCTAAGGCTAGAGTGTTCGTACAAGTCCACATAATCGGACCAGTCACTCTTACCTGGGAACTCTTGGGGTGAGTGTTCACTCATAGGCGAGCATGACTTCGCGATACATTAGTTTGACCCATTTACTTTGATTAGTCACCGCGTGTTGTTTGTTTGTTCGAGGTAACGAACAAAGGATCGCCTTCCTTGTGTTTTGTCAGTATCTTCAATGCCTCTTTTGTTTTTCCCAATTGTCTACCTCACTCGTTTCCCCTGTTTCCTTGTTAGACAATGCCTCTGTGACAACTCGAATTTCCAAGATTTCTATTACGCATTTATTGCACGTTTATTGATTGTTTAATTGTTTGCTTGCACAATTGGTTGCTATGAAACTGTATACGTTTTGATACAATATAGCGTTTTGTGGTTGTGCATGGTTATGTGTTACTTGTGAAAGATTTGACAAATAATGGAATGTGGTGTTGAAACTGTAATAAATAATACTTAAGGGTGTTTAGGGTTGATAGTGAAACCTTAACAACTCATAACCCTAATCCCCTTCCCTAATCATTCACTAATCATTCACAAAGAATCAAAACACGTACTTTCACCTCCTCTAATCCTCTCTACAACCATCTTCTCATCACTCTTGGATTCACAAGTTCTTTTGCATCAAGTTTGATTACCAATCCATCTAGAATCGAATCAAGGTAATTGTTTAATCATTGTTTGTGATTAATTGTTGATTGATTGATGCATGAAAACCCTAGTTCCTCATATTATATTCTGTGATTTTGATTTGATTCTAGATAATCGTGATTATGATGATGAGTAGTTGCATATTTGATAGATTATTCTTGTGATGATTACTGTTGTTAAACATCGATCAATTGATTGTGAATCTGCCGTCTAGGTGAATGAAGTTAGGGTTTTTAGAATGATGAACGTAACTGTGGAACATAGAAAACGTAACTGCTATAATCTCTACGATCATATGATTAATGTTACTCAGAGTTTTGTGAATATATGTGTCTGAGTTTTGTTACAACTTGAATGTCCGACTTTTGCGACCTTTAGAAGGTCCGAGCTTGTTAATGAGGTGCATGGTCCGAGTTTCTTGAGCCCACCTTGTCCGACTTTCTTTAAGCAAAAGGTCCGAAGATTGTTTAGTGTTGTGATGTCCGAGGTTATATAAAAGCATCAAGGGTCCGATCTTTTTGCTATACAAACACTATGGTCCGAATTTATTAATGTGATTAACCTGTCCGACTTTTGGAAATGATATCAAGTCCGACCATTAAGTAATATACAAGATGTCTGAGCTTTAGTGCTTGAATGTGGTCCGAGCTTTGGCTCCAAAACACAAAGGTCCGAGTTTCAAGTAGGGACCTTTGGTCCGACTTTTGTATAAGAAAATGGAGGTCCGAGTTTTAAAGCCCAATCCCATCTCCGAGTTTTGTAGCCCCCTCTTGTCCGACTTTTTGAAGATTACTTGGTCCGAATTTGTTAGATGTTGAGGTAGTCCGAATTCTTGCATGCATGATTAACCTGGTTCCGAGTTTTAAAAGAGTCCTTGGTCCGAGTTTCATGTATAGGACGGAATTGGTCCGAACATTATAAGTGGGTGGTGTATCCGAGTTTTTACAATGATTGATCATGTCCAACTTTTAATGATTTATCATGCCCGATCTTTTATTGCATGAAAAGGGTCCGAGTTTCATGTTACTAGTCCGAAATTCCTTATAATGATACTTAAACTGACTTTTGTTGATGCTATCAAAGTATGAGTTATTTAAGATGTTTATAATGCTATATTCAAAACACTGTAAGGCACTGAATGTCACGGTATGTTGTATGTCACTGTATGGCACGATATGGTATTGTATGTCACCGTATACTACTGTTGATGAATATCTGAGTTAAAACGCCTGAGAACAACCCTGATTGTAAAGCTTAAGCTGCATAAATGTGATTAGCTGTTTATTCGATACATGATGATAACTGTCAAACGCCTTGTGACATAGATTACATGCGTATCATTACGAACATGAACTGATTTGTTATACGTGCATACAATAGGACTCGACTGATTACTTGTGAACACATTACATAGCATACCGAGCAAACCAAGGTGAGTTCACACAGCCAAGGCATGGGGTTCCCGGGTGGGAATGGGATTTGATGAACTATTGTACATACTCCGCTGATAGAACTACGACTAGACTAGTAACACTTATTGAACTGATCTTCGCACACCTGCCAAGGGTTGGCCGCGATATTATGACTGACTTCGCACACCTGCCTTTGGAAGGCCGCGAACTGAAATCTGCTAATCTTCGCACACCTGCCTGGTAGGCCGCGATACAAACAAACCTAGTCTAGAATACTCGGGATGAACATCCCCTAATATCTTCGCATACCTGCCTGGGAGGCCGCGATGGAAACTAATACGATACATGACATAACGGACGAACATACTACTACTCACACTATACTATTACTGAACTGTTAACTGTGAACTCGCTCAACTAGTTGTTGATCCTCTGTTACATGCCTTGCAGGTCGTTAGATACATGGAGCTTGCACAGGGAGGAGCAGGTCGTTGTGGAGAATGGATCGTGGATGCCATGTCTAAAACATTTAAACATTTGAACTTATTTTACACATTGGGTTTTCATACTTATGCTTCCGCTATACTTTGAAACTATGATTATGTTTTGAACACCTATCGTATTGAATGATTGGTTTACATTTATTATACTTGATATTAATTACATGTTCGATATGATTGGTGGCTTGATCCTGGTCAGTCACGCTCCCAAGCGGTGATACTCCGCAGGTGGATTTTGGGGGTGTGACAGATTGGTATCAGAGCCATTGGTTATAGAGAACTTGGTTTTAATATGGGGAAAACGTTTTTTATTAAAACCAGAACAGTGCTCTCAACGATCCACAACGACGCTTTGCTCCACGTGCAAGACTCGACATCCTAGGTAATAAGGTTTATGTTTATTACCTGCTTGCTAGAATTGCATAGAACTTTGCTCGAAGTATGCTTACATTATTTTTGCTCACTACTTGTTATTGCTTAAGAACATCTATGTGCTTACACTCTTCTGTCATCGCTCTATTCGCGAACCTCTCTAACTCATGTTGCATTTGCTATGAAGATCATGTCTGGACGAATTAACATGACTCAAGCCCAGCTAGAGGCTCTCGTTTAAGCTCAAGTTGCTGCGGCACTTGCAGCTGCTCAAGTACCCTGCAGTATAGACACACACTAGGATCTTTAGATCCTACATTAACTCTTGTGATTAACCTTGTCCTATTCGTACACAATAGGTCAACACGCGCAGCAGCCTGTCTGCACTTTCAAGAACTTCATGGACTGTCGTCCAAGCTCATTCAGTGGCACCGAGGGGGCAGTGGGACTCCTCCATTGGTTTGAGAAGCTAGAATCTGTGTTCGAAATGTGTGAATGCCCTGAGGTTCGAAGGGTCAAGTACGCCACTGGTACTTTGGAAGGAATCGCGTTGACTTGGTGGAACGCACAAGTACAGATCCTAGGGTTGGCAGCTGCTAACGCCACCCCTTAGAATGATTTCAAGGAACTGATTAAACGCGAATACTGCACTCGTGAAGACATTCACAAGCTGGAAGATGAACTGTATCACTTGAAAATGGTTGGGTCAGAGATCGAAGCCTATACTAAACGGTCGAATGAGTTGGCCGTGCTATGCCCAACTATGGTGGACCCTCCAGTTAAGCGCATTGAGTTGTATCTCAAGGGGTTAGCGCCAGAAATCCAGAGCCACGTAACATCGGCCAATCTTGACAACATCCAGGCTATTCAACGCCTCGCTCATCGCATTACAGAGCAGGCAGTGGATCAGAACAGGCTGCCAAAACGTGTCAAGGCTACCACTACTGCTGTCACTACTTCTGCTACTCCCAGTGACAACAAGAGAAAATGGGAGGGGGATTCCAGCAAGGGATCAGTTTCTGTTCAGTCTCAGCAGCGCAAGACAAATGACTACCAGAATCCGAGTCAGCAATCATCTGGCAGTCAGGGGCAGGGTGGATATCGGGGAATTCACCCACTGTGTAATAAGTGCAACAGACACCACAGCGGAAGATGTCGCAGGGAACGTTGTCAAAGATGCCTCAAGATGGGTCATGAGGCTAAGGATTGTAGAAGCTCACAGCCAGCAAATCAGAACCAGCAACTCCCACCGCCAGCTCCACAGAACCAGCACCAGCAGCCACAGCGTGGAAACCGGGGATGTTTCCAGTGTGGGGCTGAAGGCCACTACAAACGTGATTGCCCTCAATTGAACCAGAATCGCAACAACAACAATAACCAGGGCAACGGGAACAACAACAACGGGGGAAACAACAACAACAATGGCAACGAAGCTCGGGGTCGTGCTTTTGTGCTGGGTCGGGGCGACGCAATGAATGATCCCAATGTGGTTATGGGTAAGTTTCTTCTCGACGATATTTATGTTACTGTCTTATTTGATTCGGGTGCTGACACAAGTTATATGTCCTTGAAAATGAGTAAATTGTTAAAACGTACACCAACACCCCTAAACACCAAACATGTCGTAGAGTTAGCAAATGGTAAGAGTGTAGAAGCCGCACATGTAATCAAGGGTTGTAGTATCGTTTTAGCTGGTCAGACCTTCTCGATTGATCTTATACCCATAGTTTTGGGTAGCTTCGACGTCGTCATCGGTATGGATTGGTTATCCCGACATCACGCAGAGATTTTATGCAAGGAAAAGATCATCCGTATTCCTCGCTCTAGTCAGGAACCTCTCGAAGTTCAAGGCGACAAGAGTGGTGCTGTGGTTGGCATCATCTCTTTCTTAAAGGCGCAGAAATGTTTACGAAAGGGGCACACTGCAATTCTGGCACTTGTCACTGACGCATCAGCAAAGGAAAATAAGCTGGAGGATATTCCAGTTGTCGTGACTTTCCTCAGGTGTTTCCTGAAGATTTACCCGGTTTACCGCCTCATCGTCAGGTCGAATTCCAAGTCGAGCTAGCTCCAGGAGCAGCACCTATAGCTCGCGCACCGTATCGTTTAGCTCCATCGGAACTGGAAGAACTATCAAAGCAACTACAAGAGCTCTTGGATAAGGGCTTCATTCGTCCAAGCTCTTCGCCCTGGGGAGCTCCAGTACTTTTTGTGAAAAAGAAGGATGGCACGTTCAGAATGTGCATCGACTACCGTGAACTGAACAAGGTGACGGTGAAGAACCGTTATCCTCTTCCGCGCATAGACGACTTATTCGACCAGTTGCAAGGGTCGTGTTATTACTCCAAGATAGACTTGAGGTCAGGTTACCATCAGCTGAGAGTCCGGGATGAGGACGTCTCCAAAACTGCATTTAGAACTCGCTACGGCCACTACGAGTTTCTTGTCATGCCATTCGGGCTTACGAACGCGCCTGCAGTCTTCATGGATCTTATGAACAGGGTGTGCAAACCCTATCTTGACAAGTTCGTCATTGTCTTCATCGACGACATTCTGATCTACTCCAAGAGTCAGGAGGAGCACGAGCAGCACTTACGTCTTATCTTGGAACTCCTTCGAAAGGAACAATTGTACGCCAAGTTTTCCAAATGCGACTTCTGGCTTCGTGAAGTCCACTTCTTAGGCCATGTGGTGAACAGGGATGGGATCCATGTCGATCCATCCAAGGTAGATTCGATCAGGAACTGGCCTGCACCGCGTACACCAACGGAAATACGCCAATTCTTGGGTTTGGCGGGTTATTACAGACGATTCATCAAAGACTTCTCCAAGATAGCGCAGCCGCTCACACTACTGACACAGAAAGGTGTCACCTACCATTGGGGAGATTCCCAGGAAACCGCTTTTCAGTACCTAAAGGATAGGCTTTGCAGCGCACCTATCCTCTCTCTGCCAGAGGGCACGGAAGATTTCGTGGTTTATTGTGACGCGTCGATGCAGGGTCTTGGGTGTGTATTGATGCAACGGGATAAAGTTATTGCCTACGCTTCGCGGCAACTCAAGATTCATGAACGGAACTACACGACGCACGATCTAGAGCTGGGAGCTGTTGTTTTTGCACTCAAGATATGGCGACACTACCTGTACGGTACCAGGTGCACAATTTACACCGATCACAGGAGTCTCGAGCATATCTTCAAGCAGAAGGAATTGAACATGCGTCAACGACGATGGGTCGAACTGCTTAACGATTACGAATGCGCTATCAAGTACCATCCAGGCAAAGCCAATGTTGTGGCTGACGCTCTCAGTCGGAAAGACACTCTACCTAGACGCGTACGAGCTTGCAGCTCACTATTCAGTCCAGTCTTCCTGTACAGATACGAACTGCTCAGATGGAAGCATTAAAGCCCGAAAACGTCAAAGCTGAAGCCTTACGCGGCTCAAGGCAACGAATGGAACAAAAGGAAGACGGCGCATACTACGTAACGGGGCGTATTTGGGTCCCACTTTATGGCGGCTTACGAGAGCTTGTAATGGATGAAGCTCACAAGTCTCGCTACTCGGTACATCCAAGGTCGGATAAAATGTACCACGACATCAGAACTATATACTGGTGGCCTAGCATGAAGGCCCACATTGCAACCTACGTTGGCAAGTGTTTGACATGTGCAAAAGTCAAAGTGGAGTATCAGAAACCAGCAGGCCTACTTCAGCAACCCAAGATACCGCAATGGAAATGGGAAGAAATTTCCATGGATTTTATTACAGGCCTACCCAGATCCCAGCGTGGGAATGACACTATATGGGTGATCGTGGATTGACTCACAAAGTCTGCACACTTCCTGGCTATAAAGGAAACGGATAAGTTCTCCACTCTCGCAGACGTTTATCTTAAAGAAGTTGTTTCGAGGCACGGGGTGCCCACCTCCATCATTTCGGATCGGGATGCACGATTCACGTCAGAGCTATGGCAAGCGATGCACAAATCTTTCGGCTCACGATTAGACATGAGCACAGCATATCATCCTCAGACGGATGGGCAGTCTGAGCGAACGATCCAAACTCTTGAAGACATGCTTCGGGCATGTGTTATCGATTTCGGCAACAGCTGGGAAAAACACCTCCCTTTAGTGGAGTTTTCGTACAATAACAGTTACCACACCAGCATACAAGCCGCTCCATTCGAGGCATTGTACGGGCGTAAATGCCGGTCACCTCTCTGTTGGGCAGAGGTGGGGGATAGTCAGATTACGGGTCCAGAGATTGTAGTGGACGCCACAGAAAAGATTGCACAGATACGACAACGCATGACGGCAGCACGCGACCGTCAGAAAGCCTACGCGGATAAGCGTAGGAAGCCTTTGGAATTTCAGGTTGGGGACCGGGTTTTACTTAAAGTCTCACCCTGGAAGGGTGTGGTTCGTTTTGGTAAACGAGGCAAGCTTAATCCACGGTATGTTGGACCGTTCGAAATCACTGAAACAATAGGCCCAGTAGCCTACAGACTGAACCTACCAGCTGAACTCGGTGCAGTTCACAATGTATTTCACGTGTCGAATCTGAAGAAGTGCCTGTCAGATGAGACCCTCATAGTTCCTTTTAAGGAACTCACTATCGACGAGCGGCTGCAGTTCGTCGAGGAGCCAGTTGAAATCACGGACCGGGATGTTAAGGTCCTCAAAAGCAAGAGAATCCCTCTTGTTCGAGTTCGTTGGAACTCCCGACGTGGCCCAGAGTACACCTGGGAACGCGAAGACCAAATGAAAGAAAAGTACCCCCAGTTATTCGGAACCAATGCATCCACTACTGAGACTGAAGCTACTACTGCGGAATATCGGGACGAAATTCCAAATCAACAGGGGGATGATGTGACACCCCAGGAAAACCAATGAACAATACAGCTTACCTAGCTTCCTCAGTGAGTGCGTACCAAATTTCGGGACGAAATTTCTTTTAAGTTAGGGATAATGTGACAACTCGAATTTCCAATATTTCTATTACGCATTTATTGCACGTTTATTGATTGTTTAATTGTTTGCTTGCACAATTGGTTGCTATGAAACTGTATACGTTTTGATACAATATAGCGTTTTGTGGTTGTGCATGGTTATGTGTTACTTGTGAAAGATTTGACAAATAATGGAATGTGGTGTTGAAACTGTAATAAATAATACTTAAGGGTGTTTAGGGTTGATAGTGAAACCTTAACAACTCATAACCCTAATCCCCTTCCCTAATCATTCACTAATCATTCACAAAGAATCAAAACACGTACTTTCACCTCCTCTAATCCTCTCTACAACCATCTTCTCATCACTCTTGGATTCACAAGCTCTTTTGCATCAAGTTTGATTACCAATCCATCTAGAATCGAATCAAGGTAATTGTTTAATCATTGTTTGTGATTAATTGTTGATTGATTGATGCATGAAAACCCTAGTTCCTCATATTATATTCTGTGATTTTGATTTGATTCTGGATAATCGTGATTATGATGATGAGTAGTTGCATATTTGATAGATTATTCTTGTGATGATTACTGTTGTTAAACATCGATCAATTGACTGTGAATCTGCCGTCTAGGTGAATGAAGTTAGGGTTTTTAGAATGATGAACGTAACTGTGGAACATAGAAAACGTAACTGCTATAATCTCTATGATCATATGATTAATGTTACTCAGAGTTTTGTGAATATATGTGTCTTAGTTTTGTTACAACTTGAATGTCCGACTTTTGTGACCTTTAGAAGGTCCGAGCTTGTTAATGAGGTGCATGGTCCGAGTTTCTTGAGCCCACCTTGTCCGACTTTCTTTAAGCAAAAGGTCCGAAGATTGTTTAGTGTTGTGATGTCCGAGTTTATATAAAAGCATCAAGGGTCCGATCTTTTTGCTATACAAACACTATGGTCCGAATTTATTAATGTGATTAACCTGTCCGACTTTTGGAAATGATATCAAGTCCGACCATTAAGTAATATACAAGATGTCTAAGCTTTAGTGCTTGAATGTGGTCCGAGCTTTGGCTCCAAAACACAAAGGTCCGAGTTTCAAGTAGGGACCTTTGGTCCGACTTTTGTATAAGAAAATGGAGGTCCGAGTTTTAAAGCCCAATCCCATCTCCGAGTTTTGTAGCCCCCTCTTGTCCGACTTTTTGAAGATTACTTGGTCCGAATTTGTTAGATGTTGAGGTAGTCCGAATTCTTGCATGCATGATTAACCTGGTTCCGAGTTTTAAAAGAGTCCTTGGTCCGAGTTTCATGTATAGGACGGAATTGGTCCGAACATTATAAGTGGGTGGTGTATCCGAGTTTTTACAATGATTGATCATGTCCAACTTTTAATGATTTATCATGCCCGATCTTTTATTGCATGAAAAGGGTCCGAGTTTCATGTTACTAGTCCGAAATTCCTTATAATGATACTTAAACTGACTTTTGTTGATGCTATCAAAGTATGAGTTATTTAAGATGTTTATAATGCTATATTCAAAACACTGTAAGGCACTGAATGTCACGGTATGTTGTATGTCACTGTATGGCACGATATGGTATTGTATGTCACCGTATACTACTGTTGATGAATATCTGAGTTAAAACGCCTGAGAACAACCCTGATTGTAAAGCTTAAGCTGCATAAATGTGATTAGCTGTTTATTCGATACATGATGATAACTGTCAAACGCCTTGTGACATAGATTACATGCGTATCATTACGAACATGAACTGATTTGTTATACGTGCATACAATAGGACTCGACTGATTACTTGTGAACACATTACATAGCATACCGAGCAAACCAAGGTGAGTTCACACAGCCAAGGCATGGGGTTCCCGGGTGGGAATGGGATTTGATGAACTATTGTACATACTCCGCTGATAGAACTACGACTAGACTAGTAACACTTATTGAACTGATCTTCGCACACCTGCCAAGGGTTGGCCGCGATATTATGACTGACTTCGCACACCTGCCTTTGGAAGGCCGCGAACTGAAATCTGCTAATCTTCGCACACCTGCCTGGTAGGCCGCGATACAAACAAACCTAGTCTAGAATACTCGGGATGAACATCCCCTAATATCTTCGCATACCTGCCTGGGAGGCCGCGATGGAAACTAATACGATACATGACATAACGAACGAACATACTACTACTCACACTATACTATTACTGAACTGTTAACTGTGAACTCGCTCAACTAGTTGTTGATCCTCTGTTACATGCCTTGCAGGTCGTTAAATACATGGAGCTTGCACAGGGAGGAGCAGGTCGTTGTGGAGCATGGATCGTGGATGCCATGTCTAAAACATTTAAACATTTGAACTTATGTTACACATTGGGTTTTCATACTTATGCTTCCGCTATACTTTGAAACTATGATTATGTTTTGAACACCTATCGTATTGAATGATTGGTTTACATTTATTATACTTAATATTAATTACATGTTCGATATGATTGGTGGCTTGATCCTGGTCAGTCACGCTCCCAAGCGGTGATACTCCGCAGGTGGATTTTGGGGGTGTGACAGCCTCCTCGACGTGAAGCTCAAACTTTTACTGCCGAAGAAGTCACAGCCCTTGTCTCTCAGCAAATGGCTGCTGTGCTTCTAGGCGTTGTGACCCAAATCCATGAGTTATACAACAACAATAATAACAATAATGCACCGGGTGATTTCAAGAATTTCAATTCTGCTAAGCCGCTAAAGTTTTCTGGGTCACAAAGAGCAACTGCGCTCCTGCAATGGTTTGAGAGTATCGAGAGCACATTCAGACATGTGTAGTGTCTGAATGCGCGTAAGGTTGAATTTGCATCAAGCGTGTTTGAGAAGCAAGCTCTTACGTGGTGGAACGGTATTATGCGCGATAGGGGTGCCGAAGTGGCATTAGCACAAACATGGGAAGAGCTTCGAGCTCTCATGATGAAAGAGTTTTGTCCCCGTCATGAAATTCGAGCTTTGGAACGAGAGTTTGACGATTTAAAGCAAGATGGGGGTGAACACCGTGCGTATACGGATCGTTTTGAGGAACTCAGTCTATTGTGTCCCACTATGGTTACCCCATTGGAGAAAGCAATCGATAGATATATTGATGGTTTACCCAATTCCAAACAGGATATTGTGACCGGTGTTAATCCTACTACTGTACGTCACGCGATCGAGTTGTCTGCTACCCTGACTGAGTCTCAAGTCAGGAAGGGTAAACTCACCCGCAAGGGTGATAAAAATAAGTCGACCGATTCTGACAAGGAAAAAGGTATGGGTTAGAAAGGTGAGTCATCGAAGAAGTCGAGGAAGTGAAAGGGTGCTCAGAATTTTGCTGTTACAGCACAGACTGCTCAGAACCCACCGACTCAACCTCCTGCAAAGAAAGCGTATGCTGGTACCGCATCTCATTGTGCTCGCTGCAACGGTCATCATGTTGCATAACAAGCTTGCAAGCAATGCACAACTTGTGGTAAACTTGGGCATTTGGCCAATATTTGTCGTTTGGGACAGAATTAGGTTGCCCAGATTCAAGCTCCGGTTCAGGGGAATGCTGCGAGATTCCCACTGGGTTCATGTTTCAATTGTGGAGAGTTTGGTCACTTTTGCAACAACTGTCCGAGGCCGGTGAATGCGAACCCAAATGCGAACGTAACGCAAATGTGAATCCCGCTCAAGGACGAGCGTACAATTTGAATGCAAATGAAGCGAGGGCTGACAACGAGGTTGTCAATGGTACGTTTCTTGTTAACAATTGACCTGCATCTATTCTTTTTGATTCTGGTGCCGATAGAAGTTTTGTTTCATTGTCTTTTGAACTTTTGCTTGCGATACCTAGAACTAAACTGAGGAAACCCTTATCTGTCGAAGTTACTACTGGTAAACCTCTTGTTCTCGATTCTGTTATTCGTGATTGTCAGTTAAACCTTGATAACCGTATTTTTCCTATTGACCTCACACCGATGCAACTTGGGAGTTTCGACATTATCGTGGGGATGGATTGGTTGACTAAACATCATGCTGAGGTGGTTTGTTTCGATAAGATTGTTCGTATTCCTTTGTCTTCTTGCGATGTTCTAGAAGTTCATGGCGAGAAACCTTCAGGTGGATTGAAGCTTATGTCATGTACAAAAGCCCAAAGTTATTTGAGAAAAGGATATGTTGCTTTTCTGGTGCATGTTACCGAGGAGAAAAGCAAGAGCAAGCATATCCAAGATATTCCGGTTGTTCGAGATTATCTAGAGGTGTTTCCTGATGAACTGTCTGGTTTGCCTCCAGTTCATTAAGTCGAGTTTCATATTGACCTTGTACCCAATGCCAACCCAATTGCAAAAGCGCCTTATCGACTTGCACCATCTGAGATGCAAGAATTATCGAAGTAGCTTCAAGAGTTATCTGATAAAGGATTCATCCAATCGAGCTTTCCACCCTGGGATCTCCTGTCCTCTTCGTGAAAAAGAAAAATGGATCTTTTCGAATGTGTATCGATTATCGTGAGCTTAATAAGCTCACCATCAAGAATCGATATCCCCTGCCTTGAATTGATGATCTCTTCGACCAGCTGCAAGGTGCTTCATGCTTTTCCAAGATCGATCTGCGTTCTGGGTATCATCAACTTCGTGTTCTCGAAGAAGATATTCCGAAAACTGCTTTTCGCACAAGATATGGACATTATGAGTTCACTGTCATGCCTTTTGGTTTGACAAATGCTTCAGCTATCTTTATGGACTTAATGAATAGGGTCTGTAAACCTATTTAGACAAGTTCATCATTGTGTTCATCGACGATATTCTCATTTATTCAAAGTCTCGTGCCGAGCACGAGCAACACCTTCGTTTGACTTTGGAACTCCTGAAGAAGGAACAACTTTTTGCTAAATTCTCCAAATGTGAATTTTGGCTTAAAGAAGTTCAGTTTCTGGGTCATATAGTCAACAAGCAGGGTATTCATGTGGATCCCTCTAAAATTGTTGCTATTAAGGATTGGAATACACCAACGACACCTACAGATATTCGATCTTTTCTTGGTCTTGCTGGTTATTATCATCGATTCATTTCAAATTTCTCGAAGATTGCAGTTCCACTCACTGCTTAGACTCAAAAGAATAAGCCTTTTGAGTGGGGACCCAAGCAAGAAGAAGCGTTCCAAACGCTCAAACAGAAGTTATGTAATGCTCTTGTACTATCTTTGCCCGATGGAAATGATGATTTTGTTGTCTATTGTGACGCGTCAAATCTAGGACTTGGTTGCGTTCTTATGCAACGAGGTAAAGTCATTACATATGCGTCAAGACAGCTGAAAATTCATGAGAAGAACTACACAACTCATGATTTTGAGTTGGGAGCTGTGGTTTTCGCGCTTAAAATCTGGAGACACTGCCTCTATGGAACGAAGTGTGTGGTTTTCACAAACCACAAAAGTCCCCAGCATATTCTTAATCAGAAGGAGTTAAACATGAGGCAACGACGTTGGGTTGAGCTCTTAAGCGATTATGATTGCGAGATTCGCTACCATCCTGGTAAGGCGAATGTCGTGGCCGATGCGCTTAGTCGAAAGGACCGAGTTAAGCTTCATTCTGTTCAAACTCTATCTGATATTCAAACTCGTGTTCTTCAAGCTTAGCAATTTTGTGTCTCACAAAATTTGATGGGTATGGAATTACCACATCAGCTCGAGGTTAAACTCGAAGCGAAGGACGATGGGTTGCTCTATTTCAAGGATCGTTTGTGGATTCCGAAACAAGACGATCTTCGCACCTTGGTAGTGGAAGAATCTCACAAGTCTCGATATTCTATCCATCCTGGTGCTGATAAAATGTACAAGGATCTTCGTACTCAGTATTGGTGGCCTGGTATGAAGATGGATGTTGCCTTGTATGTATCAAAATGCCTAACTTGTCTCGAAGTCAAGGCTGAACATCAACGACCTTCTGGTTTGGTTGTGCAACCAGAGATACCGGTTTGGAAGTGGGAGAACATTGCGATGGATCTCATCACTAAGTTACCACGCACATCTAAGGGTCATGATGCTATTTGGGTTGTTATCGATCGATTAACGAAATCAGCTCATTTTATTCCGATTCGCGAGGATCTATCTGCTGATAAACTGGCAAAGATTTATGTTGATGAGATTGTCTCACGACATGGTGTTCCTTTGGATATCATTTCTGATCGTGATGCTCGATTTTCATCTCATTTTTGGAAGACCATGCAATCTACTTTAGGAACCCAACTAAATCTAAGCGCTGCTTATTATCCCCAAACAAATGGACAATCTGAGCGGACGATTCAAACTTTGGAGGATATGCTTAGAGCATGTGTGATAGACTTTGGTGGTAATTGGGATTCTCATCTGCCATTGATCGAGTTCTCTTACAACAATAGTCATCATGCTAGTATTAATATGGTACCATTCAAAGCTCTCTATGGTCGAAAATGTCGTTCACCTGTTTGTTGGAATGAGATCGGTGAGGCTCAGCTTACTGGACTTGAGCTCATTCTAGAAACAACAGACAAAATCAAGAAAATCCGCGATAACCTTGTGACAGCTCGAAGCCGCCAAAAGAGTTATGCAGATATGCGACGCAAGCCCTTAGAATTTCAAGTCGGAGACCGTGTCCTACTCAAGGTTTCACCTTGGAATGGAGTGGTGAGATTTGGAAAGAAAGGAAAACTTGCACCTCGATATGTGGGACCATTCAAGATTGTGGAAAGAATTGGGAAGGTTGCCTATCGACTAGAGCTACCTACAGAGCTTGGGAATATTCATCCGACTTTTCACGTGTCCAATTTGCGAAAGTGTTTAGCTGACGCTGATCTTCACATCCCTCTCAACGAAATCCGAATCGATGAAACGATGCACTTTGTCGAGAAACCGGTGGAGATAACGGACCGTGCTTTCAAACAGTTGAAGAACAAACGAATTCGATTGGTCAAAGTTCGCTGGGAATCTAAACGTGGCCCAAGGTTTACTTGGGAACGTGAGGACTAGATGAAGACGAAGTATCCGCATTTGTTTTCACAAGCTTCCTCTAGTTAAAATTTCAAGACGAAATTTCCTGAAGTAGGGGAGACTGTGACAACTGTGTTCTGTAATCGATGTACAATGTAAAACAATGATGATTATTAACAAAACAATGTGCTTTGGTGTTATTATATGTGTTTTGGTGTTATTATGTGTGTATTTATGTTTGAGGATCTTTCAATTTGATTCGATTCCGATTTCAAGCTCTAAATCGCTTTCTGGAAGGTTATACGCGCACTGATACGTAAATATAACCAGTTTAATGCAACGAACACTCCGGAATAGTGAAATAGGCTTAACATACCTTAAATAACCTCCACATAACTTAGAAATAAATTTTGGATGGTTTGGTGTCTTGAAATCAAGTTTGTTCGATCGTAGGGACTATTTGTGTCAAACTGCGAAACTATACCGATTTGTATAGTAAAGAACATTCTGGAACTTGATCATAAGTTAAACATACCCTAAATATCCTTTACATAGCTTAGAAATAGGCTTTAAGGGGTTCGGTATGCTAAAATAAACTTAATTGATCAATAGAGACTAAAAGCGTCAAAAAGTGCAAAAGTTTGCATTTTCGCGCATATCTTACATTCTGAATATATCCGGACATCCAAAAATTTATGTAAGCATTAAAATATCTAATTTTAGTGTTTGGCATAAGAAAATTCCATTCGTCTCTTAATTTGGATCATTTTTGCGTTCGTTACGACTTCCGTCGTAATTAAGCGAATAACGCGATCGTACGACCAAACGAACCGACATCTGGCTTATTTTTGAACATGTTTCATGTCCACAATGTTTAGGCATCATTTTAGGGCCTTAAAGTTGGCTTGACGGGCCTTAAAAGGGTTCAAATGAGCTTAAAACACAAACAGGGACTGAAACTGCAATTATGAGACACTGTTGCTGAACTGTGACACTCAGGCGGGCCGCGTAGCCCCCTTCTGTTCCTTACGCGGGCCGCGAGGATCCCCAGATCTGCACATAATCAAATTTCCAGCTGTTAACAGCTGTTGCACCTGAATTTCCCTCTTGCAAATGGTTTTTGCAATACCATGGGCTCATTCTAGGGGCTCCAATGGTATTAGGAAACAAGGGGCACACTTGTACGACCTAGATCGAAGCTCGTTTCCCGATAAATGATCCTAACAGTTCTAGATTTCCTATAAATACCCTCACCATTCACTTGCAAAACCCACATTTGATCTGATTTTGGCCCTCTAAGTTGGAGTATACACTTCATACCTGAGGGTAAATCGGATCAAAGCTTGCGGGGACCTTTTGTAAGTATTCTTTTGTTCTTTTTATTCGTTTTTATCGTAAAAGTCAAACTTTGTTTGACTTTCTACATTGCCCAGTTTATGGTCAATACGAAGTTCGTTTGAACTTCATAACGTGAGCGTAATCATGATGGTGATAGTCCCTAGTGACTATACCTACTGATTACCACGTTTTCTAGGCTCAGTGATGAGTTGTAGTTTCGGCCAAAATGCGTATTCTCGCGTATTTTGTAACCAAATTACTCTTGGGTATCAAAACCGTTTGTTTTGATATCAAAACCTATTTTCTAACTTAACTAAACATGTTTTAGCATGTTTAGCTCGTCACTTTTTAGTTTAGTGCTTGTGTAGAGGCGTAAGTCAAGCGGACTAAACACCCGCTTAGACTTTCGAACACGACCCGTTTGGTCGATCATTAGGATCCGACCAAACATGTTTAGTGACCATAGTTGCATAGGGAATAACCTTCCGAGGTTATACCTTATGGTCACTTAGGTTTAATTAGTCGCATGATAGGTAATTTATATGCCTTTGGTAAATGACCAAAATTCCCTTTTCTTACATAATTGGTAATTAAGCATATGTAACATAAACTTTTGTCACATAACTGATTATACAACATAATTAAACATGTATAGGCATATAATACTTGTCATAGGACTAGTTAGACGTCTCGAACGCGCAATTTCACGCACGACGCGTTAAAGTAGCGTAAGCTACCTTAATGAGTCGCAATGGGTCGAAAGCACTTAGGTTAAGTTTCATTTTAGGATGTAGGCTTTGTTAAACCATATCACACGATTTAGGCGTTGATGTGCGTTAGGTGTAATATAATTTAGGTATATATTTTAAGCCATTTTTACACTTTTTAACCAAGTTTTAAATTTATAAAACACGACATTTACTAACACTAAACACACATATGGGCAAGTGTACCCATCGTGGACGTAGTATAGTGTTGGTAAGATACTGAGGTCATCCAAGGACAAAAGAGCTTTTAGTACCGGTTTATCCTCAACGTCTAATCAATCAAAATGTTAGAAAAAGTTTTTTAAACTAAGAAAATAAAACTAACTAAAATGCTGAAAAATAAAATAAAAATAAAACAGATAGACAAGATGAATCACTTGGATCCGACTCGTGTGTAATGTAACCATTGATTATTTTCGCACTTTTGCACTTGTTTAAGAGATTATCTTAGTTATTGTAGTAGGCCCCTCTTTTGAAGGCGACGTTACCCTCAACCCAGTAGTTTGAGTCAGCAAGGATACAATCCTAAAGGGTCAGATTATTGAAAGATAATTAATTAAGTTATTAATGCATAATGTGGTAGGCCCCTCTTTTGAAGGCGACGTTACCCTCGGCTAAGTAGTCTGAGTCAGCAGGGATACAGTCCTAAGTAGCCGGGTTAAAGTTTTAATAGTAGTTTAACTTATGAGGGGGTCAAAGAGTTTGGACCCCCGCCATCCAATACCTTTGGGTATTAAAGGAGGTCCTGCTAAATTTGACCCAGGTCCTTTGTAGGATCTATACACTGAACAATGGCAAGACTCTTACCAAACCGTTCCCTTAACCCCCGACCAGGTAGCCAACATACCACCATATAGACCGTGGAGATATGAATGGTGAAAATCTTTTATTTTATATAGACAGTAAAATAATGCCAAGACACCACGGACAAACGATAAGGAAGAATCACTTTCAACATAAGAAACTAGTAATTAAAGTCATTAATACAAAACCAATTAAAAAGTGCAAAAGATTAAAAATAAAAAGTATTACACTAAACACTTGTCTTCACCAAGTGATGTAAGAGACTTAGGAAAACATGGCCTTTGATTGTCAAGAACTCCTACGATCAATCTTGGATCCCGTGACGACTCACACACTCTATGATGGACAATGGATGATGGTAGTGGATGATGGTGTTGCGACGGTGGTGGGTGGTGGGTGAAGTGTGAGAGAGGTGGTGTGCCAAGGGATGAGTTGCAAGAGCTCCAAACACTCCTATTTATAGGCTGAACAGAAGCTCGGGCACGGCCCCGTGTCCATCTGCCTTTCTCTCTTCATTAATTGAAATTCGCAATTACAATAAATGCGCCTGCAGGTAGTTGACCATGCCCCCGTGTCCACTGGGGCACGGCCCCGTGGTGGGCAACAGAAGCTTCTATGGGTTTGTCTTTTCTGCTGACACTTGGGCAGCACGCCCCTGATAATTGCGTCGTTGTGCCTGGGCTGTGAGGGCTCTCAGCCACATGGATAGTTCAATGTGCTCATCGAGGGTATGAAGCCCCCAAATCTAGGCGAGGTGATGGCCCCGTGCTCGCTGAGCACGGGGCGTTTTCAGTCTTCTGTCTTCTTTGTTTTGCTTGGGAAGATGCTGTCGGGAGGTCGGGCATGCCACTTCTGTTCCTTTTCTTGTATTTATGTTAGATTTAGCTGTCTTTTTGCTTCTTTTATTCATTTGAGCTCATTTAATCCTGAAAATACAAAAGGAAGACAAAAACACATTTTTTCCAACATTAGTACTAAAAAGGGTTAGTTTTATGCCACAATTGATGTAATTTATATGTTGCATTTTGTGCACATCAAATACCCCCACACTTGAATCTTTGCTTGTCCTCCAGCAAAACTCTTTGTAATGTGGCTTTTTCACTCCCAAATGGAATGGGTAGAAGAGAAGGTTTTTGGGCTTGGCATAGAGTGTCGGGATTTCCAAGATTCTTTAATTAAGTTTTATTTTTATTTATTTACAATCCTATTCATCATGATTTATTAAAAACGTTTCGTAAGATAAATTACTTATTAGGGCATAACATACCTTTTTAAAATTCCATTTATATACAAGTTCACATACCTCACGGGGGATCACTCAACACTCAGCCGAAGGTGTATTTTTAGTGAATCACTCGAGAGCGGCATGGAACTTACTCCTACCATAAGCTTGCCAAGCAATCATTCCTCCTCCTTTTTAACCATATACCTTTGTAAATATCAAGAGGACTTTTTGGGTGAAGGGTTAGGCTTGGGCTAAAGGTGGGTGGTTGGGTTAGTGGTTAGTAAAAGGGCGAAAAGCGTAACAAAACGTCGGTTTTTTGAAAGACTTTTTATTTTTCATACTTTTATTTTATTTTGATGAACCATTCTTTTTCAAACAAAGTTGTTTTTGATGAACTTGTTTGTTTATTTGGTTTCATCAAAATATTATATATATATATATATATATATATATATATATATATATATATATATATATATATATATATATATATATATATATATATATATATATATATATATATATATATATTTCAAGTCATAAGAAAACCGAACGTTGTTACTAAAAGAAAGGGGTAAAATAAAAGGGTTTAGGTGGGTAAAAAGGGTGATTGTTTTGGGTTACGAAATGAAAAGGTTTAGGCTCAAAGGGGTTAACTAGGGGGATTTTGGGTGGTGGTAAAAAAAAATAATGGTGTAGAAAGAAAAAGGGTTAGTCCTAATGCCTCCATCATTTACTTACTTGGGTTTAAGTTAGTAAGGACCGGGAATGTATTGTCGTGGCAAGTTCTAGAGTCGTACGAACCAAACGGCTATTAACACAAGAAACGAAAAATGGGCATTTAGTGTAAAGATATGTATTTGTATGCTCGATAAAGGCTCAAAACTCACTTTTGTGGGAAAGGGTTTTTATGTGATCAAGTATATATAATCAAATTTTAACTAAGCTTGTCATGCCGTTTCATAATTTTCTTATGTTGGTTCTTTTTATCACGACGCTATCGGTTGTAAACTTGTAAAAATATAACCTTGTTAGAACTTGAATTCCCAACTTAAACTTGGACAAGTAAAAAAAAATGAAAAACAAAAATTTTTGAAAAAAAAAAAAATTGGGGTGATTAGCGGTTCCAATAGAGTTTTGTGTAAGGCTTGTTATTAGGACTTGCAAGATTCAAGGTTTTAGCATCCCCCCACACTTAAATTACACATTGTCCTCAATGTGTCCCAAAAATAAGTTTTTAGGTTGATTGAATGTGTAAAAGGGTGTTAAAAGCAAAATTTTATGTTACTGGCACTCTGGAGACGGCCCCGTGGTGACCGGGCACGACCCCGTGTTCAGGTGCCAGTGACAAAAATTAGTAAAAAGAAACAGAAGCCTGGACACGGGGGCGTGTTCGATGAACACGACCCGTGTCCAGTTACCTGAACTGGGCGATTTTTTGCAGGTTGTTCAGCACGGGCCGTGTTCGGCAGACACGGTCGGTGCTGAACTTGCTGTAATGAAGAAATTGTTGTCGGATGGCCCTGTTTTTGCGTATGCGGTGATGTTTCTCATTTCCCTTGTTATCCTTCACCATCCCTTGTTAGAACTTGAATTCCCAACTTAAACTTGGACAAGTAAAAAAAAAGCTTGTCATGCCGTTTCATAATTTTCTTATGTTGGTTCTTTTTATCACGACGCTATCGGTTGTAAACTTGTAAAAATATAACCTTGTTAGAACTTGAATTCCCAACTTAAACTTGGACAAGTAAAAAAAAATGAAAAACAAAAATTTTTGAAAAAAAAAAAATTGGGGTGATTAGCGGTTCCAATAGAGTTTTGTGTAAGGCTTGTTATTAGGACTTGCAAGATTCAAGGTTTTAGCATCCCCCCACACTTAAATTACACATTGTCCTCAATGTGTCCCAAAAATAAGTTTTTAGGTTGATTGAATGTGTAAAAGGGTGTTAAAAGCAAAATTTTATGTTACTGGCACTCTGGAGACGGCCCCGTGGTGACCGGGCACGACCCCGTGTTCAGGTGCCAGTGACAAAAATTAGTAAAAAGAAACAGAAGCCTGGACACGGGGGCGTGTTCGATGAACACGACCCGTGTCCAGTTACCTGAACTGGGCGATTTTTTGCAGGTTGTTCAGCACGGGGCCGTGTTCGGCAGACACGGTCGGTGCTGAACTTGCTGTAATGAAGAAATTGTTGTCGGATGGCCCTGTTTTTGCGTATGCGGTGATGTTTCTCATTTCCCTTGTTATCCTTCACCATCCCGAGTGTGTTTTATTCCTGCAAATTAAAATTAAACTAAAAGATTAAACTAAACTAAGGATAGTTCCGCGGAATGCCTCCGTGGTGCGCCACGTTTATAAGGGTCCTTGGCTAGACCCAAAGTGAGGTTATATGTTTTCCGAGCGGGATGTTTTGCATCCCATGATGCACTGTCGGAGAGCATCATCCAAGCTTGAATCAATAACTTTCATGTAATTGACCGAGTCATCGTCCTCTACTCTCTTCCCAACCCCAAACTTCACTTCCTTATCCCCATACTTCAAAGTGAGTGTTCCGTCATTCATGTCTACCACTGCTTGTGCGGTGGCTAGAAATGGCCTCCCTAGTATGAGGGGGACTTCGGTGTCTTCTTCAATATCTAGTATGACAAAGTCGGCCGGGTAGACGAAATTATCGACTTTGACCAATAGATTTTCATCGACACCTTGTGGGTATTTGACGGACCTGCCGGCAAGTTGTATACTCATCTTGGTAGGGCTCGTTTTTCCTAGGCCAAGTCGTTTGAACATTGATGCGGGCATGAGGTTAATTCTACCCCCAAGGTCGGCTAGTGCATTACGAATGGGGGATTCCCCGATCGAGCAAGGAATTGTGAAGCTTCCGGGATCAATCTTCTATTGGGGGAGTTTGTTGAGTACGAGGGCAGAGCATTCTTCGCCTAGGTTAACTAATTGCAATGATTCAATTTTCCTTTTATGAGTGAGGAAGTCCCTCATGAATTTTTAGTATTTAGGCATTTGATTTAGGACTTTGATGAAAGGAATATTAACATGCAATTGTTTTAGTAGACTTTCCAATTTTGCGAATTGCTCATTGGTTTTTTAACGAATTAACCTACCGCGGTACAGAACCGGAGGAGCCTTGGTGGGCTCTTGAAGTAGAGGAGAAGCCTTCTCTTGTTGGGGCGGTGTTGTGCTTCCCTCAGTTGGCGGTGGTGGAGCTTCTTCGGAACCCACGGTACGGTTTCTTAACGTTATGAGATGCACTTGTGCTTTTGGGTTTGTTTCGGTATTACTTGGTAACGCGCCTTGTGGTCTCTTGGAGAAATTTTTAGCTAATTGATTTATTTGTTTTTCAATGTTTTGTATACTAGCTTGTTGATTTCTAAAATTCGATTCCAATTGTTGAAATCGATCCGAGTTTTTCTTTTCTGTGTCGGAGATGAGGCGAGATATAGTATCTTCAAGCCTTTCTCGTCCACCTTGTTGTTGAGGGAAATTTTGTGACTCATTTCGTGGTTGTTGAAAGTTTGCTCAATGGTTTAGGCTTTGTTGGTTACTACTATTGCCGGGTTCTCTCCAGCCAAGGTTAGGGTGGTTACGCCATCCTTGGTTGTAAGTACCCGTTGGAGGACCCGACGGCCTAGGTCTATTATCAATGTAGTTTACCGACTTTGGTTGGTCATCTGTTTCTTTCATACAACTCCAATTTTCATGTGGCCCACCACACCCTTCATTTGTAAGACCGTTTTTGTCATTTGTAACTTTTTGATTTTTGAAGAAAGGGCCTCGATTTAGGCTTGTAAAGAAGTGCTTTCATCAACCTTATGGGCGCCCGGGGCAATAGATTTATTACCTCGGGGAGTGTGCCACTGAAAATTGGTTTTAGCAATTTCCTCAATTTGATTGTATATTTCATGTGGGCGGCGATTACCTAAAAGTCCCCCGGAGCTAGAGTCAAGTGTTTGTCTTGTGTGTGGCAACAACCCATTGTAGAAAGTGGATACTTGTTGCCATACCGCAAGACCGTGATGAGGACACTTTCGCAATAGCTCCTTGAACCTTTCCCAAGTTTCATATAAGGATTCCCCATCCTCTTGTGAATATGTATTAATTTCAGTCATTAATTTAGCCGTTTTAGTGGGAGGGTTATATAGAAATTTTTGGGCTAGTTCATCCGAGGTGTTTACCGAACCAACTGGGAGGGCGTTGAGCCAAGCTTTTGCTCGGTCTTTTAGTGAAAATGGAAACATTCGAAGGCGGATGGCATCATTTGATGCTCCATTGATCCGAAAGGTATCACATATTTCTAAGAAATTAGTAATATGTAGATGGGGATCCTCGTCCGCAAGCCCATGGAAGGTTGCGGAGTTTTGAAGCATTTGTATCAAATGTGGCCGAAGTTCGAAGTTGTTAGCTTCAACATTCGGTGCATTGATAGCGGCGCCGAGATTACCTACGGTGGATCGTAGGTAATCCATGAGGGTACTTTGGTCCGCCATTGGAAGTGGATCCCCCGAAACCTTCTCTTGGTTTTTAGCTTTAAGTCTTTTTCTGAGAAAGCGTTCGGGTTCTTCTAGAGGTTCTTTTATGTCTCTACTAGAACTGGAGCTCATACACTACCTAGAAAGTTCGGATGTGGTGTCTAGTTCCAAGTCCTGCAATAGAAAACAGAAAAGAATTGTTGGTGCGCTACATCTGCTGATTCCGTCTTGTATCGAGTCATAGTTTTAAGATGTTAGATCTGGGCTAGAAATTAGAGAAAATGTGAAAATGTATAGGTTTGAGTTTATTGGATCGCTCATAGCCCATTAGAGTTTAGGGTCGCTCGAGTGGTAACATGTTGGACCGCTCATATGTCAAGTGCTTGGGCCGCTTATTGGGCCTGTCCAATAAGCGGTTCTAGACTACTATATATAGTCCAAGAGCGATCTCAATTGTAATAGTTGTTGAATCTCGTACCGAAGTGCTGCCGGATCGAGAACTGGTTGTATTTACCGTCAAATCAATACAGAAAGTGTTTAAAGTGTATTGCAAGCTATTCCTACGTTGATTACTTGTTATTCCGCACCTGTAATTGACGAAAACGCCTCTGATCGACTCATTCGGGTCGCTAAACGATCCTACAAGTGGTATCAGAGCTTCAGGAGGAGGAATTTTTACAGAGAATAGCTGGAAATCGTCAAAATTTCTGTCTTCTACACCTTCTTTTTCAGATTCAGACACTTTTAACAGTCAAAATTTGCTGAATATCTCAGGGATTGTGCGCAACTACGTAGAGACAAACCCTTGAATGTTTGGTGTCGAGATTCAACGTTTAAGTGGATCAAAAATGGTTTTGAAGTCTGTCCGCTCGAACGAACAGTGGTTGAACCGATCATACGGACCTTGATTAGGATCGCTTATTTGATCATTTTACCTGGACCGCTCCAAATCTCCAGCCCGCTTATTTGGCCCATCCATCCATTTGGACCGCTCATTCGTACATCTTGAACCGCTCTTCCGGTCGGGTGTGAATCGCTCATCCGAACGAACACTTCTTGGACCGCTTATTTGGACTCAACCGGTTCGCTTATATGATCTTATTGGACCGCCTTTGTGACATTATGATTATCTAGTCCGCATTTGTGTACTGTTGACATCTCTTGTTCGCTTTTAAGGCTGTTTGAAATATTTTTCGAAAATTTGAAAATGGACGAGGATTTTATAACGCGTTTGCTACTCCAAGTAACCCAATCACCGCTATTCAAACCACAATGCTAGAAAATGAAACGGGACGATGCAAAAACCTCCCAAGTTAATGAACATCGAAGAATACAAAGGTTGGGAAGGTCGGTTTGAAAATTGGGTGCAAGCGAATTATCTTGACGCATGGGAATGTGTAGGAACAAAGTATGTTCGACCATTAAACGATGATGAAGAACCAGTTCCAATCAAAGATCTTAGAGATGATGAGAGGAAGAAGTACAAAAATGAGAAAATGATGCTAAGTCTTCTTCAACAGGCAGTCAAAGAAGATATCATGGTTCTTTTACAGCATAATGGAACGTCGTACTCGATCTGGAAAGCTTTACGGTCGAAGTTTAGGGGAAGTGAAGAGATGGTTAAAAGCAAGAAGTCGCTTCTAAAGAAAGAATTTGATCTTTTTCGTGGATTGAAAAACGAGAATACGAGAGAAATTATTGAACGATATTGTAATCTGCTAGCTAATATGAAAAGATTGAGTATTGAAAAGAGTAATGAAGAGTTGATCGACAAACTTGCTGATGCATTGCCATATGATAGTTGGGGCACATATTTAATGATGCTCAGAAACAAGAAAGGTTTTAGCAATCTGACGCTCAGTAAGTTCATCGAAAAGATCGAAGCTCAAGAAATGGAACAGAGGAAAGTGATTAGAATGAAAGACTTTGATGGTGAACAAGACATCGGATTATATTATAAAGCTGGGGTAAATGAGAAATCATCAAATCTATCTCCAAAGATTGTGACTGGTATGAGTGCCAAAAGTTTATCTGAAAGTCCATCATCGGGATCAAGCAGCAAAACCAGCTTTACTTCATTTCCATCATTTGATCCAAACATCTCAGCAACTAAGAATGGGAGAAAATTACAGTGTAACATTGTATTGAATCTTGAGAATGATCAAGATTATTCTGAGGAAATTGCCAAAAACCAAATGTCTTTATTAGGAATGGTTTTGGAATCTTACACTTGTTTTGTTGCAGGTCGTATCGGCAATCCAATGTTAACCAAAGAAGATTACGACCAGATAGATGCTGAAGAGATGGAACTGATGGACATAAAATGGTGTCTGGCTAGTGTTTTACGGAGGGCTGAGAAGTTCAAACAAATCACAGGGAGAGATGATCTTCGTGATGCGAATGTTTCTACTTTAGGTTTTGACAAATCTAAAGTTACTTGTTTCCGGTGCAGGGAACAAGGACACTTCAAGAGAGAGTGCACAAACCGAGAAGCAAGTGGAGCTCAAAATCCGTTCAACAACAACAACGATTACTATCGCAAAGCCATTTATCATCAAGTTGGTCAATCATCTCAACAACAAAAACATCAAGCTCAAACTGCACATGGAAGAGATGTGATTGAAGATTCAGGAAAGAGAGCATGTGTGGTGAATCAAGATCAAAAGCAGTCGTTTAATTGGGATAAATATATTTCAGATAACAAGAAAGCTTGTTTGATTGATCAAGAAGACGAAAAGCTACCAGAGGATTTTAGCTGGGCAAATTTTACTTGGGATGATTATATTCCTGATCAAACCACAGCTTACACTGCATTTACAGCAAAGATTGAAGATGATAGTGATGATGATACAGAGTATTGGGCGAGAAAATACAGAGAAGATATGAAGTTGCTTGCTGAGAGTGATAGCGAAGATGAAAAAATCAAGAAGGAAAAGAAAAAGAAAAAGACAAAGACACCGGTGAGTAGTGATGATGAAGAAGTGCCGGTGGTGAGAAGGCAAAAGGTGACAGAAGTGCCTAAGTTTAAAATTGAAGAACAAGTTGATGCAAAAGAAGTTTCTGTTAAATGTGAAAACTGTGAGATTGTGAAGAAGCAGAACAGCACGTTGATTTACAACTTAAACAGTCTGAAGGAGTCTTATGATGTGCTGAACAAGAGAATGAATCAGTACAATCAAACTAGTGAAGAACAAGCAGTTGCTATGAAGACTCTTCAGGGAGCGTTTATGACAAAACAAAAAGTTGTAAACAATTATATTGAGAAGTGTGCTGCTTTAGAACAGAAGCTTGAGCTGCAAAGAATCGAAACGGAGAGAGTTAATCGTTTATTAAAAAGTTACTCATGTACTTCCTATGTGATTGACAGGATTTATCCTACTGTTGAGAGCATGAAGGTATGGGAAGAGGATGATGTAATTGAAGAGAATGCAGCTGGAGTTGACGCTGGTGAAAAGATTGCTGACAAGAAGAAGAGTGACAAGAAAAAGGACACTGAAAAGGCTTCATCTGGTAAGAAGAAAAGTGTCAGTTATAACAGATGTCCACCTCCACTGGAAAACGGATACTTGCCTAGACATCCTAACGATGAAAGAGTCAAAAAGGCTACAAATTTACAGTGGGGGTCAGAGTCTTCGGTCAATCTTCCAGATAATATTGATGTTGTGTTTACATCATCTGACACTGATCAACAGTCTCAATTGATGAAGAAAGTCGTGGATCATGTGTTAGATAGTGATGACAGTGAAGAGTTAAAGTTGGAGTCAGCGTCAGAGTCAAAATCTGAGTCAAAAACTCCGGGGCAAACAGAAAAATAGGGAAAATTAGTCTATGATAGAAAATTCTTGTTATCAAAATCTAATTTGGATGATGGATTGTTTAAAGTTGCTTATACTTTGAATAATTCGGACAAATTATATTCTGATGAGGAATTTCCATTTAGAGGTGTGAAAACTGAATTGATAAACAAGGTTTTTAAACTCACAGAAATTAATATTTTTGAAATTAAACACTTATGCCTTAATGAAAAACTTAAAAAATACACCTCAAGAGTACAACAGAGATTAAACAAGAAAAAGAGTTACGGTTCTGGTTCAGATTTCCAAAAGAGATCAAACCATAACGGTAATTTCAAAAAGAAAGGATTAGGTTTTACTCCTACAGAAAAACAGAAAAATGAAAAATATGTTCGTAATTTTCAATCCAAAATGTCGTTTATTTCAGGTACATCAACTGATGAAGAAGAAAAGACATGTTTCTGGAGGGAAAAGAACAGTGAATTTTTGAAAAAGAAACAAGATGAACAAAAGAAGGACTCAAGAACCTGTTTCAAGTGCAACAACGTTGGACATATCGCCAAAGATTGTTCTCAGGCGATACAATCAAAACAGGGAGTTTTTCGCAAAATCTCAGAAAAGGTGTTTGCGTTCGAATCACCACTTGATAGAACAAAATTGTTCAAAGATTCTATTTTTGAAGAGGGTGAGAGTTCGAACAAGTTTTATAAGAAGAGAGCCAAATCTAATAATCAGAAATGGGTTATTAAGAAGGTTGGTGTAAGCTCTAGCGATGATTCTGATGGATCAAAATCAGAGGAGCTATCTTCGGGCGATGAAACTGATTCCACAAAGTCAGTTGAGCCACAAGTTATCTCAAAATGTGAAGCTGATGTAAAAGATGAGAATTCAGTTCCGAGTGTGAATGATGAGGAGTTTCCATCACTTAGGGCTGAAAATTATAAAAAGAAAATTGGTAGAGTTGAGATTTCTAATCAATTTTATCATGATGAACAGGAATTTGATGCTGAGAAGGTCTTTAACCCCAAGGTAAAACACATCTTTGGCAAGATGATTGATCGAAAAGTCAAAGGTGTTAAGGAATTTTATGAGAAGAAAACAGAGAAGGAAAAGGTTGAACCATCCCTGGTTTGTGACTGGGATGGTACATATTATGAACAGTAAGTCTCAGGACTTGCCAGAGATCCCAAGATGGAATCGTGGATCATGAATCGGCATCTTTCTCAAAATTCTAGTCGGTAATGTCAGTTATGCAAACGGTAAAGAGGTTTGTTTATGGTTGTTGATGTTTTACAATTGGTACAGAGGTTTCTGATCTGAAAAATGGTAAATCAAGGACATTAAGTTGTACTTGTATTTTCCTACATCTGGTTGGAAGACAAGATGATGAACCACATCCCCGAACATTTGTTTGATAAACCTACAAGTGGTAAAATCAATCAAACGTATTTTCCGGAAAAACCATTTTGATTAAAACAAACTTAAGTGTTTTGAAATCTAAATGGGAAAATAGTTTGTTGATAGGGGGAGTTCTGATTGTTTATGCAAAGTGAATGGCGAATTGAGGTGATTCGATATCAGTTGTCATATTTTTGTACAGTTTGTTTTCAATTTTCATTAGATGTATTTGAATTTTAGGGGGAGTAAGAATTTTTAGAAAATCCAAAAACATCAGAAAATTTGAAAAAGTCAAAAACATGTTAAAATCAAAAATGAGTTTTGTTGCGAAAAAGAGGAAATGATAGTACATCAGTGAACTACCACAACACGCTAAAGAATTGGAAAGTCAAAATGTGATAAACGATCTTACTGCGGATGTGTCAGTAGATTTTCGCACATTTAGTAAGTTGAAACGAGATATAAATCTAAATCAAACTTGCTTGATTCGTGGGGAACTATTCTTGAATATATGGATAACCCCCGAAATCTTGTTTGAAAGGTCCCGTATTCTGAGATACTAGGTCTTTATGCTCAGTGATATCTGGGGTATTATCCCAGGACTTCTGCTGTATGGAAGTACTGACCTAGTCCCCGGATAATACTTTCTGCAAAAGCTTTGAAACATAAGCGCCGCCCTCAGCAAACTGATTAAACAATAAAATTGGTAATCTTTGCTGTTGTATCAAAAGATCCTCTAAAGGGGACCCACCAAAAGTCAAAGCCGTCATCTCTCTGCGTATACGGAAGTATCGACCTGAGCTCTCACGGCCCTCGCACATAACCCCTTTACAGATATCATCTGTGGTATACTCACCTGTAAGACTGAATATTTGGGATCTGGATACAGGAGTATATTCAAGTGGAGTGATACACAATTAAGTTTAAGTCTCTAAAACATTAATATCGTATCTCGAATCATTTGAAGTCTGTGTGAAAATTTAAGTGGACAAACATACTGACAATCTAGGTAAATTGTTTAGAACTGAGTATGTTTAAAGCTTAACGGTGTTGGTGATTTGTCTCAAAAACTGATATGATCCTCTTGCACAAACTCACAAAAATATTGTATGTAAATAGTTTATTTCTGCATTTTATTTTCTTTCAGAAAAATCCAAAAAGATTTTTGGTGTGTTTTAGCATAAAGTTTTGAAAAGTCAAAAAGATTTTCGACAACTGATGTTGGATAGCTGATTTTCAAAATTCCGAGTGCTAAACATGATGAGCAATACTTGAGGGGGAGTGTTTGTGTGAATTTAAATGTTTTCATAATCTAGCCTTTCAAGTGGTTCATCAAAAACAAAATTTGTTTTGAAGGAGAGTCTGAATTTGTGCAGGGTTATATGTTTGAAATGTATATATGTGAAAGAAATTTACTTTGAGGTAGAGCTTATGCAGGATAAGATGAGAAGCTGTTAGACGGAAAGCCAGACAAAGATCCTGAAGATGTTGCTGAAGATCAAAGGAATGCCAGCAAATCGAGAGGGGGAGTCTGAAGCTAGAAAGAGAGAAGCCCAAAAGACTGATCAAGACTGAAGATGTGAAGACACAGCATTGTTGTGACTCGATAATCGACTCCATCAACATCTGAGGGGGAGTCTGTTGGCGCACTACATCTGCTGATTCCGTCTTGTATCGAGTCATAGTTTTAAGATGTTAGATCTGGGCTAGAAATTAGAGAAAATGTGAAAATGTATAGGTTTGAGTTTATTGGATCGCTCATAGCCCATTAGAGTTTAGGGTCGCTCGAGTGGTAACATGTTGGACCGCTCGTATGTCAAGTGCTTGGGCCGCTTATTGGGCCTGTCCAATAAGCGGTTCCAGACTACTATATATAGTCCAAGAGCGATCTCAATTGTAATAGTTGTTGAATCTCGTACCGAAGTGCTGCCGGATCGAGAACTGGTTGTATTTACCGTCAAATCAATACAGAAAGTGTTTAAAGTGTATTGCAAGCTATTCCTACGTTGATTACTTGTTATTCCGCACCTGTAATTGACGAAAACGCCTCTGATCGACTCATTCGGGTCGCCAAACGATCCTACAAGAATGTTGGTCAGAAGGTTCACCACGGCCCCGTGCTCAGTGAACACGGCCCATGGTCGGAGATACAGCGATTGTTTTCCGGATCCCTGTTACTGGAAAGTTGGACACGGCCCCATGTTGCACCGACACGGCCCCGTGCTCGGCTCTCTTTACCTCGGAAAATAAAAACTGCCAGTGACACTGCTGGGCACGGCCCGTATCCGACCAGACACGGGCCGTGCTGAGCTCTGCAGAAGCTGAAAAACTAAGAAAATCCTAAAAAAATAAAAAGAAATAGAAAAAATGATTAGGCCGTTGATTCCTAACTTTCTTAAAATCCTTGTGTCCCCGGCAACGGCGCCAAAAACTTGATGTGCGTTAGGTGTAATATAATTTAGGTATATATTTTAAGCCCTTTTTACACTTTTTAGCCAAGTTTTAAATTTATAAAACACGATATTTAATAACACTAAACACACATATGGGCAAGTGCACCCATCGTGGACGTAGTATAGTGTTGGTAAGATACCGAGATCGTCCAACGACATAAGAGCTTTTAGTACCGGTTTATCCTCAACGTCTAATCAATCAAAATGTTAGAAAAAGGTTTTTAAACTAAGAAAATAAAACTAACTAAAATGCTGAAAAATAAAATAAACATAAAACAGATAGACAAGATGAATCACTTGGATCCGACTCGTGTCTAGTGTAACCTTTGATTATTTTCGCACTTTTGCACTTGTTTAAGATATTATCTTAGTTATTGTAGTAGGCCCCTCTTTTGAAGGCGACGTTACCCTCAACCCAGTAGTTTGAGTCAGCAAGGATACAATCCTAAAGGGTCGGATTATTGAAAGATAATTAATTAAGTTATTAATGCATAATGTGGTAGGCCCCTCTTTTGAAGGCGACGTTACCCTCCGCTAGGGCACGGCCCCGTGGTGGGCAACAGAAGCTTCTATGAGTTTGTCTTTTCTACTGACACTTGGGCACGGCCCCGTGCTCGCTGAGCACGGGGCGTGTTCAGTCTTCTGTCTTCTTTGTTTTGCTTAGGAAGATGCTGTCAGGAGGTCGGGCATGCCACTTCTGTTCCTTTTCTTGTATTTATGTTAGATTTAGCTATCTTTTTACTTCTTTTGTTCATTTGAGCTCATTTAATCCAGAAAATACAAAAGGAAGACAAAAACACACTTTTTCCAACATTAGTACTAAAAAAGGGTTAGTTTTATGCCACAATTGATTTAATTTATATGTTGCATTTTGTGCACATCAGGCGTCTATTGTTTGATTAGTGATTCGATTACTAGGTGCTGCTTAATTTCTCTGGTTTACTTGAGTTTGTTGAAGTTCTATTGATTGAGGATACTTTGCATTTCATGTGAGTACATAGTTCCCCTATTTTACTATTTTCAATTGTTTTGGGGTGATTCATATGTACAAAATGATTTCAAGTTAAAATGATGGTTTTTCAAAAGCGATTAAAATGGTTTATATTAAATTAATAACGATCTCAATAAAGTGAACAAACTTGTTGGTTGTAGTTACATAACAAATGACATTCATTAGCATTGATCAAGCCGACCAGTATTAGGTTATGGTAGTTACATAACAAATGCACCCATGGTGATGTGTGGGGGTTGTGGGTAACGACTGAATCTGATGTTAGTTAACTTACCCTTTGAATGTTGTTAGCGAGACAACCATAAATAGTTTTCACAAATTAAAACGAGGATGATTTAAACGATTTAAACGAGTTAACAATTTGGAAACGATTTGAACAAGTTAAATGAATTGGATAAACGATTGGTTTTTGGTTAAGTGTTTAGATAACGGGACGGGTGTAATTTGATGAAAAGCATGGTGGATACGCCGTTGGTACTTCCTATATATAAGTGTTTTCAACATATTACATACCGTGGCGTTATTTAGTTCACTTGGGTAAACGATTTTGAAACGATGTCACACAACGATGTTTTCTAAAAGATATAAACCATACGAGTTTATAAATGAGTTTTTACGGGATGTTTTACAAATTGGTTTTCTAAAACAAATGTTTTTGGGTTAAGAATCATGGCTACGAGGTTTTATAAATTATAACCCACTTGATTTGAGTTGGTTAAATTATGTTGCAATACACTTTTCAAAACGAGGTTTGTATTTTGACTCTTGTAGTCTAATAAAGTACTGCAACATGTAAACTAGCCATGAATCCGACACTCTTATAAAACGTATGTACTCGCCAGCATTTCTTTGCTGACTTTGTTTTTACATATGTTTCAGGTGTTGTTGCTTGATTGATTTCTAGGATGCATGCATCACATAGGATCTGGACAAGGCCTTAGTGACATAATAACTATGATTGTCGATATGAAACTTGTTTGTTCTATGTTAAGACAATGTTGATGTTTAATATTATCAATAAAACGAAACTCTTTTTGTATCCATGGTTATGAAACAATAATTCTGTTAGAACACTCCCCGACATTTCTTCCACGATTTGTTGTTTTACGTGGTCGGGGTGTGACAGTTTGTGCTTCACTTAGGCGGACTTGGGCCTTAGTGACTTAAAAGACAGTTAATTATGTTATTTTAGTTTGAACTCAAAGACAATGTGAACTTTAATCAACAATACAAAACTTTAAATACCATGGTTGTTGAAACAATAATTCTGTCGCTCCACTCCCCGGCGTTTCCGCCGCGGTTTGTTGTTTTACGCGGCCGGGGTGTGACAATACTTCTCTTCCTTTAGAGGATAATAGGATTAATGAGATTATTTACTTACGCTTCATTAATTAGAAGCCTTATGGAAGTTCAAGTCTACACTCGTTTAGATATTTCTCACATTGCAACACACTAGATATTTCTAGATTAATGTGATGTATCTAATAGAGTATTACAATATCTTTAAAAGAAACGAGAGGCTATAATTTGAAGAAGAAGTGAGAACTTAAACTGGTTGATTACTCTAACTTTGTGATATTCAAAGATGACAAAATGTAATTTCGGATATATTCTTATGTCAACAGACACAACCTATCTCATGGAGGAGTCATGATAAATTGATATCAACAACCTAAGTTATATTGACATAATATAGTCACTAAATGTTGTTGGAAATTTATCAGTGGACTCATAAGTTTATTAACTCTATATAATTAATGTATTGAAGATTTATTGTGATAAAGTCAGCTACCATGTCTCCTTGAACAGTAACAGTTCGAGAGGTGCTGCATTAAATTTCGATACATAATTAATTATTTGTTTGTGAACGAATTGAGGAAACTAAATTTTTGTGTCGAATACATTCATGATATGCTTAAGAATCCTACAACTGAAAGGATATTACCTGTAAGTCTTATTAAGAGAGCTCATAAAAGAAACGAGTTTTAATTGATGGCCGTGCGAAACTGCATATCGTACTATGAATGACTAACTATTAATTAATTTTCCTCATCAGTTTGATTTTGTATGTCTTTAAGAATATGTTAAACCGGTATAATGGCATATAGACAAATAAAATTACAAATCAAACAAAGGGCTTATGCTTATTTTGATCGTAACGATTATGTTTTAAATTGAGGCCATAGTATGACAAATGAGGGTCCTGAGTCGCATAATGATTCAACGGCTGTATTTCTCTGCTACAGTTCTTGGTTTAAAGCTAAAGTGAGTGTTAACTCCTGATCAGGCTTACCAAATACTCATAGTAAATGATTACTCGGCTAAGTGGGAGAATGTAAGATTAAATATATTATGGTGTAATATTTAATCTACTAGCCATTACAATCATTTACATAATACAGATCAAAATATATAACTACCTATTAAATAATTAGTTGGTAATTGTTGATGGGCCATATTACCCTTATTAACTAATTAGGGTTTCCTCTTGGGTGCATAAATAAGGAGACTAATGTAGAGGTTACAAGGTTAGACAATTAGACAACCTTATTATTCATAACATCAAATCGCCGCCTCTCCCAAACCGAACACCTATTCGGTTTCTTCATCACCATCATTAGATTGCACGCTAAGGAGGAAGAAAATCAAGCTGACAATCATGTCAAACCTTATTGTTGTGTCTCCATCAGGATTCTCCGCTAACCTGTCTGCAATCAAAGGTATGTTATTCCTGTTTTCCATTATGCACAAAATAGAACTGATCAACAAATAACTAGTTAATTGATACAATAGTTATACGTCACAATATATACCTCAACTAAAATTAAAAATCTTCACTTCGTGTATTCAAACCCGTGTAAAAGGTCGTGCATTCAAGTTTGTGTAGAAAGATACAACCCTTCCTAAAGGCGTCTTCAATGGAACCCTTATCAAAGGCGTCTCTATGTAAGCCCAAGGGCACTCATATTTAAAAGAGTAAACTTTCGTTTTACTCCCTGTGGTTTGGTCATTTTAACGGTTTTGCCCCAATCATTTAAAAATAGCCATTTTCCTCGAATAGATTACTATGTTTTTCCTATTTTGCTCCATGACCATAACTCAATTAAATCATAAAATTAAAAATAGAGGTATTTCAAAAACAATAGTAATAAAGTATAAAAGGTTAAAAATAGAGGTATTTCAACTAAAGGCGTCCTCTCACCTCCAACAACTGGACATTACATCACCGCTACCTACCAAATCCCAAACCCTACCTCCAACACTACACAACCTTCTCCGTTCTCCGCTGCCGCCACCTCCGCCGCCGCCACCACCACCTCCGCCGTCGCCCCCACCACAACACCTACATCCCTACTAACGACACCGACTCATCCTCAACTCATCCAGATTCAAAACTTCATATGGTAATCAACCTCGAATAATAAATACCGGAGAGAGCATTTGTATCGTTAAATATGTTACTAAAAACTGCTGAATTGAAGTTTAATCAGTTTATGGAGTCTGGAAACGACGCCGTTAAGGATCTCCAGACAATGATAACCGTCTTCGGAGATTGGAGAGTTTACCGGATGTCAACGGTGAATCCGTTGTCATCTGGTGATTCCGTTGAGAGAGTTCGGTGAGTCGGTGAATCTGTTGTCGTCTGGTGAGCCTTAGGGTTGATGATGATGCTATCAAGTTGCCTCATAGTTTGGTAACATGCGACACATTGGAGGTATTAAAATTGTTTTTGTTTAGATGTTCTCTGTGTTTGCCAACTGTCACTGGTTTTCTAGCGCTTAGGGTTCTTGAACTCAACATTATTGAGTTATTAAAGATGATTCAGTACAAGAGTTTCTCAAAAGCTGCCCACTACTTGAAAATTTGAGGTTGATTGACTGCTTAATTAATCATCTTTGTATTTCATACCTAAATCTCAAGACTCTGATAATTCATAATCGGGATACGAATTATACCAAAAAGTTTGTTGCTGGTGGTTATTTTTTTGAGAGACAGTGGTGAGATTCGGCGGTGCTGGGTTTTCTGGGGAAGATGTCGGTGGTGGTGGTTTTTTTGGGGAAGATCGCAGGTTGTGGTGGTTATTGGTGCAGGTAGTAGGTGGTGGTGGCTGTCAGGGTTAATGGTGAGTGGTAGTGACGGTTGGTAGCGATGGTTGTTGGTGATGGATAAGAGATAAGTGTAGAGAGAGAAGAGAGAGGGTATAGAGAGGGAAGAGATGATCAGATATAGGTTTGTTTATACATTACTAGGTTAGTTCCCCGTGTATTACACGGGTTGAACAATCTAAACTATATAATAAATATTTCTTGTAAATGCAAACCAAAGATGGAGACGTTTATATACCAAATTGATATAAATGAGTTAATATATTTGAGTGTGTTCCCTTTTCGTCAAACGAAATTTAAAATTTATGGTTAGATAATTTATTAAAGAGTAAATTGTCATTTTAGTCCCTGAGATTTTGTTCAAATTGCCATTTTAGTCCAAATAGTTTTTTTTTTCTGCTCTGAGTCCCTGACTTTTCCTTTTACTTGCCATTTTGATCACATTGTCTAACTTAGTCTAAAAACCAGGTTATAATTAGGGGTATTTTTGGCATTAAATTATTATGAGGTTTATAAATTATGTTGTTAACTACCCATGGTTATCACTACATAATAGTTATGCCAAAAATACCCCTGGTTCTAACCAGATTTTTAGACTGAGTTAGTCAATATGATCAAAATGGTAAGAAAATGGAAAAGTCAGGGATCCAGAGAAGAAAAAAAACTATTTGAACTAAAATGACAATTTGGACCAAACCTCAGGGACTAAAATGGCAATTTACTCTTTATTAAAAAAATATGTTTCGTTAATAAAAAATTATGAAAAGATTAAATTAAAATTAAACTAAATAATAATTATCTATAAAAGATTAAACTAAATAATATTTAATATGAGAGTTATCTATAATTAATTAAAAGAGATTAATTAAACTAAATAATAATTATCCATAAGATATGGCCTAATATGATGACAAGTGTCCCAAAATTGATTTCTTTTATTATATAGTATAGATGATACAGTTTTGAACTATTTTTTTAGTTGAAATTGTATTTTATAGATTTATATGGTTAATTGATTAATCTGGTTCAATCGCCTGGTAGAAACCGGTTGAACCAATTAAACGATTTCTAAGTTTAACCCGATACGATTTAAAAACCGGTTTTTAAAAAAATTATGAATTTTTTTCTATAAGAGATTAAATTAAAATTAAACTAAATAATAATTATCTATAAGAGATTAAACTAAATAATATTTAATATGAGAGTTATCTATAATTAATTAAAAGAGATTAATTAAATTAAATAATAATTATCCATAAGATATGGCCTAATATGATGACAAGTGTCCCAAAATTGGTTTCTTTTATTATATAGTATAGATTATTATTATTATATATAATATATAATTTTTTTTGTAGTTTTACTAAAATACCCTTAGTTTTATACTTGAAGTTACCAATACCCTTTTAGTTAACAACAATTTGGATGGAATTAGAGGCGGGGAGTAGAGAAAAAAATAGTAAACTATTGGAGGAAAATGACTATTTTTAAATGATTGAGATAAAACCGTTAAAACGACCAAACCACAGGGAGCAAAACGGAAGTTTACTTTATTTAAAAATTAAAAATCACTTAAACACGCAAAGCAATATAATTATAGGTTCGAACTAAAATTATTTAAAACATAATCGGTTTTAGTATATTCAAATATCATGTTTGGTTAAACTAATAGGCACTACTAATATTTTTTTTTGGTATATATCTCAAGTTATATTTTGCGAAACCATTATATATAAGATTCTCAACTTCGTCGGTTCTAAATGATCCAATAAAAAGTCATTGACATAAATTTATATGATAAAACTAGTATCTACATCAATAATTTTGATTAATTGAAAAGTCAACTACAATATTCGATAGGTTTAATGGGTAATGTACCAACTAGTTTTTAAAACTTTGCCAAAGGTATGAATATTTTATATTAGTGTAAATACTTTTTATATTCAAACTATGAATATTTGAAATTACTTTAAAGATTTTAATATAATATTACGAGAGTAACTTTTTAGATAAATAAGTAAAGTATATTATAGTATATCTCAAACCAAAACCTTTAAATTAGTTTAAAGACTTTAATATACTATTATGAAAGTAATTTTTTAGATAAATATTATATAGTATATCTCAAACCAAAACCAAAACCAAAACCTATATCCACAAATGTGCTTAGTCATTTTTTCATACCAAATTTCCATTTGTAGAATAAGAGATACATTTTTTCGACAAAGAATTTTAAGAATCCTCAAATTCATATATAATCCCTATACTCTTTACATTTATTTTCCCTTATTAAAAGTATTTTTAATAAAAAATAAATTAAATTACTTATATATTTTTATACAACTTACCATAAAAAAAATACTATATTAGTAAAATAATTTATACAAATCAAATTAATGTACAAAAGATATACATTATAGTTTAAATGATAAATTACACTTTTCGTACTTTATGTTTGTATCGTATTACAATGAATGCCCTTTAACTTCAATAATTACATGCACAATGTTTTTTTTTGTTAAAAACATTACACTTTAGATCCTTTAGCACTAACAAGGTTAAAATTTCTAGTTAAGTATTACATATGCTTTGCACATGAGGGTAGTTAGTAATTTTACTAGTATATTTACAATATATTTAAACAAATAAACAACAACCAGTCTCTCTCTCACACAATTCTCCCCCCTCTCTCTCCAACCCAGCCCCACCCACCACCACTGTAACAGCTACCACCACCACCACCAAATTCGTCACCAAATCCCTATGATCTGAAGCAATCCAAGCACAACTTCAAACCCTATCAAACCATCACCTTCAAATCCACAATCTAATCCTAACAAAACCTCACTTCCATCCAAAATCAAACCTTATCTGAAACTCAACTCTAATCTGTCACACCCCAAAAATCCAGAAGCGGAGTATCACCGCAGGAGGCGTGACTGACCTGGATCCAGCCACCAATCATATTAAGCAATGTAATTAAATAAATAAATGTCCAACCACACAATATAATTGGTGTTCAAAACAAGTTAATCAAGTTCAAGTTATCAGCGGAAGCATAAAGGTTAAAACCAAAGTATAAGTTTAAAAGTTCAAATGTTTAACATGGGACTCAACAGTCCATGTCCCACAACGACTCCTGCTCCCATGCAAGCTCCAGATAAGCACCTAACGGCCTGTAAGGCATGTAACAACGCGTCAACAACAAAGTTGAGCGAGTTCACAGTTGATGTTCATTTTAAAGTTTTTCCAAAAACCATAAGTTCATTTGTAAACCATGAGTTAACCAATTCCTTGTTTCCCAAATCATAACCAGTGGGGGCTACCCCATGTTAACCACTAGACCCAATACCATATCGACAACTGACTGGGGTCATGTTTAAGTGACCTACGTCAATGTCTATCATCATTGACTAGGTGCCCAGATCCATTAGTCCACTCCCGTCCTCTACGGCATGGTGTGAGGCTTGTCAAACCTAATAGCGCTATTTAACTAATGACCCGCTCGCCATTAGCCCGACGATTAAGTCGATATAAAAATGAGGGACTTCATGATAGAGTTTTGTCTAGTATGTTATATGTTGTCATCCTTCCTATGGAGGATGGAGGTACGTATTCTACCCAAGGAGAATACGCAGGATTAATTGTTGTCATCCTTCCCATGGATGATGGAGGTACATATTCTACCCAAGGAGAATATGCAGGTTCCTTTTTAGTTCCTTAACCCATTCCCAAACCACCGGGAATCCCATGCCTTATAGAAAGGGTGAACTCACCTTGGTTTGCTCGGTTTGTTATGTCACTTATTCACAATTAATCAGTCAAAGCCTATGGTGATTCATGTAAACGAAATCAGTGTACATCCAGATAGTTCGCGTATAAATGATGATCATAATGTGTATTCAAGCAACAATTACCACATAGCACTTAACAGTAAATCAAGCTCACATAAATCCACAGTTAACTTTTATATGTTCTTTATGCAATTTCATGTTTCCTCAATCTTGATTAACATCATTAACAACAAAATCAACACATAGTTATTCAGTAGCATGCGTGTTCTAAACTATGATCTGTTTACAAGCTTAAGTCCTAATCGGCAAATCCCCAAGGTGACAAAACCCCACATGTTTCGTCGACATGATAGTGACGAAACTCCTTGTGTTTCGTCGGCATTGAAGTGACGAAACTCCTCATGTTTCGTCGGCATGCAAGGTGACGAAACCCCACATGTTTCGTCGCATTCACAGATAACCGTATACCCACAGAAACCCTAACAGTTTAGCGATTAACACCTATCATTCAATCGGATCAATTCATACAATCACGTCAACTACTCGTTGTTTCATTCGTCATATCTAATATTACATAATCTAAGTCATCTATCAATATGTAACAACAGTTTACATCATGCACATAATTCCATCATTTGTAATTTCTAACCTTAATCAGGTCACTGAAAAACCATAATCAATCAGATTATGCATAGACAATATTGTTTTTATTCACACTAATCATCAACAGTTTCAGTTCTGTAGTTGTTAACCAAGTACCCCAACAACCCCAACCTATGTATTCGATGAAACCTATCAGATTCGTAACCGATTCTAACCGTATTCATAATAAACTATGATTCATGTCAATCCGATAGCAGATGATTATTCTAATCTAGTAACAAACAGGTTATGTCTAGCGATGATGTACTAACCGGATTCGAGATAAAACAAAAGAACTTCGAGAGGATGATAATCGCTGTTAGGTGCAAGGGAGAGAAGGAGAGTCTAGGGTTTGCAAATCGATCAATTATGTGCCCTCGTGCAACCCTACCTCGTTATATATGTGCGTAAAATTGTTGGGCCCTTACAGGGCTCCGAAGTAACCTGGGCCGATGAAACTCCATGTTTCGTCGTGATGGGCATGACGAAACTCCTAGGTTTCGTCGAGTAAGGTGTGGTGAAACTCCAAATGTTTCGTCAAGATGGTTTGTGGCGAAACACCTAAGTTTCATCGAGTATGGTTTTTAACTTTTAAATAGTTCACAAGTTTATATTAACTTAAACACATAACCACATTAATCGTATACTAAATAATAACACCATATCTCAAACATATAACAAACGTGCACAATTACAAGGCAAACAAGTTATACAAACACAATTGTGAAATAAATAACGTGTCGAGGTAAGGCATTGAAAACTCGAGTTGTCACATCATCCCCAACTTGAAAGAAATTTCGTCCCGAAATTTAGCACGTAGTTACTGAGGAAGCTAGTTAGGTTGCGTGGTTTCCTGGTTTTCCTGGGGTATCACATCATCCCCCCGTTGTTTTGGAATTTCGTCCCGAAATTCCACAGTAGCTTCAGCCTCAATAGTGGTTTCATTATTCTCGAACAATTGGGGATACTTGGGTGTCATTAGGTCTTCGCGTTCCCAGGTAAACTCTGGGCCACGACGGGAGTTCCAACAAACTTGAAAAAGGGGTATCCTGGTACGCTTGAGAACCTTAACGTCTTGGTCTGTAATCTCTACTGGTTCCTCGACGAATCGCAGCTGATCGTCGATGGTGAGTTCCTTGAAAGGAATTATGAGGGTCTCATCTGACAGACACTTCTTCAGATTTGACACATGGAAAACATTGTGAACTCCACTGAGTTCTTCAGGTAGATTCAGTTTGTAAGCCACCTTGCCTATTTTCTCAATGATTTCGAAAGGTCCAACATAGCGTGGATTCAGCTTGCCTCGCTTGCCAAAGCGAACTACACCCTTCCAAGGTGAGACTTTAAGTAGCACTCGATCCCCAACCTGGAACTCGAGTGGTTTCCTGCGCTTATCAGCGTAGCTTTTCTGACGGTCACGAGCTGCCCCCATTCATTGTCGTATTTGAGCAATCTTCTCTGTGGTGTCTACGATGAGTTTTGGGCCAGTGATTTGGCTGCCGCCAACCTCTGCCCAACAAAGAGGTGATCGGCACTTCCGTCCGTACAAAGCCTCGAACGGAGCAGCCTGGATGCTGGTGTGGTAATTGTTGTTATACAAAAACTCCACCAAAGGTAGATGCCTTTCCCAGCCGTTACCAAAGTCGATTACACATGCTCGAAGCATGTCTTCAAGAGTTTGGATGGTGCGTTCAGAGTGCCCATCCGTCTGTGGATGATAAGCTGTGCTCATGTCTAAGCGTGAGCCAAAGGATTTGTGCATCGATTGCCATAATTCAGAGGTAAAACGCGCGTCATGATCAGATATGATGGAGGTTGGCACCCCGTGCCTCGCAACTACTTCCTTCAGGTAGACGTCTGCAAGTGTAGAAAACTTATTTGTTTCCTTGATAGCCAAAAAGTGTGCAGACTTAGTCAATCAATCCACTACCACCCAAATGGTATCGTTTCCTTGTTGAGATCTAGGTAAGCCAGTAACGAAATCCATGGAAATTTGCTCCCATTTCCATGTCGGGATCTCTGGTTGTTGAAGTAGGCCTGATGGTTTCTGGTATTCAACCTTGACCCTCGCACCGGTCAAACATTTTCTAACATAGGTCGCTATGTTAGCTTTCATATGGGGCCACCAGTACGTAGTCTTGAGATCGTGGTACATCTTATCCGAACCAGGATGTACTGAGTAACGAGACTTGTCTGCTTCATCCATCACCAGCTCACGTAAATTACCATAAAGTGGAACCAAGATGCGCCCTGTCACGTAGTAAGCGCCGTCTTCCTTTTGTTCTAACCGTTTCTTCGATCCTCGGAGGGACTCAGCCCTGACGTTCTCTACTTTCAATGCTTCGACCTGAGCATCACGAATTTGAGCGGGAAGACTAGAGTGGATGGTAAGCTGTAACGCACGTACACGCTTAGGTTTAGTCTCCTTTCGACTGAGGGCGTCGGCCACAACATTGGCTTTGCCCGGATGGTACTTGATCGCGCACTCATAGTCATTCAGAAGTTCGACCCATCGATGTTGTCACATGTTCAACTCCTTCTGATCGAAGATATGCTGGAGACTCCTGTGATCGGTGTAGATGGTGCACTTGGTACCGTACAGGTAATGCCTCCATATCTTGAGTGCGAAAACAACAGCTCCCAGCTCCAAATCGTGGGTAGTTTATTTCCTTTCGTGAACCTTAAATTGGCGTGATGCATAAGCAATGACTTTCTCACGTTGCATCAACACACAAGCTAGTCCTTGAATTGATGTGTCGCAATAAACCACGAAATCGTCTGTGCCTTCAGGTAACGAGAGGATAGGTGCGCTACAAAGTTTCTTCTTTAACTGCTGAAATGCGGATTCCTGTGCATCACCCCAACGATAGGTGACACCCTTCTGAGTTAGTGAAGTGAGAGGTTGCGCAATCTTTGAGAAATCTTTGATAAACCTTCTATAGTAACCCGCCAAACACAAGAATTGGCGGATTTCACTTGGTGTACGGGGTGCAGACCAGTTCTTGATCGAGTCAACCTTGGATGGATCCACATGAATCCCATCCTCGTTTACCACGTGGCCTAGGAAATGGACTTCACGAAGCCAAAATTCGCATTTCGAAAACTTAGCATAAAGCTGCTCTGCTCGAAGAAGTTCCAAAATAAGTCGCAGATGATGCTCGTGTTCCTCCTGACTCTTAGAATAGATCAGGATGTCGTCAATGAAAACAATAACGAACTTATCCAGGTAAGGTTTGCACACTCGGTTCATGAGATCCATGAAGACCGCAGGTGCGTTCGTCAACCCGAAAGGCATGACTAAAAACTCGTTATGCCCGTAACGAGTTCTAAATGCTGTCTTGGAGATGTCCTCGTCTCTGACTCTCAGTTGATGATAGCCCGATCTCAGATCAATCTTGGAGTAGAAGCTCGACCCTTGCAGCTGGTCGAATAGGTCATCGATACGCGGAAGAGGATAACGATGTTGAGTTCGCGATAATCAATACACATTCGGAAAGTACCGTCTTTCTTCTTCACAAACAAGACTGGAGCTCCCCAGGGGGAAGAGCTAGGATGAATGAAACCCTTGTCCAAGAGCTCTTGTAGTTGTGCAGACAGTTCTTCTAGTTCTGACGGAGCTAAACGATAAGGTGCACGAGCTATGGGCGCTGCTCCAGGAGTTAGCTCGATTTGAAATTCGACCTGACGATGAGGCGGAAGGCCAGGTAATTCCTCAGGAAATACCTCAAGGAAGTCGCGTACAATAGGAATGTCTTCTATCTTCTTCTCTTTCGTTGAGGTGTCGGTAACAAGGGCTAGAATAGTTGCGTGCCCCTTTCGTAAGCACTTCTGAGCCTTAATGAAAGAGATGATGCCCACTACAGCAGCACTCTTGTCACCACGAATCACAAGGGGTTCTTCACCAGAATGAGGGATGCGGACGATTTTCTCCTTGCAAAGGATCTCTGCTCGATGTTGAGATAGCCAATCCATCCTAATGACGACGTCAAAGCCACCAAGAATAATTGGGATAAGGTCGATAGAGAAGGTCTGACCAGCTAGAACGAGATTACAACCCTTAACTACGTGTGTGGCCTCAATATTTTTACCGTTTGCTAGTTCTACAATGTGCTTGGTGTTCAAGAGAACTGGAGTACGCTTAAGCATCTGACTAACTTTTAAGGACACGTAACTAGTATCGGCACCCGAATCAAATAAAACTGAAACAAAGAAGTCATCCAGTAGGAACTTACCCATCACAACGTTGGGATCGTTACTCGCATCACCCTGACCAATCACGAAAGCACGTTCTCTGGCACCATTGCCGTCATTGTTACCCCCATTGTTTCCATTTCCCTGGTTGTTGTTGTTGTTGTTCTGATTCTGGTTCAGCTGGGGACAGTTCCTCTTGAAGTGGCCTTCAGCACCACACTGAAAACATCCTTTATTACCCTGCTGTTGCTGTTGCTGCTGGTTCTGTGGAGCTTGTTGCTGTTGCTGATGATTCTGATTCGCATGATATGGGCTCCTGCAATCCTTTGCTGCGTGACCAAGCTTGTTACATCTATGACAACGACCTTTGTTGCACGGCCCGCTGTGGTGCAAGTTACATCGATTGCACTTAGGGTGGTTTCCCTTGTACCCACCCTGTCCTTGATTCCCAGAAGATTGTTGACCAGGGCTCTTGTAGTCGTCAGTATTTCGCTGCTGAGACTGAGATTGAACAGAAGTAGAACCTTTGCTTGAATTTCCATCCCACTTGCGCTTGTTGTCGCTAGGAGCATCAGAAGTAGTGGCGCAAATACGCTTAGGCAGCTTGTTCTGCTCAACTGCCTGATCAGTGATATGGTGGGATAGTCGAATGACTTGCTGGATCGTAGGGAGGTTAGCTGCAGTCACATGGCTCTGAATCTTTGGCACTAAACGCTTGAGGTACAGCTCGATACGTTTGATAGGAGGATCCACCATAGTAGGACACAATACAGCTAATTCGTTCGATCTCTTCGTATACGCCTCGATTTCAGACCCCGTCATCTTCAAGTTGTAAAACTCCACCTCTAGCTTGTGAATGTCGGCGCGATGACAGTACTCCTCTTTGATCAGATCTTTGAAGTCATTCCATCGGGTGGAATTAGCAGCTGCCAACCCTAGCATTTGAACATGTGCGTTCCACCAAGTTAACGCACTGCCTTCAAGTGTTCCAGTAGCAAAATTTCACCCTACGAGCTTCAGGGCATTCACACATCTCAAAAACGGATTCGATCTTCTCGAACTAGTGTAGAAGACCTACAGCTCCTTCTGTACCACTGAAGGTACTAGGTCAACAGTCCATAAAGGTCTTGAACGTACATACGGGAGGTTGAGCATGCTGACCAGTCGTGCGAGAAAGAAAAGACAAGGTTAAGCACAAGAGTTGGTTCATGAGAGTAGGATCTAAACATCCTAAGATAGGTCGGAATGGCAGGTTATACCTCCTGCAGGGGTTGCTGCGAGTGCCTCAGCAACTCGTTCATTGATTAGAGCCGTCAACTGGGCTTGAGTCAACTTCAGACGTCCACTCGTGATCTTCATATCAAAGGAAACACAAGTGAGAGAAGTGTCGCGAAAGTGCATAAGTATAGGATGACAGAAGAGAGTAAGCACACAGATTTTCAAGCAACAGTTGTTACACTGACTAAGCACACCATGATCAATGCACTACTTAAACTAACAGGCAGGCAATACAATCATAAACTATATCACCTATTGTGTTGAGCCTTGCACGTGGAGTGAAGCGTCGTTGTGGATCGTTGAGCACTGTACAGGTTATAGTCTGGTTTTGTTAAAAGCTTTCCCTTTTTTTTTAAAACCGAGTTCACTATAACCAATGGCTCGGATACCAATCAGTCACACCACCTAAATCCACAAGCGGAGTATCACCGCAGGAGGCGTGACTGACCAGGATCCAGCCACCAATCATATTAAACAATGTAATTAAATAAATAAAAGTCCAACCACACAATATAATTGGTGTTCAAAACAAGTTAATCAAGTTCAAGTTATCAGCGAAAGCATAAAGGTTAAAACCAAAGTATAAGTTTAAAAGTTCAAATGTTTAACATGGGACTCAACAGTCCATGTCCCACAACGACTCCTGCTCCCATGCAAATTCCAGATAAGCACCTAACGACCTGCAAGGCATGTAACAACGAGTCAACAACAAAGTTGAGCGAGTTCACAGTTGATGTTCATATTAAAGTTGTTCCAAAAACAATGAGTTCATTTGTAAACCATGAGTTAACCAATTCCTTGTTTCCCAAACCATAACCAGTGGGGGCTAACCCATGTTAACCACTAGACCCAATACCATATCGACAACTGACTGGAGTCATGTTTAAGTGCCCTACGTCAATGTCTATCATCATTGACTAAGTGCCCAGATCCATTAGTCCACTCCCGTCCTCTGCGGCACGGTGTGAGGCTTGTCAAACCTAATAGCGCTATTTAACTAATGACCCGCTCGCCATTAGCCCGACGATTAAGTCGATATAAAAATGAGGGACTTCATGATAGAGTTTTGTCTAGTATGTTATATGTTGTCATCGTTCCTATGGAGGATGGAGGTACGTAATCTACCCAAGGAGAATACGCACGATTAAATGTTGTCATCCTTCCCATGGAGGATGGAGGTACATATTCTACCCAAGGAGAATATGCAGGTTCCTTTTTGGTTCCTTAACCCATTCCCAAACCACCGGGAATCCCATGCCTTATAGAAAGTGTGAACTCACCTTGGTTTGCTCGGTTTGTTATGTTACTTGTTTACAATTAATCAGTCAAAGCCTTTGGTGATTCATGTAAACGAAATCAGTGTACATCCAGATAGTTCGCGCATAAATCATGATCATAATGTGTATTCAAGCAACAATTACCACATAGCACTTAACAGTAAATCAAGCTCACATAAATCCACAGTTCACTTGTATGTTCTGTATGCAATTTCATGTTTCCTCAATCTTGATTAACATCATTAACAACAAAATCAACACATAGTTATTCAGTAGCATGCATGTTGTAAACTATGATCTGTTTACAAGCTTAAGCCCTTATCGGCGAATCCCCAAGGTGACGAAACCCCACATGTTTCGTCGACATGATAGTGACGAAACTCCCTGTGTTTCGTCGGCATTGATGTGACGAAACTCCTCATGTTTCGTCAACATGCAAGGTGACGAAACCCCACATGTTCGTCGCATTCACAGATAACCGTATACCCACAGAAACCCTAACAGTTTAGCAATTAACACCTATCATTCAATCGGATCAATTTATACAATCACGTCAACTACTCGTTGTGTCATTCGTCAGACCTAATATTACATAATCTAAGTCATCTATCAATATGCAACAACAGTTTACATTATGCACATAATTCCATCATTTGTAATTTCTAACCCTAATCAGGTCATTGAAAAACCATAATCAATCTGATCATGCATAGACAATATTGTTTTTATTCACACTAATCATCAACAGTTTCAGTTTTGTAGTTGTTAACCAAGTACCCCAACAACCCCAACCTTTGTATTCGATCAAACCTATCAGATTCGTAACCGATTCTAACCGTATTCATAACAAACTATGATTCATGTCAATCCGATCAATCATACTATACACAATCTTATGCAGATGATTATACTAATCTAGTAACAAACGAGTTATGTCTAGCGATCATGTACTAACCGGATTCGAGATAAAACAAAAGAACTTCGAGAGGATGATAATCGCCGTTGGGTGCAAGGGAGAGAAGGAGAGTCTAGGGTTTGCAAATCGATCAATTCTGTGCCCTCGTGCAACCCTACCTCGTTATATATGTGCGTAAAAGTGTTGGGCCCTTACAAGGCTCCGAAGTAACCTGGGCTGACGAAACTCCATGTTTCGTCGTGATGGGCATGACGAAACTCCTAGGTTTCGTCGAGTGAGGTGTGGTGAAACTCCAAATGTTCCGTCAAGATGGTTTGTGGCGAAACACCTAAGTTTCGTCGAGTATGGTTTTTAACTTTTAAACAGTTCACAAGTTTATATTAACTTAAACACATAACCACATTAATCGTATACTGATGTGTGTAAAATGCAACATATAAATTACATCAAATGAGGCATAAAACTAACCCTTTTTAAGTACTAATGTTGGAAAAAGTGTGTTTTTGTCTTCCTTTTGTATTTTCAGGATTAAATGAGCTCAAATTAACAAAAGAAGCAAAAAGACAGCTAAATCTAACATAAATACAAGAAAGGGAACAAAAGTGGACTGCCCGACCCCTTGACAGCATCCTCCCAAGCAAAACAGAGAAGGCAGAAGACTGAACACGCCCCGTGCTCAGCGAACACGGGGCCGTGCCCAAGAAGCAGCAGAAAAGACAAACCTATAGAAGCTTCTATTACTCACCACGGGGGCATGCCCAAAGTACTGCAGGCGCATTAATTGTAATTGCGAATTACAATTAATGAAGAGAGATAGTGTCAGACGGGCATGGGGTCGTGCCCAGCGGACACGGGGCCGTGCCCAGGCTTCTGTTCAACCTATAAATAGGAGTGCTTGGAGCCATTGCAACTCATCCCTTGGCACACCACCTCTCTCACACTTCATCCACCACCCACCACCATCACAACACCATCATCCACCACCATCATCCATTGTCCATCATAGAGTGTGTGCGTCGTCTCTGGATCCAAGATTGATCATAAGAGTTCTTGACAATCAAGGCCATGTTTGCCTAAGTCTCTTACATCACTTGGTGAAGACAAGTGTTTAGTATAATACTTTTTATTTTTAATCTTTTGCACTTTTTAATTGGTTTTGTATTAATGACTTTAATAACTAGTTTCTTATGTTGAAGGTGATTCTTCCTTATCGTTTGTCCGTGGTGTCTTGGCATTATTTTACTGTCTATATAAAATAAAAGATTTTCACCATTCATATCTCCACGGTCTATATGGAGGTATGTTGGCTACCTGGTCGGGGGTTAAGGGAACGGTTTGGTAAGGGTCTTGCCCTTGTTCAGCGTTTAGAGGTCCTGCAAGGGACCTGGGTCAAATTTAGTAGGACCTCCTTCAATACCCAAAGGTATTGGATGGCGGGGGTCCAAACTCTTTCATCCCCTTATAAGTTAACTACTATTAATACTATAACCCGACTATTTAGGACTGTATCCCTGCTGACTCAGACTACTTAGTCGAGGGTAACGTCACCTCCAAAAGAGGGGCCTACCATAATTTGCATTAATAACTTAATTAATTATCTTTCAATAATCCGACCCTTTAGGATTGTATCCTTGCTGACTCAAACTATTGGGTTGAGGGTAACGTCGCCTTCAAAAAAAGGGCCCTACTACAATAACTAAGATAATCTCTTAAACAAGTGCAAAAGTGCGAAAATAATCAAAGGTTATACTAACACACGAGTCAGATCCAAGTGATTCATCTTGTCTATCTGTTTTTATTTTTATTTTATTTTTCAGCATTTAGTTAGTTTTATTTTCTTAGTTTTAAAAATCTTTTCTAACATTTTGATTTGATTAGATGTTGAGGATAAACCGGTACTAAAAGCTCTTGTGTCCTTGGACGACCTCGGTATCTTACCAACACTATACTACGTCCACGATGGGTGCACTTGCCCATATGTGTGTTTAGTGTTAGTAAATATCGTGTTTTATAAATTTAAAACTTGGCTAAAGTGTAAAAAGGGCTTAAAATATATACTTAAAACATATACACACTAGCACGCATCATATAATAAATAATAACACAATATCTCAAACATATAACAAACGTGGACAATTACAAGGCAAACAAGTTATACAAACACAATCGTGAAACAAATAACGTGTCGAGGAAAGGCCTTGAAAACTCGAGTTGTCACATAATCCAAGACCTGAAACCCTCACACCACCACCACAACCGCCACCACCGTTGTCGTATGCTTCCCACTGTGGCACCATAGGGTTCCGGTTCGGATACCCTGTCACGATCCATGGCTAGGGTTTAACCATGTTAATTATCAGCAGACCAGCAAAGATCTGAATTCTTCAGTGACATATCAGGTAACAACGAGTTTTTCGGTCACTTGTTTCCTATGTATGAGGTTGTGGCCAGTAGTGGTGGTATGGATGGTGGATGGCGGTAGTGAGAGAGAGGGGGAGGATGCTTTATTTTGGTTTAGCCAACAATTTGTGGTGAATGGAAGTTGTGATTTGGTTTGAATGAAATTGATGGAGGTTGTTTTATGTTGTGTTACAATTGTTGTTGATACAAGATGTTTTATTTTTTGCAATGAACATGAAGTTTAAATGGAAAGTGATGATGGGAATTAAATGAGAAATTTAATGCTTCGAAGATCGTTGTTTCTTGGAAAATTGTAAGTATTTGAGTTAAATGTCAAAGTAATTAATTCATTCATGAAATTCATTTTATGAAGTATATGGTCTATACGACACGTTCTAGATAAGTTCGGTTACGTGTGTTGTCGTATTCCATGATTTCGTGTGATGTTGTTTTGATTTCACTTGTAGTCCAACGTCCCGTGTTGTATGTATACATGTCCTACCGGATCAGTACTCGACGCATTTTGTCATTAAATGTTGTATGTATACATGTCCTACCGGATCAGTACTCGACGCATTTTGTCATTAAATGTTGTATTATGACATTTATTGTCACTATTGTTCCGCAATGTCGCGTATTTTGGCAGTACGAGTCATGTCGATGGCATTCGGTATCATGACGTTTATTGTTTGTAAGTACCGTATTAGTGCGTAGATTGTCTGTAAGTGTCGTATTAGTGCATAGATTGATTGTAATGGTTGTCACACCCTGACTTTTCCGGAAGCGTGGTTATTTGGTGTGACTTCTTAATACCATAGCAATCAATCATAACAATGCTATATGATAAAAACATCAGATGTTCATCCATTAATAAAGTTTAGAAAATGCCACAACATACTTGTCTTGAAAACATCGATACCAAATTAAGTTACAAACCATAACATGTTTTAACTGAGTTCATAAAGACTCCACAAAAGACTTTAAATAAAACCTAAGTTTAGAAACATGTATCCCGTCCAGGATTAAGATACACCCCCTAAACTCAACACCCATGGATAACATCTCTTATTTCACGACGCAGCTTGAAGACACATGCATACCCTGCCAGATCCACTAGTTCCCTGAAATACATGTAATTTGAAAAACATCAACAAAAGTTGAGCGAGTTCATGTGTATGTCTAAACCTTTAAAGTATGTCTGTAATAATGTATGTCCCTGGTATGTAGCAATAAGGAAAAAGAGATCACCAATGGGTTGCAAAGCCAATGGTATGTGTGAAATGGTGCAGGAAGACTCAAACCTAGCAAATTTGTCTCCGGGATGAAGACATAGTCACCACATGGGCCACCCTGGCCCGCATGGGTGTGGGCTCGCTACACCCAAATAGATCTATCACTCATGTCCCTTGGTCCTACAATGAGGATTAATGGCCTTAAGTGTTGTACCCACCTTTCACATGATCTAGCAGTAACCCTCCTTAAGCAAATCATACCATGTAAATAATCGTAACATGTATATCACCCCCGAAGTTATAAAACTGAAAACCGTTAAAAGAAAAGGGGACATGAACTCACAGTATTGCGTCTTCAGAACTAGCAACTCAAGTCTCCGCAGCAAACACGACTACCTACAGTGTACTAACGTCTATTAGACGAACGGGTCGTGCCTTGGCTTAGAGTTTAACGTTTTTGAGTTGCGTTTCTTATGTTATTCCATGTTATATTTATTTGTTAAAATAATAATTATTCTAACTTTAATTTATATTTAAGGTTTGGAATAATTGTTTAACAATATTTTGTACAATACTTCACAAGTATTTATTTCCGTATTTCCTTCCCAAGGATGGGGGTATTTCATACATGTATTATTTGTAGGCTTAGATAATATATTTTTAAGTCCCACTTAGAAAATATATATAACTTATTTGTCAAAAATAATGTATTCCCAAGAAAATATATATTTTTCCCAAAAATTATATATCTTCTAAATATACTAGGAAAATGTATATTTTTATCTCTCAAAAATAATATATTTTCGTTTTGTCGAAAATATGATATACTTGGTAATATGTTCAAAAATCATATTTTCACTTCTTTCGTTTCCAAAATAATATTTACCAAAAATGTAATTAATACGATACCTTCCGGAATATTTGTAAGTTGCGTTTTAGCGTTTGGTTTCACAATATCAAGTGTGTAACTTAAATATTTATCCCTTGATATTCTTGGTATTATTTGGGTTTGTAAATTCTTGGTAATTTGTTAAGTTATATTATTTTACCCTAAAATAATATAACTATTCCACCAAGTATACAAATATTCACACAAGTGTCTTAATATAAAATATATATTCTAAATATATATTTATTCATTTTTATTTACAAAAACCAACCTCCAATACTTGCATTTTTGTAACAACACCTATGGCAAAGTTTAGAGTGAAAAACATTGTTTAAAACATACTTGTAAACACTTGTTTAGAAAATATTTTCTAAGTGTTTGGATTTTTAGAAAATTTCGCCATAGTTTCTTTTTGGGTAAAGGGTTACCCCGGTGATACTATATATTCACAACCAAAAAAAACACAAGTAGTGTAGAGAGCCTACACTAGTTCAATCATAGGACATGCCCTATGAAAGTAAAAACCAGAGAAAAACCAAACAAACGACAACCGAAACTGGACTAACAAACCACTAGGCTACAAACCTAGACTCAACAAGAAAAAATACAAAAGCATCATCAGCCGCCATCATCGTGCAGATCTGAAGCTTCAATATCCCAAGCCCTTAAAAGCTTTCGAACATTATCGCACTTTTTCAACTTTGCACCAATCAGCTTGTACCGCACTTGTTGTATAATGGTGTCACTTAATGATTCCGGGGGCCTCACCTGATTTCTGAATAATCTAGCATTCCGCTCTTGCCAAATGAAATAGGCCGTAGCAGCCACTATCAGTTTAGCAACGTAAACCGACGCCAATTTTGAATTGGATCGATCAAGTAACCAGTTAACAATGTCATCCCATTTAGCATGCACCGAACCCATACCCGCTTTTTGTCTAACCAGCAGCCACACTTGGGACGAGAATTTGCATTCAAAAAACAAATGGGTATGAGAGTCATGATTGGCATAGCATAACAAACAGCACATCATATTCATATTTTTCCTGCGCGATAAATCCCAACTCAAGATCTTATCTTGAGTAAGCAGTTTCCTTCGCATGATAAGCCATAAAAGAAAAGCATGACGCGGAATACACTGACCAAACCACACAAGACGGCACCAATCCACCTCCACAGCATGAAACCGAACCGAATCCCAAACTCTAGACGACGAGAACACATGCTTTTGATTACCATGACGCCACAAGACTTTATCCAACTTATTTGGCTGCAAAGAAATACCATCGAGCTGAATAAGAACCGGATACAAGTCCCGCCACGCAACCGGCCAGCTCCAAGACGTATCGGAATAGACATCCGACACCTTGGACTCCATATTAAAACCCGCGCTAGCAATCATCCGGGGAGAAAGAAACTGATCGAGCGGGCCTATCTCACTCCAATTATCGTGCCAAGCGGAGGTAGCCGAACCATTTCCAATCTCGGACCAGAAAAACTTCCTAACAATCGGCCGGAGCTGAAGAATCTTTCTCCAAGACCAACAGCAGGAAGCTGGAACTTTACAAACCCAAAAGCTTTTACCTCTCAACCTATAAGAGTGAACCCACTCAACCCAAACTGAATTACGCCTCGAAAGAATGCTCCAAATATGATTTGTCATAAGGGCGACATTAGCATCACTGATCCGACGAATACCTAAACCACCCTCATACTTAGGAACACACACCGTTTTCCAAGAAACTTTGGATCGGCCTTTTTGAAACGCACTATCATGAGACCATAAAAAGTTTCGCATCAAAGCCTCCAGCTTTTGAATCACCCGGTTCGGTAAAATAAACACAGAAGACCAGTAAATATGCATGGACGATAAAACCGAATTTATAAGTTGCAATCTACCTGCAAAAGATAGAAGTTTATTACGCCAGTGCATAATACGATTTTCAAGCTTCTCTACTAACAGAAGACAATCCTTTTGGAGCAAACGGGTCGAGATAAGCGGCACTCCCAAATATTTCACAGGCAACGAACCTTCCTTAAAAGGCATTAACTTTAGAATAGCAGCTTTCACATACGATGGAACATTCGAGAAGAAAACAGTACTTTTCTGAACACTAGGTAACAACCCCGACATTTTAGAAAATGAATCCAGCGCCTTCATAATACATCTAGCTGAAGCAATCTCACCCTTCGCGAAGATAAACAAATCATCGGCAAAACACAAGTTGACAATTTGCTGACGTTCACATTTATTATGAAATTTAAACGAATTGTCAATCCTGACCGTATGCTGTAAGATGGCCGTAAGAACTTCCATGACGAGCGTAAATAAATAAGGAGAGACCGGATCACCTTGCCTCAATCCCCTTCTACCCTTAAAGAACCCATGAACCTCGCCATTAACACACACCGAGTACGATGTAGTGGAAACACATAACATAATCCAGTGAATCATTGTAGGATGAAAACCAAAACCCATCAAAATACCCTTCAGAAAGTTCCAATCGACAGTGTCATACGCCTTCTGAATATCCACTTTGAAAGCACATTTCGGAGGGCCAACATTACGATGATAGTTATGCATCAACTCTTGTGTAAGTAAAACGTTGTCCGATATTCTCCTACCTGGCACAAAAGCTGATTGGTTGATACTGACTATATCATTCAAGCCCACTTTTATTCTATCAGCTACAATCTTGCTAATGCATTTGTACAACACATTGCAACAAGCAATCGGACGATAGTCCGTAACCACTGACGGGGAGGACGTCTTGGGGAGAAGAACAAGAAACGTGTGGTTCAATTCCCTAAGGAGTTTACCTGTCACAAAGAAATCAATCACAGCATTCGACACTGCACTACCAATGATAGGCCAAGCACCTTTAAAAAAACCAGCAGTAAAACCATCAGGGCCCGGGGCTTTGTCTGACCCAATCGAGAACAGCGCCTTTTTAACCTCAACATGCGTAACCGGACGCACCATAAGACCCGAAACTTCACTCGATAATCTGTTTGTGAATAAATCTGGAGCCGGGCTAAGCGAAATGTCACCTTGATTACCCAAGAAGTTCTCGTAATGATTAACGAAAGCAAGCTGGACATGCTCATCCTCATACACCTTACCATTAGCGTCCCGAATAACACTGATACGACTAAAATGAACTCTATTTTTAAGGGACGAATGAAAGAACGCTGAATTCATGTCTCCGACCGTCAACCAGTCCACCTTCGACTTCTGTTTCAAGAACCGCTCTTCATCCAATAAAGCTTCCTGATAAGAACGGCGAATAGTAGTTTCCTCCTCACTAATTGCCAAACTAGCCGGATTACTGTCAAGCTCTCGCTGAATTTGATCAAGTCTCTCACGTAAATCTTGCACTTTTCTATGCAAATTGCCTTGCTGAAAGAGTAAAACCCGAAGAGGAGACTTTAACATCCGAAGCTTCTTCACAACCGAGAACTGATACACCCCTCTAACATCCGTCTCCCAAATACGCTTCACAATGTCTAAAAATTCAGGCTTATGAACAAGAAAATTAGCAAACTTGAACGACTTGTGTTTAAGTTTCCCAATAACCGGAATTTTGAGAACACTTGGACTATGATCCGATAACCGAGCTGGACAAAAAACAGCCACCGCATTCGGGAAAAGGGTTAAAAACTGAGAATTCCCCATGACTCTATCTATCTTTTTCATTAAACCAATCCCCTTCTTTGGTTTTTGACTCCACGTAAAATGTAAGCCGGACTGATTCAAATCCAGCATCTCAATATCATTAACACACGCTTGAAAGTCTCTCATGCTAGCCGAAATTGACGAACATCCCATAGACTTATCTTCAAGATACAACGCTGAGTTAAAATCACCTAGCATAACCCACGGATCATTACGAACAAGCGACTTATGCAGGCCGAGGTGGTTCCATAACTCCCTACGAGAGATATAATAGTTTGCAGCATAAACGACAGAACAAAAGAGCATTTTTTTCTCGTGTTTAAAAAACAACTGCAAGTGCATAACCTGATCTGACTGAAAGAGCACCATAACATCAAACACTAACGGATTCCAACCAACGATAATTCTCGTACCTTTATTACAAAGAGACCCATTAGAAGTCCATCTCCACGACCGAAAGACCGCCTTACAAATTTTAGAAAGGTTACTCGGATCAATGTGAGACTCAAGAATAGCACATAAGCTTAAATTAACATCTTTGATAACTTGCCGAACCTCAGCTTGCTTAATGGGGCGGTTCAAACCCCTTACGTTCCAAGAAGCTATACTAACCATTAATAACCGACGAAGAAGGAGTGCTTGCCCCTTTACTATTAGTGCTTTTAAACGTACCTTGCCGTAGGTAATCATCAAGCTCATACTCGTCTCCTTCAACATATCCCTCCTCCACCTCATTCTCCTCCTCGTCTACAGGAATCTCACCCGAATTATTGCCATCCCCATCCTCATTAACACTAGGATCATTTAGAACCTCAAAAGGATTAGCCGATTGAAACGTGGGCTCAGACGACCCATTACCCGAAGCATGATTCTTCTTAGAAACCACAGGCCGATATTCAAACTTTGGTTTCGGCTTGTTGACCGGGAACCCCGTCTTCTTAGCAACCTTCTTCCCATGAACTCCCGAATAACCCTCGTCATCAATCACCGGTTTTTTTCCAGCCCTAGTAGCATTACGAACATTACCCTGCTGCTTCGGTTGATTAGGACAAGTTTCGTTAGAATGCCCAAATACACAACAATGGCCACATCTCAACGGTGACCATTCATACTCCACCGACATCGTCTCCTTAACAAAACCCTCCCCCTCCGGTTCAGGAATCGCTAACGTTATCTGCTCCCTTAAACTCTTCTCAGCCGAGACTTCTATTAAAGCTCTCGCATAGCTGCTCCTTCCCCACATATCCGAACACATCGACGATGTATAAGAATCCAATACTTTCGGCTCCCCAATCGTAGTCGCAATCATGCTTAGCCCATCCTCCGTATAAGCCGCAATCGGAACATCATGAACTTTAACCCAAATCTGCACTTTCTTTACTTCCTTTTTTTCCAGTTTTGTAGTCGGGCTCCAAATATCTAGAAAAAGAGGTTGCGATCGAATAATCCATGGGCCATCTTTCAAAGCATTAAGCATACCTGCCTCCTCCGAGAACTTGAAGAAAAAAAATCCGTTCGCATTCATCATAGATTTCTGAACACCATACTTCTTCCAGTTATTACGGACAAAATAATCAACAACCGGGTATGCTACCCGATCACCCAGAAAATAACCATAAAGGGTATTAGCCATTTTGTTTTGAACTACCCGTACAGATTCCCTTGGAAGAACGACATCACATCCCTCCTGGATACTATCACTAGCAAGAGCACGAAAATTCAGCTTAACATTCTTATTTGCAAGTAACGAATCAGCATATGATTTAGTTTTTAAAACGCTGCCATTATCCGCATTAACCTCTTTGACCCCCTCTTGCCCATCCATCATTATATTCGGAACACTACAGCCCGGACCTTGAATCACCGGCTTTTCAATCGGAACCGGTATCGTAACCTTAGTTAGTTCATCAATAACATTAATCGGCTTCGGTTCATTGATAACAATACCTCTTTTCGGCAGCACCGTATTACCAACACTATTAACTCCACGAGTAGAAATACCCTTGAATTGCATCGCTGACTTTCCACGATCCCCTTGGTTACTTACCCCATGTTTTTTACGTTCATCCATGCTATAGAAAACAACTCTCTAATCTCAAGAAAAACTCAGACAACCATGCACGAGAAAAAACAAGAAAACCAGAAACCAACGAACGAGAACACAGCAGAAACCCTAAACTAGCAAACCCTAATCCCGGAATCTTTCAAAACCATATAGAGTAATCGGTTCAATGAATAAACCCACAACGCTATACGATCTGATCAATAACCAGGAACTAGGCCGGCGAAAAAGCACAGAAACAAAAAACAAAACCCTAAAAATTAACTCAATCCCTTTGCTAACTAGTTCGAATTGAAGATGAGAATTCCCAATCCTCAATAGTCAGACTGTTATACAAAGATCAAGAAGAAAATTCTAGGGTTACAAGGAGGGACGTGTTCGCCATGCTAGAGAGAGAATTAGGGTTCTGAATTTTTTAATTTCGCCATAGTTTCCTTTGTAAATGGAGGTGTCCATGCTATTTAGCATATCATTTTCTTTTCAAAATCAACACACAATGACCAACAATCAACTCTACACAATAATATACCTTTCAAGTGTAAAAACTATACAACTTTCATAACAACATGAACTTGATCTTTCACAAAAGCGTGTAGTAACTTGGTAAAGTGTTTAGTAGCGTTAGTTACCCTCCAGAATATATTTACTACTTGGTAAACTTCATTCTTGAAGATTTTAGATGTTTACAACTTGTAAACATATTTTACAAAAATGTTTCTTTATTAAACCTTCTTCTTTCTCTAGTGTTTATACACTTGTTTTTCCACTAAAAATGGTGTAAGTTTAGTAAATGTGACAACTGGCAACAAACCGGTAATTTCCGTACACTTTAATTTTTATTTAATGACCGCAATTATGTGCTTAAATGTCAACAATGTCTGATTACATACTATACAAGTGAATTCATGCACGTTTTATACTACAAGAATTACTTTATGCATTAACGAACAGCGTTGCGCAAGAAATACTAGTAAACTCACCGGTAACACACATTGTGTCAATAAAGCTGCAGAAAGCAGTTAGACAATAGAATTGGAGCCTAGGTGTAGGTCCAACGACAAGAATACATTAAAACCCCAGAGTACATACAAGGGTTTATATATAGACTACCCGGAAGCTAAAATACGCACTAAAAAGCACCCGAAACACACTTTAAATGCTGAAATTCATACAATTCAGCAAAATTCAGCATTGTAACAAGATTTTACAATGCAAAAATATGACAAATTGATTCGGAATATTTTCCTGAGTGTCGGGAATTGAAAGTATCACAAAAGGGCACTTAAAGGACACTAAACGGTGCAATTTAGCACTTTAACGAACCGGTATTTAACCGAACAACCGTACATTACCCGGAACACCAAAATATTGCTAGAAGCATTGTTTTACTTTTTCTGAGCTAGTTATGGCTCCCGAACACTTAAACTTTATATATAAAGCATCCTACACATAAAACACTAACTTTTACATTTAACATTCCACTATTTACCATCATTTACCATCAAGTTACAAATTGTTAGTGCATTATCCGTCTATCGCCTTCGTCAATCTAGTCCGTAGCAGAAACCGAAGAATCAAGCTTATATTGTTATATCTAGTTAGAAATAGCAAGGTGGCATTTTGGTAATTAATGAGAAGTCTCATTAATTCCAAGGGCTATGAATAGGAGCTTTATGTCATCATTTGTAAGGCTTTGCTCATTTGGGATTTAGAAGCTTAGAACTTAGAGAGAGAAAGTCTTGTGAGAGAAAGTCTCTCCACGTGATTCTCGGCTATTGTACATGACATATTATTCAATAGAATCACGCCATTTGTACGTTCTTGTGTGTTCGGTCACACACGTTCACGGATTCCGCACGTCGAACGTTCGTTACGCAATCGTACGGTGTCAAAACCGATCCTACAAGTGGTATCAGAGCTCAGGACGAGGAGTTCATACTACTACAGCTTGATTCTACCGAATTCTCTTATTTCTAGTCACTTTCTCTCATACTTTTTCGATTTGAACTGGTTCCTACGGTTGAAATGGCCTGATTTTTGAGTATAACATGTGAAACATACAATTAACAAACCCTAGAAAGTTTCAGGTTAAAACACGGCTTAAAAATGGTTAAAATCAGTTAAAAACTAGGTTCCGCTTATCCGGACATCGAAGGTTTCGCTCGTAATACGTTGGAGCGAAACTGTTTCATGCTTGTGGAAGCAAAACTCTGTCAAATTGTAATCAGAAAGCATCAATAGAGAGGAAATTGAAAAGGAATAGCTGTGTAACTTCATTTACGTTGATTCCGCCTTCGTATGTGAAGATGAACGTTCTCAACTGACTGTTTAGGGTCGGAACACGGTCCATCAAGTGGTATCAGAGCTAGGAGCTCGATTGCTTTGATCAAACACATTGATTCGTACCAGATTTCAGCGATTTCAGATCTGATTTTCATCTATTTCTTCATTTTTTCACTTTTATCACGTTTTTCGCTGAAAAACGTCAAATTAAATGTGTTTTTACGGTCCAAATCGGCTGATTTTTTGATATGTTGTGCGGAAACACCTGATCTATAACCCTACCAAGTTTCAGATCCAAACTCCTAGTCGTTTAGGAGAAATCGAAGTTTTTCGGTCCGTTTTCGCATCAAAAAAAAATCTGTAGTTTCGCTCATATAAACACTGTAGTTCCGCTCTTACGAACAATCTAGTTTCGCTCATTTGAACAACGAGGTTTCGCTCAAACTGACATTTTAAGGTTTCGCTCATTGGAACTTACTGGTTTCGCTTTTGTGTCAGGCTAGTTTCGCTTTTGTGACCTCATTTCGTGTGCGTTTCGCTCCAAAGTTCACACAAGTTGAGAGGTTTCACTCATAGTACACCCTGCTTTTGCTCATTTGACAATATCTAGTTTCGCTCTTGTGGTTTTCAATAAGTTTCGCTTTTGTGGTCCAATAGGGTTTCGCTCTTTTGTGATTAGGTGGTTCCGCTCATAAGTTCACATCTGATTCCGCTCGTTATGCATGTGAAGTTGTCGGCTTAGTGATTACACCGGCCCAATAAACATTAAGGAAACATTTAAATCCTGTCGGTAATTGGGTGGTCCAATCAGTAAACATTTACGGCACGGCACATGATTGTCAGTTTTTATTGAATTTGCATGTAACCAGATATGTTAAATTGAAATCAAAAATTGCAAAATGTTGTCAGTTTAGTGGACTTGGAGGTCCAATAGGCTCTTAATTGAAGTTGCATGTGATCAAAATCAATGGCCAAATTGAATTTAGAACACATGAAAATTGTCAGGTGATAATCTTGATATTGATAAAGTCCATCACGTGAATCAAAGGAGTTGTCTGATCGATATTAACGGCCTAATCAAACTTTAGATCAACCCACGTGAAGTCATATAAAGGCCCAATCACATTTCTTTAAGTGTTGAAATTGTCACCCACATTTAATTAGAAAATCATTGTATCATCCCATGTGACTTAAAGTGCCTCGGCCCAATCAAGATGTGTTGAAAAATGCCAATCATTAATTGATACAGTTTATGTGTGTTGAGCGGCCAAATAGAATTAGAAAGATATTAAAAGTTGTCGGCCCAATCTAAGTGTCCAATGAGATCCCTGTTTTAATATTGAGTTGTCGAGTTTAGTGGATTTGTTGATTCAATTAAATCAAGGGTTAGTTTTGGCGGCCCAATCAATCGTTAAAACATATTCATTAATATCATGGGCCCAATCAGTGTATAATCATGAACTTTGACTGAATATAGATCGGCCAAGTCAAAATAGTAAAGCAAGAAAAGTTGTCGTTTAAACTGATCGTTTGTTTGTTTGTTTGCAGGTGACTTGAGGCAATTTACAAGGTGCAAATACCAGTGCAAATATCAAGACATTGAAATTTTGTAGACTTTGAACTTAAATAGAAATTTTAATCAACTCACTTAACAAAGAAACTTGGCAAAAATGTTTGATGAACAAGAAAACAAGAATCTTGAAAATTTAAATAACTGGACTAAGGAATCTTGGTATGAGATGAGATATGATAAGGATGTTTATGTTAAAAGATTCGAAAATTTCTTATGTATGAAGAATGAATCGATGGAGATGTTGAAAGAAAGGTTTTATGAGTTAATCATCAAGTTAGAAAAACATAAGATATATCATTCAAATGATGAAAGAATTTCAAAATTTGTTGATGCTCTACCTTTGGAATGGGATAAATTCGTGAATGGACTGAAACGGGATTCTAGTTTATCACGCTTTGATTTAAGAAGTTTCATCAATACAATAACAAATCATAGGTTTCATGAAAATTCAAATAAAAAGGGAATTATTGGATGAAATAAAAGAAGAATCAGGAAAGATAGATTTGAATGTTATCATTGAAATGTGAAAACGAATCAATGTGTGTCTTGCAGCAAAAAATGATATGAGATACGATATTAAGAGGGGTTGTTATATTGATGAAAATACGAATCCTCTTGATTTTGTTAAAATTTTTTGTGCAGGTACTTACAAGATGGAAACAAAGAAAGAAGCTAATGATGGAAAAATGAATGGAAAATGCTCAAAATGCGAAAAATCCGAAGCAGAAAATGTCAATCTCTTGAAAGATGTGGAGAGTTTGACATTGGAAAACAAAACTTTGAAGATCGAGAAGAAAGCCGATGATGAACAGATTCTGGAGTTACGCTTGAACTGTGAAAAGCTGAAATCTGAGAATGATAAACTGTTAAACGATTTGAACAGTTTGACATCAGAAAACAAAATTTTGAAAGAAAAAGAAAAAGACTTTGAAAGCAAAAGGAAATCTTTAGAAAATGAAGATTTCTGGATAAAACTGGAAAACAAGAATCTGAAAGAAAATGAAACAAAATTTCAAGAACAGTTAAGAGTTTTGGAAAATGAAAAATCTGTTCTTGAAAATATTAAATTGAAAATGAAAAATCAATCAAGTCTCATCTTGAAAGAATATCTCAGCTTGAAAATGAAGCTGAGAATTCAAGAAACAAGATTGATGAACTTGAAAAGAAATTGAAAGGTTTTGTGACTGCATCAGATAGTTTGAATTTTCCCTGTCCAAAACCGATCAATTCTGTTCCAATAAGTGACAATGTCACAAATTTTGACAAGGTCAAAATTGAAGATTGTGATGACAAATCTGATGATGAGAAAGAAAAAGAAGAAAAAAGAAAAACATTTTTGAAATTAAATGAAATGTTTAAGAATACTGTTTTACATTCTACTGAGAAAGGTGAATGCTTAACGCAAAAACCTGTAAAGAAGAATGTGGAACATAAACAAAAAGATAATAAATCGAAGAATTTTCAAAAAGAAAATAAAAGCTCATCAGATCAATCATCCAATCACAATAAAAAATCACAAAAATTTAAAAATCAAAACTCAAAAATAGTTGATAATATGTGGTGCAGGTTTGACCACAACTCTCAAAAGCCAAATCTAGCTTACAAGAGAAGATGGGATGAAGACTCTTCAAGGACAAATCATTATAATGATAGAAAACAGAGAAACGGTGATTACCACAAGGCAACTCAATGCTATGATCTAAGTGTGTGGTATGAAAATGGTGTACGATATGAAAGAGAGAAGAGGTATGATAACAGAGTGTGTTACTCTTGTGGCTATCAAGGACACATTGTTGTTAACTGCCAAAGCCATAGATTTGAAACGAGAAGGTGTTATGAATGTCAAAATCAGAGGACACATTGCCAGAGATTGCTCAATGAGATCAAATGAAAGATCGAGGGCTAAATCTCAGAAAATGGAAAAGAAACCAGTCAATGTCAAGCCCAAAGAACATAAAGTTCAAGAACCAAAAGTTCAAGAAAAGAAAGTAAAGCTTTCACAAGGGCAGAAAGACAAACTGAGGAAGAAGAGGAAGAAGGCGATAGAATACCTCAAGAGGATTTTGTCCTTGGATACAACAAGAAAATCAGAAAAGAGTTCTGATAATCCAGTTTGCTCATCAAAGACTGACAAATCAAGCAAACTGAGTTCATCAGATACAAATCTGAGGACAGACATGTTAAAAAAGAAAGAAAAAGTTCCTGGCAAGGAATTTGTTTCTTTGGAAACAAAGGAGCCACGTGTTGGTGATGAATCTGACTCATCAAAGTCAGACAAGCCATACTCAGGCAATGATTCTGGTGTGTTAAAACCAGAAGAACCATTTGTTGAGGTAAAATTTGAGAATTCAGGTTTAACAATGGATGATGCAAATTTTCCACCATTGTTGAACAAGAATTTAAAATCACCCAAGGACCGTCAGGCTTGGGTGAAACTATTCAAATAGAAAAACCTGACTTGCCGGAGTTCCCAGGTTGGTAAGCGTGGAACATGAATCGGCATATTTCTTGAGAAATTTCACTTTGGTGATTTTTCGTCTTACATGTGGTAAATCAGGGACATTAAGTTGTACTTGATTTTCTACAAGTGATGTTTGAGATTTAAAATTGAAATTGTTAAATTTGTCAAGTGATTAAAGGAAAACAATGTGATGAAATAACCCCGAATTTGTGAAAAGACGAACAAAACTAATTTTCCGGAAAAACCATTGTGATTAAAACAAACTTAAGTGTTTTGAAATCTAAATGGGAAAATAGTTTGTTGTCAGGGGGAGTTCTGATTGTTTACGTCATAAGGATGACGAATTGAAGTGTTTCGATATAAGTTTGTCATTTTATTTGTACAGTTTGTTTTCCAATTTTCCGTGAAAATCAAAATTGAAACATATTTTGATTTTAGGGGGAGAAAAATTTAAAAAAATTAGAAAATTTGAAAATACCAAAAACATTGAAAAAGCAAAAATGAGTTTTGTTGAGACAAGAGGAAATGATAGTACATCAGTGGACTATCACAGCACGCTAAAGAAATGAAATGTCAAATGTGATAAACGGTCTCACTAATGATGTGTCGATAGGTTTTGCACATTTAGTAAATTTATTCGGGATATAAACCTAAAATTTCAAACTTGCGAAATTTGTGGGGAACAATACTTGGATATATAGGTAACCCCTGAAATCTCGTTTGGAAGGTCTCGTATTCTGATATACTAGGTTTTTATACTCAATGATGTCTGGGGTATTATTATGGGACTTCTGCTGAATGGAAGTTCTGACCTAGTCCTTGGATAATACTTTCCTCAAATGCTTGAAACATAGCATAAGCCCTCAGCTGATTAGACAATAAAATTGATAATCATTGCTGTTGTAGCTAAAAGATCCTCTAAAGGGGACATACTGAAAAGTCGAAACTGATATCTCTCTGCGCATATGGAAGTATCGACCTGAGATCCCTTAGTCCTCGCATTTAACCCCTAATTTATGTACAGATATCATTGTAGGATACTCACCTGTAAGACTGAATATTGAGATTCTGGATACGGGAGTATATTCAAGAGGTGGGACACATGAATGAGTTAAGTTCCTAAAACATCTAAATCGTATCCTGAATAGATTGAAAATTGTGTGAAAATTTAAGAGGACAACTGTATCGTCAATCTACGTGAATCGTTTAGAACTTAAAATGATTAAAGCTTAACGGTGCTTGTGATTTGTCTCATAAACTGATATGATCCTCTTACACAAACTCACAAAAATATTATCTGTATATATTTGTTTACTGCATTTCATTCAAAAACAAAAATCCAAAAAGATTTTCGGAGTGTTTTAGCCTCAAATTTTGAAAAATTAAAAAGATTTTCGACAAACTGATGTTGAAGAGCTGATATTCAAAATTCGAGTGCTAAACATGATGAACAGGATTGGGAGAATATGTTGAAAACTTTGAGTGTCATATACAAATGTTGTGTAAGGTTGTATGCTTAGTTAATCAAGGTCATTCATTTGAACTTGATGTAACTATACAGTTTGATGAATGAATGATTTCTACCAGTAAGTTTCTTAAATCTAACTGTTATAAATTTGTGAAACTTATGTTGAGGAAGAGGATGTGCAGGTTAACCAGGTTTCAAGTCCTGAGCAGATGCAGAACAAAGCCATGAATTGATCCTGAAATTGTGAAACGATGAAAGCCAGATTACGATCCCGACAACTGAGTCTAAGGGGGAGTCTGAAGACGAGCTCAACGCAAGAGGAAGCGTGGATTAAAAAAGCCAGATAATTATTTTGGAGGAGCTTGTATACGGAAATCCAGGTGTCGATCCCAAAAACACAGAAGCTTGACGAAAGGGGGAGCCTGAAGAAAGAGTCTACCGAGAGGGGGAGCAACGGAAGCTCGAAGACAGATCCACGGGGATTCTGTTCGAGAAAGAGAAAGACAAGACGCTATGAGATTGACTACGTCAATATCCAAGGGGGAGTCTGTTAGTGCATTATCTGTCTATCGCCTTCGTCAATCTAGTCCGTAGCAGAAACCGAAGAATCAAGCTTATATTGTTATATCTAGTTAGAAATAGCAAGGTGGCATTTTCGTATTTATGAGAAGTCTCATTAATTCCAAGGGCTATAAATAGGAGCTTTATGTCATCATTTGTAAGGCTTTGCTCATTTGGGGATTTAGAAGCTTAGAACTTAGAGAGAGAAAGCCTAGAGAGAGAAAGTCTCTCCACGTGATTCTCGGCTATTGTACACGACATATTATTCAATAGAATCACGCCATTTGTACGTTCTTGTGTGTTCGGTCATGCACGTTCACGGATTCTGCACGTCGAACGTTCGTTACGCAATCGTACGGTGTCAAAACCGATCCTACACAAATTCCCCCCCCCATATACAATTTACGGGTCACCTAAAGGGTCCCACCTCAAAGATTTCTAAAATCTTCACTAAATATTACCATAATCCTATCTTGGATTTAGTGTGATCTTGTTTGTACTTCAAAGGACATTATACCCATTGGACATAAGAGATTGGAGGTTATAAGAACTATCTTCTTCACCATTCACCAACACACTTCAACCTTCTTCTTCCCCCCAACGCTTACGGCCCAACCCCCCTACACAACACCTTCACTTTTCAATTCATTCCTTCATAATCTAAACATCTACAAAGTGTCCCAAGCTTAGTTAAGAAGGTTGCAAGCATAGAAATTGGAAGGACCACCTTGGAGTGCTTTTATCCAACCCCCTTGTCATCTTCAAGTCCTGGTAGTCTTCCCTAGCCTTGTTGCTAGTGGTGAGCCCTCATGATCTCTTGTTTACTTCCATTTTAGTTGGTTAAAAGATATAACATATTGATTATCATGAGAACACTAAAAGACATACACATGAATCTTGAAACATAAGGTGAAATATGAAGATATCTTGATGAAATGATGTTGTTTAGTAGATGTATAATGTTTGCTTGTTGATTACTAGAAATATTGATGTTGATCAATACATGAAGCTTGTTAGATTGTGATTAAACACATGATCTAGAAAGTTAGAGGATGATTATGTGTTTACACAACAAGATCATCCTCATGTATAAACATGAATTTGATGAATAAATGATTTCTTGGAAAATAATAAACAAAGTAAGCTAGTAAACTTATAAATCTAAGATGTATGAATGGTTTTTCTAAAAGAACCAAGTTTAAAATGTGATTTTTAGAAGATCTTGATTTTTTTTACATAAACTTAAACTATTTTTATTAGATAAACAAGTGTATAAACACTTATGAAACAAGAAAAATACAAGAGAAGTATTTTTAGAAAAATCACCTTACAAGTTGTATATGACTAACTCCTTCAAGAATGAGATTTACAAACAAATAACCATGTTTTTAAGGGTAACTAAACCTACTAAATAACATGGTAAGTTACTACAAGTTTTTACAAGAACTTCAAGTTCATGATGTAGTGTGATTTACATGATCTAGGCTTATGGTAAGACTTGATTGTGTTGTTGATGTTGTTAATGAATTAAAAGAAAATAAACACATGTTTTGAAAACACGGGAAACATCCATTTTTAGGGGAAACTATGCCAAAATTTTTATAAATTTTGACACTTGGAAAAATATAAGTTTTTGAGAAACTTATTCCCTAAAAATGTATCTAGAAAGATTTACCAAGGTTTCCCTAATTTTTGTGTTAAGAAATGATGATTTCTTCAAGATTAAAATGGATATTAAGTATGTATATTTTCGAGAAAAATATATATATTTATTGATCACCAAATTTTGTGCTAAGTGTATGTAGTATGTATTATACGTGATAGTGTATTAGGACTTGAAAATACACTAAATACTCCGAAGAAGTGAAAATACAAAAATACACATACAACATACCTAGACAAATACAAGAAAATATATTTATGAAAATATATTACTTGATAGAATAAATAACTTGGACAAGTTATGAACATGAAATGAAGTTTCGGACAAAATACATAATTCGGGTGAAAAATACAAGATACTTATATGTATTTTTGAGAAAATAATATAAGTAAGACACATAGTTAAAAATATAAATTATTTTTAACACAAGAACAAATACATAAAAGATGGTGACTTGTACATGTGCGATACGAGTCTAGTGACTAACGTTAATAAAACACGTTTAGGTCACGACGCTAGATAAGCAAAAACCGGTGAAGTTTACGGCGCAAGGAACGCAAAGTTGTGAGTTCATGCTCCCCCTTTTCTTTTAACTATTTTCAGTTTTGTAATTCCGGGGGGTGAAATACATGTTACAAATATTACAATGTTTACAAATGGTATGATGGATACAAAAACAAGAAGCACTCTTGGTGATAACTAGTACCAAGTATGATGCGTTTAAAGGAATGATACGAGAAATTGTGTCACGAATAGGGTACCATGAGCACCATTAATCAACAATATACCTAGACCGCAGAACAAAAGGTTAGATCTAACGGGTTTCCGGGCAGCCACACTCTTGGTGAAAACTAGTACCGAGTAGTGCTTTTGTGTCTCAGTCATGTATCGACAACTAGAAAAATGCCTATGGTTTGGATGCTTCCTATGTCGTGTCACATGTTAATGGCCTTGCAACCCATTAACAACATGATACATACAAGAATACTTGATTTACACAAGCATACTTGATTTATACAAGAATACTTGATTTATACAAGATACATACCATGTTTTTCATACAAAGTATACCAGCGTTCAATACAAGAACTGCATGAATTCACACCAACATTATGTTGATGTTTTTCCAAAACTCACATGTATTTCAAGTAACTAAAGTGGATGTGCACACAGTCTTACTCTTGCTCATGGATGTCGCTTATGTTTTATCTTTGAATAAAGTTGTAAACTTTCAAACAATATGTTGTCTCGTGATGTAAACACTTAAACTATGTTTTCCTTTTATGTAATGATAATGGTGCTTGAAGTTATTTTTACGAGCATGTAGTATGTTTATCTTTCGTATGCAATGAGAACCTTTCATGATCACACCTCGTGCTTCCGCCTAAGAAAGGGGTGTGACAGATTGGTATCAGAGCTGCGATTGTAGTGAACCAAGATTCCTTATCGAGTCTAGACTACAATCTCTAGGATCCTTTCACGAAAACAATTTTTCAAAAGTTTTCATTGCATTAAACGTTTCGTGACATCCACTACCTGAAACTGTTTACAAAGAGTCAAGAAAAGACACTACGAGACCTAGGGTGCACTGGAGTAGCACTTGTCTGTGATTAAGAATTACTTGCAATTATGTGTGATAATTGATATATACATATACTAGAAGTAGAATGTCACAAGTATACTTGACTTCGTCTGAAAACAATGGCCTATCTGAAGGAAGAGATACGAGGATGAAATGAACTGTGCGGACTGTGCAAGGAGTTACGTAATTATGGATGCATACGTAATTATGGAATTCAGTGCACAGAAACCACAGCAAGTCTTGTCATGTATAGATTCCCTCTGTACAAGAAAAGGGTCAAACGTGAACACCCTTCCCCCAGAATATCAAATACTCTTTTGGAGTAATGACTTAGGGTATAAAGACAAGAACTGCCAATGTGAAATAAGGTGTTTATCTAGTTATACATGCTTGTTGTTGTATGAATTGATTTATGCATTGGACGGATTGTTTGATGTCACTTATGTGGTATATTCCTGTGTATATATATACTACTACTGTCTCGTATGACGATATCAACACAAATGTCTAACCCTAATGTGTTGTGTTCTGTCAGAAGACTGTTGAATAGCTGAACGCCCTACTGGAGGAAAGCATCTCCGCAGCTATCGCCCAGTACGAGGCAAACTGTACTGAACAAAGTGGAGGACCAAGCAATGCGAGACGCAATGGGAATGGAGATTCGTCTGGAGGAAACGCAGCTCAGGGCTACACTTTCAAGTGGTTTCTCGACTGCAAACCGCTGAACTAGGATGACACTGGAGGTGCAGTGGCGTTCGTACGCTGGACGGAAAAGACTGAAGCCACTATCCGTATGAGCAAGTGTACCGCGGATCACCAATTCACATTTGCTACAGGGTTGTTTGTTGATGAAGCTTTGACTTGGTGGAACTTGCAAGTCCAAACTCTGGGTGACAATGCCGCGTATGGCATGTCTTGGGATGAGTTAAAGGAGAAAATGAGAGAAAAGTATTGCTCTCGTGCTGAACTCCAATGACTGGAGACTGAATTCTGGCATTTGACCATGGAAGGTGCTGATATTACTGGTTATACCCGAAGGTTCCACGATCTGTCGAGGGTGATCCCCTATATAGTGACTCCTGAATTTAAGCGCGTTGAATGCTACATCTGGGGATTGGCTCCGGAGTTTCGCAGCTTGGTAACTTCAGCCAAACCCGCAACAATCACGGAGGCTGTAACTCTGGCTGTCAGCCTTACTCAGGATGCTGTTCGAATGAAGAAGTTATCGTTGAACCCAATAGAAAAGACCGAGACACATGCTGAGTCGTCCGGTGACAAGAAGAGAAAGCATTCGAATCTGAATCAAGCAACCCGCAGCAACAACAAAGGTTCAAACAACAAGAAGTGTGACACTAACCCACCTAAGGAGGCAAGAACCTTTGAAGCGGCAAATGATACTAATGCCAAAGGATACCAAGGCACTCTGCCTAAATGCCAAAAATGTAAGTATCATCATGAAGGAGCTTGTCGCATTCCAAGATGCGACAAATGTGGTATATTGGGTCATCAAACAGAAGACTGTTGGGGAAGAGGAAAGAACGGGAATGGAAATCGCAACGGTGCCGGTAATAGAAATGATGGAAATGGCAATGGTGCTGGTAACCGGAATGGCAGCGGAAATGGGCAGAACCAAGGATGCTTCAGTTGTGGCAGCAAGGATCATTTCATGAAGGACTGCCCAAAAGGAAACAATGCTCAGGCTCGAGCATTCGTAATTGGAGCAAGGAACGCATGCGAGGACCCTAATGTGGTCACCGGTACGTTTCTCGTTAACAATCACTTTGCATCCATATTATTTGACAATGGTGCCGACTATAGCTTCATGTCTGTGGAATTTAAACGCATGCTTGGAATAGAATCTAGTAGATTAGATATTCCTTATTCTATAGAACTAGCCAATGGCAAACTTGTTGAATCGGGCGAAGTTGTTAGAGGTTGCACATTAGAACTTGGTGAACGAAGATTTAGCATCGACCTCTTACCTATTCAATTGGGTAGCTTCGATGTAGTGGTCGGAATGGACTGGTTGTCCAAGAAAAAAGCTGAAGTTGTTTGTCACGAGAAAATCATTCGCATCCCTCTGGCGAATGATGAAACCCTCATAGTACATGGAGAAAAACGGGACGCGCCTCTGCGAATCATCAGTTGTTTGAAGGCACATAAGTGCTTAAGGAAAGGATGTGTTGCTTTCCTGGCGCACGTTGTAGATAAGAAGGTTGAGGAGCCAAAACTCGAAGACATTCCTGTGGTGAAGGAATTCCCTGATGTTTTTCCCGAAGATCTGCCAGGACTACCTCCGCAATGACAAGTCGAATTCCGTATAGACTTGGTTCCAGGAGCCGCTCCTGTAGCCAAGGCACCCTATCGGCTTGCACCATCCGAAATGCAAGGATTATCTACACAACTCCAGAAGTTGTTGGATAAAGGATTCATAAGGCCAAGCTTCTCACCTTGGGGAGCTCCAGTATTGTTCGTGAAGAAGAAAGATGGAACACTGCGGATGTGTATCGATTACAGGGAACTGAACAAGCTCACTATCAAGAATCGGTATCCATTACCGAGGATTGATGACTTATTTGATCAGTTGCAAGGATCAAGCTACTATTCCAAGATCGATCTTCGATCTGGATACCATCAGTTAAGGATACAAGAGGAAAGCGTACCAAAGACTGCATTCAGAACACGCTATGGGCATTACGAGTTTCTTGTGATGCCATTCGGACTAACGAACGCACCAGCGGTCTTTATGGATCTGATGAACCGCGTATGCAAATAGTATCTCGATAATTTGTGATTGTATTTATCGATGATATCCTGATCTACTCGCGAATGAAAGAAGAGCATGAGCAAAATCTCAGAACCATTTTGGAATTACTAAAGAAGGAGAAACTTTATGCAAAATTCTCCAAGTGCGAATTTTGGATTTGCGAAGTACAGTTTCTTGGTCATGTTGTAAACGAGAAGGGCGTTCATGTAGACCCATCCAAGATCGAAGGAATAAAGAATTGGGAAGCCCCCAAAACCCCAACTAAAGTCCGTCAATTTTTGGGATTAGCAGGCTATTATCGGCGATTCATCGAGAATTTCTCAAAGATAGCTCAACCGCTGACTTCCCTTACGCAAAAAGACAAGAAGTACGACTGGGGTGACAAGCAGGAAAAAGCCTTCCAGCTACTCAAAAATAAGCTATGCGATGCACCAATACTATCCTTACCCGAAGGCACTAAAGACTTTCTGGTATACTACGACGCTTCACGACAAGGTTTGGGTTGCGTGCTTATGCAGCTCCAAAAAGTCATCGCTTACGCTTCAAGACAATTGAAGGTACATGAAAGGAATTATACCACTCACGACCTGGAGCTAGGCGCAGTGGTGTTCGCCTTGAAGATCTGGCAACACTATTTATATGGTACACGATGTACAATCTTCACAGATCACAAAAGCCTGCAACACATATTTGATCAAAAGGAATTAAACATGCGTCAACGATGATGGGTCGAACTGCTGAACGATTATGACTGTGAGATTAAGTACCATCTTGGAAATGCAAACGTTGTAGCAGACGCATTAAGCCGAAAAGAAAGGGGTAAGACCCTAAGGGTTCGAGCATTGGAAATGACTATTCGAACGAACCTCACTGCACGTATTCATGACACACAACAAGAAGCCCTTAAGATGGAAAACCGTAAAGCTGAATACCTCCGGGGTATGTTGAAATATATGGTGCCAAATGAAGAGGGAACCTTATACTTTAAGAAGCATATTTGGGTTCCGCTCTATGGCGGTATTCAAGAAGTCATTCTTGATGAAGCACACAAATCGAGATACTCGATCCATCCAGGATCGGAAAAAATGTATCAAGACTTAAAGGAATACTATTGGTGGCCGAGACTTAAGAGCGATGTTGCTATATATGTTGGAAAGTGCCTAACCTGTGCTAAGGTTAAGGCCGAATATCAAAAACCGTCCGGCCTACTACAACAACCAGAGATACCCATGTGGAAGTGGGAGCAAATCTCGATGGACTTCATAAAAAAATTACCCAGGACCCCTAGAGGGCACGACATGATATGTGTGATAGTTGACCGATTGACAAAATCTGCGCATTTCTTACCGATCTGAGAAAAAGACAGCACTAGAAAGCTTGCTGAGATATACTTAAAAGAAATTGTTGCACGTCATGGAGTGCCTATCTCAATCATCTCAGACAGAGATGGACGCTTTATCTCAAGAATCTGGCAATCCTTTCAGGAAGCCTTTGGATCTCAACTAGATCTAAGCATGGCATTCCATCCACAAACAGACGGTCGGAGCGAACAGACTATACAAATGCTAGAAGATATGCTTCACGCATGTGTCATGGACCTGGGCGGCAGCTGGGATAATCATCTACCTTTAGTTGAGTTTTCCTACAATAACAGTTATCATACAAGTATAAAAGCCGCACTGTTCGAAGCTCTGTATGGCCGCAAGTGTCGATCGCCCTTATATTGGGCAGACGCTGGAGACAAACGAATGGTTGGTCCTGAACTTGTACAAGAGACAACCAACAAGATTATGCAGATCTGAGAGCGCATTAAGGCGGCTCGAGATCGACAAAAGAGCTACGCTGATCGAAGATGAAAACCATTAGAATTCGAGGTGGGAGACAAAGTGTTGTTAAAGGTCTCACCTTGGAAGGGCGTAGTAAGATTCGGAAAACGTGGAAAGCTGAACCCAAGGTACATCGGACCATTCAAGATTTTAGAAAGAATTGGTACCATGGCATACAAGTTGGAATTACCGGAAGAACTTAATGGAGTACGTGATACGTTCCATGTATCCAACCTCAAGAAGAGTCCAACGCAAGAAAACGTGATCATCCCTGCGGATGAAGTACGTATTGATGACACCCTTTGATTTACAGAACGACCCGTTGAGGTTACAGACTGGAAAGTCAACAAGACCAGGAGGAGCACTGTCAACCTTGTCAAAGTACGTTGGAACTCTAAGCACGGACCCGAGTACACGTGGGAACGTGAAGACCAGTTCAAAGAAAAGTACCCCTACCTGTTCAAGAAGACTCCTGCAAGAGTCAGCTCAGCCTGAATTTCGGGACGAAATTCTTTTAACGGGGGGAGACAGTGACAACTGGCACCAAACCGGTAATTTCCGTATACTTTAATTATTATTTAATGACTGCAATTATGTGCTTAAATGTCAACATTGTCTGATTACATAATATACAAGTGAATTCATGCACGTTTTATACTACAATAATTGCACGTTTTATACTACAATAATTACTTTATGCATTAATGAACAGCGTTGCGTCAGAAATACTAGTAAACTCACCGGTAAGACACATTGTGTCAACAAATCTACAGAAAGCGGTTAGACAATAGAATTGGAGCCTAGGTGTAGGTCCAATGACAAGAATACATTAAAACCCAAGAGTACATACAAGGGTTTATATATAGACTTCCCGGAAGCTAAAATACGCACTAAAAAGCACCCGAAACACACTTTAAATGCTGAAATTCATACAATTCAGCAAAATTCAGCATTGTAACAAGAATTTACAATGCAAAATATGACAAATTGATCTGGAATATTTTCCTGAGTGTCGGGAATTGAAAGTATCACGAAAGGGCACTTAAAGGACACTAAACGGTGCAATTTAGCACTTTAACGAACCGGTATTTAACCGAAAAACCGGACATTACCCGGAACACCAAAATATTGCTAAAAGCATTGTTTTACTTTTTCTGAGCTAGTTATGGCTCTCGAACAATTAAAACTTTCTTTATAAAGCATCCTACACATAAAACACTAACTTTTACATTTAACCTTCCACTAATTACCATCATTTACCATCAAGTTACAAATTACCCCCCCCCCCATATACAATTTACGGCTCACCTAAAGGGTCCCACCTCAAAGATTTCTAAAATCTTCATTAATATTACCATAATCCTATCTTGGATTTAGTGTGATCTTGTTTGTACCTAAAAGGACATTATACCCATTGGACATAAGAGATTGGAGGTTATAAGAACTATCTTGTTCATCATTCACCAACACACTTCAACCTTCTTCTTCCCCCCAAAGCTTACGGCCCAACCCCCCTACACAACACCTTCACTTTTCAATTCATTCCTTCATAATCTAAACATCCTACAAGGTGTCCCAAGCTTATTAAGAAGGTTGCAAGCATAGAAATTGGAAGGACTACCTTGGAGTGCTTTTATCCAAACCCCTTCTCATCTTCAAGTCCTAGTAGTCTTCCCTAGCCTTGTTGCTAGTGGTGAGCCCTCATGATCTCTTGTTTACTTCCATTTTAGTTGGTATAAAGATATAACATATTGATTATCATGAGAACACTAAAAGACATACACATGAATCTTGAAACATAAGGTGAAATATGATGATATCTTGATAAAATGATGTTGTTTAGTAGATGTATAATGTTTGCTTGTTGATTACTAGAAATATTGATGTTGATCAATACATGAAGCTTGTTAGATTGTGATTAAACACATGATCTAGCAAGTTTGAGGATGATTATGTGTTTACACAAGAAGATCATCCTCATGTATAAACATGAACTTGATGAATAAATGATTTCTTGGAAAATAATAAACAAAGTAAGCTAGTAAACTTTTAAATCTAAGATGTATGAATGGTTTTTCTAAAAGAACCAAGTCTAAAATGTGATTTTTAGAAGATCTTGATTTTTTTTACATAAACTTACACTATTTTTATTAGAAAAACAAGTGTATAAACACTTATGAAACAAGAAAAATACAAGAGAAGTATTTTTAGAAAAATCACCTTACAAGTTGTATATGACTAACTCCTTCAAGAATGAGATTTACAAACAAATAACCATGTTTTTACGGGTAACTAAACCTACTAAATAACATGGTAAGTTACTACAAGTTTTTACAAGAACTTCAAGTTCATGATGTAGTGTTATTTACATGATCTAGGCTTATGGTAAGACTTGATTGTGTTGTTGATGTTGTTGATGAATTAAAAGAAAATAAACACATGTTTTGAAAACATGGGAAACCTCCATTTTTAGGGGAAACTATGCCAAAATTTTTATAAATTTTGACACTTGAAAAAATATAAGTTTTTGAGAAACTTATTCCCTAAAAATGTATCTAGATCAAGGTTTCCCTAATTTTTGTGTTAAGAAATGATGATTTCTTCACGATTAAAATGGATATTAAGTATGTATATTATCGAGAAAAATATATATATTTATTGATCACCAAATTTTGTGCTAAGTGTATGTAGTATGTATTATACATGATAGTGTATTAGGACTTGAAAATACACTAAATACTCCTATGAAGTGAAAATACAAAAATATACATACAACATACTTAGACAAATACAAGAAAATATATTTATGAAAATTTATTACTTGATAGAATAAATAACTTGGACAAGTTATGAACATGAAATGAAGTTTCGGACAAAATACTTAATTCGGGTGAAAAATACAAGATACTTATATGTATTTTTGAGAAAATAATATAAGTAAGACACATAGTTAAAAATATAAATTATTTTTAACACAAGAACAAATACATAAAAGATGGTGACTTGTACATGTGCGATACAAGTCTAGTGACTAACGTTACTAAAACACGTTTAGGTCACGACGCTAGATAAGCAAAAACCGGTGAAGTTTACGCTGCAAGGAACGCAAAGTTGTGAGTTCATGCTCCCCCTTTTCTTTTAACTGTTTTCAGTTTTATAATTTCGGGGGTGAAATACATGTTACAAAGATTACAATGTTTATAAATGGTATGATGGATACAAAAACAAGAAGCACTCTTGGTGATAACTAGTACCAAGTATGATGCGTTTTAAGGAATGATACGAGAAATGATACAAGAAATCGTGTCATAAATAGGGTACCATGAGCACCATTAATCAACATTATACCTAGACCGCAGAACAAAAGGTTAGATCTAACGGGTTTTCGGGCAGCCACACTCTTGGTGAAAACTAGTACCGAGTAGTGCTTTTGTGTCTCTGTCGTGAATCGACAACTAGAAAAATGCCTATGGTTTGGATGCTTCCTATGTTGTGTCACATGTTAATGGCCTTGCAACCCATTAACAACATGATACATACAAGAATACTTGATTTACACGAAAATACTTGATTTATACAAGTATACTTGATTTATACAAGATACATACCATGTTTTTCATACAAAGTATACCAGCGTTCAATACAAGAACTGCATGAATTCACACCAACATTATGTTGACGTTTTTCCAAAACTCACATGTATTTCAGGTAACTAAAGTGGATGTGTGCACGGTCTTACTCTTGCTCATGGATGTCGCTTATGTTTTATCTTTGAATAAAGTTGTAAACTTTCAAATAATATGTTGTCTCGTGATGTAAACACTTAAACTATGTTTTCCGTTATGTAATGATAATGGAGTTTGAAGTTATTTTTACGAGCATGTAGTATGTTTACCTTTCGTATGCAATGAGAGCCTTTCATGATCACACCTCGTGCTTCCGCCTAAGAAAGGGGCGTGACAGTAAAAACCATGATCTTTCAAAAATCATATTTTGAACTTGGTTTTCTTGGAAAATCATTTATAAATCTTGGATCTACAAGTTCACTAGTTCACTTTGATTATCATTTTACAAGAAATCATTTTTATTCATCAAGTCCATGTCTTTTCAAGAAGATGATTACTCTAGGTTGTTACATAATCATCCTCCCACTTGTTAGATCATGTGTTTAATCAGAATCTAGCAAACTTCATGTGATGATTAACATCATCATCTCAAGAATTCAACAAACAAACATCATTCATGCACTAAACAACATCATTCCAACAAGATTTCATCATATTTCATCTTATGTTTCAAGATTCAAGTTTATGTTCTTTAATGTTCTTGTTATTTTCATCACACTACATCTTTTAACCCCTAAAAATAGAAGTAACAAAGGTTAATAAGAATCTTACTACTAGCTTCAAGCTAGGGAAGAACAATGGTGAAAATCGAGTGGATAAAAGCTTGTGATGGAGGTCCTTCAAGATCCGAGAGTTCCAACCCTTCTAATATGGCTCCTTACACCTTGTGTGAAGCTTGGATTGCATGAACTAAAAATGAAAAATGGTGGTGTGTGCGTAGGGTGTTCGGCCGAGAGCTTTGCGAGGAAGAGAGTGAGAGTGTGGTGGTGATGAAGTGTTGAAGATGAATGGTTGATGGTTACTTATAATCCATATGCTCTATTATCCATTGGTTTTAATGCTCCCCAAAGTACACTCAATATCCAAGCAAATCCCAAGGAAATCATGGAAGATTTATAGAAGATTAAGGTAATCTTGAGGTGGGGGCCACTTGGGCCGTAAATATCAAGGGGGGAGGGGGTAAATTGTAAGTTAAATGGTAAGTAGGTAATTTAGTGGAAGTTAAGATGTAAAAGCATAGTGTTTTAAGTATAGGATGCTTTATGTAGTATGTTAGGGTGTTCGGGAACCATAACTAGCTCAAAAAAATTAAAACAATGCTTCTAGCAATATTTTAGTGTTCCTGGTAATGTCCGGTTGTTCGGTTAGATACTGGTTCGTTAAAGTGTCTAGTTATCCGTTTAATGTTCATTAAGCACCCTTTTGTGACACTTTTAATTCCCGACACTTAGGAAAGCATACCGGACCATTTTGCCATATTTTTGCTTGTTACTAGCATGTTAAAATGCTGATTTTTTGCTGATTAATGCAGAATTCTGCACTTTGAGTGGGTTTTAGGCACTTTCCGGCACTTATACTATCACCTAGTGACGCAGTTTTAAGGTCCTTACTTCCCTACACTCCATACTAGCGTAGTACCTTATCTCTGGCCCTTACGGGGTCTCAAAACACTGTCTATCTATGTACTGGCACTGTCAGTATATTCCTGAGCTATCTGCTAACGGTGCTAATTGTGCTTTGTGCATCATGTATGTCTCTAAAGTTTGTATGTGATAAATGGTGTGACAGTATGAAATGTGATGCACATGTATGTATGATACATATATCAGAAAGCAGTTTATATCATCAGTTGAAATTAAGCACAGTCATTAAGCGTAAATCAACATTAATTAATTGTACGGACACCTGCAATTTTGACAGTTGTCACATTCTCCCCATGTTAAGAAAATTTCGTCCTTGAAATTTTGTACTACCTTAACTATTAGGGTTTCATTACGCGTGTATGCATATGAATAGTACTGAGGTAGATAACCATGAAACCAAATCAGATCTTATTCACATCAGGTGAATCCTAGGATGTATTTCGACAACAAGAACCCAATGGTTAAAAGGTGTGTGTCCTAGCATTTGATGTTAAAGGACACGAGACGTATAGACGTGTAATCTAGCGTAACTTAGTTAGCGGAGGTGTAACAAAGGAGTTTTAACCAACAGATTCTCAAACAATCAGTCACAATACACAGCGAGTTTTCACAAACCGTAGCACCCGCTATTAACAACTTGAATACGAACATGTTCTATCAACTCTCAAATAATTAATTGGCAAGGATTTGTGCTGACCTTCTTGGATTGCGAAAATCCACCGAATGAAATGCAAGCGAATCTTGTGTATCACTGTCTTGATTCGTAGTTGCATTAGGGATGTTTAAATAACAGGTCAAACAAAGTATATGCAGTTTTGTGTGAAACAATTGACCATGATTAGCACAAGATACAAGTTTGTGAGGACACCACAAGGTGTCGTATCGACATAATTCAATAATAGTGGTGACTGAACAAGTTCACCGTGTTTGAAACCAAACGAAAGTGTACTGAAACAATCTGAAGATTTGGTTTACACAATGTCATAGAGTTTTCAATTGGATACGGGGCATCAAAGAATCACTGTTTCTGATAGAAGGTGAAAAAGTAACAAGTACCGCAAAGCATTCGGTTGATAATGAAAGAATCGTTAGGAGGTACACCATGATATAATATGAATCTATGTACCATCGTCTTAACACACAACTGTGCTTTAGTAGATAAACAAAACGAATTTAGGGCAAGTCAATGAATAAACAATTAATTTCGTGTATGAGGTGCGTAACTAAATTAGCATAAGCTTCTATTTTGTGAAAGTATTACCGCAAAGTATCGAAATCAACAAGCGATTTAAAGGAGCCGCATACCAAGCAAGTCTACTACGGCTCGAAGCAAAAGAACACTTGCAAATATATTTAAGTACGATGCTCCCAATACATCATATGACGTTTTAAATTGAATATGCGAAATGGATAAGTTCAAGCAATTGAACTTGGTTTCAGCGTAACCTGACAATAAGTTCAAGCAATTGAACTTGGTTTCAAGAAAGTGTGCTGACTTGATAACAAGTTAATAATTCGATTTAGTAAAATAATGTTTGAATTTTGGCGAAGCGCTTTTTTGAAACGACACCATGTGCTTAACAAAGGGTGCATGCGCAACGTATGAGTTTGCAAGAAATGATACAATGAATATTTGCTAACATGAAGAATTGATCAAGTACCGAAGCAATTAGGTGTTCGCCCTCAGCGAAGAAAATTGACGTGATGCTACTACCATTAAAGGGGGAGTAGGGATGCAAGCCCCTACTTGCTAGAAACAAAAGCGGAAATTTCAAACAAAGAAATTTGGGTACGTTCTGTTGGGTTAACAGAAATGGCATAAATGGTAGGATAATGAAGTTTGCTTGAGTTAACAGGTGTGGTTCCAAAGTGACAACCTCTACGGGTTTTTCTTTTTTTTTTCTTTTTTTTTTTTGCCTGGGTTCCCAAAGGATTTAGCCCATGTTTTCAAAGTTTCGTATTCTGTGTAAAACTGTTTCGTGCATTGCGAAGGAAACACAATTTTGTGTATGTCCAAAGTAATTCATTGTCCCACAATCTCCCGGTATACTTTCTTCCTGAATTCCCATATAATGACGCTCAATCATCGATCTGTCTTAAAATAGTAGTTGGGTCCTTATAGTTAGTTAAATAAACAATTCGTTAATTCTCATCAGGGGTTACCGACTCTTGTTGGCTAGCTCGTTCAACATCCTGGTAGTTGATGCTTATTTGAAAATCATCGTCCTTCTACTTGACGAGCAGCACTGGTATTACTCAAAATGGGTAACTTGGTCTGTTAACTTCCTTCTCTACCAACTACTGAAGCTATACTGCCAATCCTTGCATCGCCGAAAGTATAAGTTGCTAGAGCGCATTGCCTGTAGGCGCGATGTCTGGAATCAAGTGGATGCGTAGTTCGACTTGTTGTTGGAGTGGTAAGCCAGGCAGGCCTTTGGCTTCTTTGTCCGCGACATGAGCCGAGAAGGCAACACATTCTGTATGCGAAATTCTCGTGTCTTCAAGCACTAGTAATTTGTAGAGGCGTATCCTGCTTCATGAATCACGATTGCTTTGTTGCTCGTCATCGGGATGCGGATAACGATCTCCGCTTGGTTGCTTGACAACTGGTCCATCCCAGTTATCGCGTCGAGGCTTCCCATTAACTAGTTCCATCGAGTGCGGGTTATATAACTTATCCTTTTACTAAACCAAGTATATTCTTAAATTCATGAGATACGAAGCTTTGGTCGGCACTAGTATCAAATAACATAGATGCAAAATTTTGGTTGACAGAGAATGTACCAGCAACCACATCTGGATCCTGGCGTGCTTCACGAGTTCTAATGTTGGAGGCTCCTTCACGGTCTTGGTTACTCCTCCTTGGGCAATCTTTTCTAAAGTGCCCCACGTTTCCACATCTGTAGCAGCCCGGAACCTTATCATTATTATTTCCTCCTTGGTTGTTGTCACCACTTCCCCCTTTTATGGGACTCTTTGCCCAACCGGCATCCTTGTTGTGTCCCCACTTTCCGCACTTACCGCACTTAGGCTTCTGGCATCGACCTTCATGGTGAAACTTGCACTTGTCACATCTTGGCTTAGTCCCCAAGTAAGTGTTAACATTGGCTTGATTATTGTTAGGGCAATCTTTCTTGAAATGTCCTTTGTCCCCATAGTCAAAACAACCTCGAATATGTTTTTGTTCATCACTGGCCCTATTTTGATAGTCGTTGTTGCCGTTGTTTCCTTCGTGATTGTCGTCACCATTTTGACCTTCGTTTCCATGTCTCGTACTAATCTGACACGTCGCCTTGACATGCCCTACTTTGTCGCAGACATTACTTCTTCCATCCCTACATGGCCCAGCGTGATGAAATGGGCAGTTATCGCACTTAGGTAGGATGCCCTTGTATTCCTTTTTCTTTTTGGCTTTGTTCTCATCGTTTGTTCGGGTATCCTCCTAGGAGTTTGTGAGCTTCCTTTTGTTCTTTCTGGATGATTCCACCTGCGTTTCCTTCTTCTCGTCAGGGTTTGAAGGCTTTTCCAGTCTAACTGCTCCTTTACTGAGTGCCACACTTAATTCGATCACATTGATAGTTGTTGGCGGAGCTGATTCCATCATTAAGCGCAGGATCAGAGGCGCCAGCCCCCAGATGAATGTCTCCCCCTTTCCATCTCTAATTCCACTAGGTATAGAACAACTCGCGACAAATCGTGAAGTCTCTATACGTACTCCGCCACTTTTGGACCTTCCATCATTAGCTTCCAAAATTCGAATCCTAGCTTCTGGATCGCCATCTGAGAACAATACTCCTTACGCATTATTTCCTTCAGCTCGCCCCATGTTAAAGCATTCGTAGCAGCTCTGCCCATTGTTTGAATCTGAGACTTCCACCATATCCAGGCCCTATCTTGAAACAATCCTGACGCATATAGGAATTGTTGCTCTGGCGTACATCCGCTCATCCGAAAAACAGAATCCATGTCTTCAGTCCATTTCGCAAAGGCTATGGCACCTCCAGTGCCGTCGAAATTCGGAGGCTTGCAATCAAGGAACTGCAAGTAGGTACAACCATGCGGTGGGTTGTTTTCTGAGGTACCCCTGCTGGATTCAGAGCGCAGGGCCGCGTATCATGCTATTGCTTGTGAAATTAGTTCTTGTATCTTAGCCTCTGTCGTGAGCAATCATGTTTCTCTTTGTGGAGGCATCTTCTATAAGAAGGTCGCATTAGTCAGGTCATAATAAGTACAGTAACTGTGTAACATGCATTTGTAACACCATTTATCAATGCAAGTAAACACATAACATCCCATGTCATTACACAAACAAGTAATTCAACAATGAATATAATGAGAATGTTGCGATTGAGCTTCCATATAATAATGACCGCAAGTGCAGTTTTACATGTTTCACAATAGTATCATACATCAAAAGAGACTAAGGGTCACATCACCCTTGTCCGAACCGTCTAAGAAACTACATCAGTCAAAAGTCAATAAGTCAAAAGTCACACTGTGGTCTTCAGAAAGCTGTGCAATCTGGCTCAATAGCTGCACTCTCATCAAAGGTATGCTATCTGCATAAAACCAAAAACCTCTAAGCTGATGGGGGAGGAGGAGGAGGTGGAGGAACGAAAAGCAACCTGCGTAAATGCCCCAAATCCTCCTCAAGAGCATGAACGACACGCAGCAGGTAAGCAATCTGCTGCTCCATAGTGAGGAAACGGACATCAAAATTAGGATACGGTAGAAGTGGAGCCGGTGGAGTCGCGAATGGTGACAAATAAGGGTAAGGCGGAGGACGCGGGATCCTCTCTAACTCCATGACTCTCCCACACAGCATCTCTTACTGGAGCTGTAGTGACAAAAGCAGATCATCCCTCGAGTATCCAATGTAGTAGGGATGGTATGGATCAGATATAGGCATTACGTTGGGCGGGAACCACATAAGTGGCTCGCCCGTGGGTGCAGACGTAAAAGGAGTAGTGTGTGCAGCAGCTGCAAATGGGGGCATAAAAGGAAAGACCGCTGACACAGGTGGTATATGACTGGCCTGCTGACTCGATGGTCCTTCCCCTGGAAAGGGAGGAGGGATATCCTGAAGAAATGTGACTGGTAAATCTGTGCGGTGGATGTCAGACTCGTGTGGGTGAAAGGGGCGGTATCAATGGGTGCATGTACAGGTGCAGGAGGGGGAGTAGCTGGTCTGACAAAAGGGGGAAAGTCGTCATCATCCTCAATCCACCCATTGCGGGTGTGAGCATATATGGGGTCTACATGGGTAGCAAAAGCTACATGATCAATAAGTGCAGGTATCGGGTCAGGCAGAGGAGGTGCAACAACTGGTACATCAACAGGGATAGGGTCGTGCACAGGTGGAAGGTCGTCAGCAAGAATAGGCTCTGGTCTAATCTCAGGCTCTGGGTCAGCTGGAGCAAGCTCACGATCAACGGGTACATCAAGGAGCTGATCGTCAGGAAAAACAGGTGCCTCAAAAGGCTGCTCGTCAGGGACAAACTCAACCTCATGATCAGGGTCAAATTCGTGCGGAAAGATAGGATCAATCTCATCGTCAAACTCGAAATCCTGCAGCGGAACAGGCGCTGCTGACATAGCAGTGTCGGAATCAGTGTCTGTGGGATATCGTTGTAATCCCAGTGCATGAAGAATCGAAGATGACACGGACTCAAACGAATCAGGACCAGTCTGGTCAGATAAAATCTCCACAACAGGAACCTCGATAGGTGGAATAGCAATGACATCGACAACAGGAATCTCATCAAGAGGAATAGCAACAGCATCATCAACCAGAGCCCCACCATCCTGGGCATCCTCAGGGGGAACCTCGATGAAAAGATCGACGTCATCATCAGACATCGCGTCAATGACAGATCCTCAACAGGAAATGCAGCAAGAGGAAAAGGAGCAGGGATCTGAACAAGAGGTAGATCCCAATCAAGAAAACCATCAGCTATAGGTATGTCATCTCCAAAATCTGGTAAAGCGAAAGGCTGAAAGTCATCGTCGTCGTCGCTCATGGTGTCTGAAGTGAAAACCTCATCCTCTGGGATGATCTCGTCATTTGATACTATGGCTATAGGGTGTATGGGGTCTGATACTCCACTCTCGGAGGAAGATGACATGGTGTCTGTAATTAACACAACCACAACATATGCACATATATCAACAATCGTCAAATAAGCATGCAAGTAATAACAATGTAAGCAAGTAATCATCCTAGTCTTCCCCAGACTATCCCTCCCAGCCTCTCAGATTGAACTCCCTAGTCTCTCAGACTAAAACTCCCCAGTTTCCCAAACTGAACTACCCAGTCTCTAAGACTCAATTTTCCCAGTCTATAAGACTAAATCTCCCCAGTCTTTAAGACTGAACCTCCCTCAGTCTCTAAGACTGAACCGCCCCCAGTCTCTAAGACTGAACCTCCCTCAGTCTCTAAGACTGAACCGCCCTCAGTCTCTAAGACTGAACCTTCCTCAGTCTCTAAGACTGAACCTCCCTCAGTCTCTAAGACTGAACCTCCCTCTGTCTCTAAGACTGAATTAAATATAACCTTGAAATGTGTTTTTGTGCCTTTTATTTGTAAAAATGTTTGTTTCCTGGATCTGGACATTTTGAGTATGCAATGTAAAACATGTTTGAAAATGTTTTCGTGAGAGCCCTAGTGATCGTAGTCTAGACTCGAGAAAGAATCCTAGTTCGCTACGATCGAAGCTCTTATACCAAGCTGTCACACGCTGACTTTTGCGGAAGCGTGGTTATTTGGTGTGACTTCTTAATACCATAGCAATTAATCATAACAATGCTATATGATAAAAACATGAGATGTTCATCCAATAATAAAGTTTAGAAAATGCCACAACGTACTTGTCTTGAAAACATCGATACCAAATTAAGTTACAAACCATAACATGTTTTAACTGAGTTCATAAAGACTCCACAAAAGACTTTAAATAAAGCCTGAGTTTAGAAACATGTATCCCGTCCAGGATTAGGATACACCCCCTAAACTCAACACAAATGGATAACATCTCTTATTTCACGACGCAGCTTGAAGACACATGCATACCCTGCCAGATCCACTAGTTCCCTGAAATACATGTAATTTGAAAAACATCAACAAAAGTTGAGCGAGTTCATGTGTATGTCTAAACCTTTAAAGTATGTCTGTAATAATGTATGCCCCTGGTATGTAGCAATAAGGAAAAAGAGATCACAAATGGGTTGCAAAGCCAATGGTATGTGTGAAATGGTGCAGGAAGACTCAAACCTAGCAAATTTGTCTCCGGGATGAAGACATAGTCACCACATGGGCCACCCTGGTCCGCATGGGTGTGGGCTCGCTACACCCAAATAGATCTATCACTCATGTCCCTTGGTCCTACAATGAGGATTAATGGCCTTAAGTGTTGTACCCACCTTTCACATGATCTAGCAGTAACCCTCCTTAAGCAAATCATACCATGTATAAAACGTTTGTAAATAATCGTAACATGTATATCACCCCCGAAGTTATAAAACTGAAAACCGTTAAAAGAAAAGGGACATGAACTCACAGTATTGCGTCTTCAGAACTAGCAATTCAAGTCTCCGTAGCAAACACGACTACCTACAGTGTACTAACGTCTATTAGACGAACGGGCCGTGCCTTGGCTTAGAGTTTAACGTTTTTGAGTTGCGTTTCTTATGTTATTCCAAGTTATATTTATTTGTTAAAATAATAATTATTCTAACTTTAATTTATATTTAATGTTTGGAATATTTGTTTAACAATATTTTGTAACAATACTTCTCAAGTATTTATTTCCGTATTTCCTTCCCAAGGATGGGGTATTTCATACATGTATTATTTGTAGTCTTGGATAATATATTTTTAAGTCCCACTTAGAAAATATATATAACTTATTTGTCAAAAATAATTTATTCCCAAGAAAATATATATTTTTCCAAAAATTATATATCTTCTAAATATACTAGGAAAATATATATTTCTATCTCCCAAAAATAATATATTTTCTTTTTGTCGAAAATATGATATACTTGGTAATATGTTCAAAAATCATATTTTCACTTCTTTCGTTTCCAAAATAATATTTACTAAAAATGTAATTAATACGATACCTTCCGGAATATTTGTAAGTTACGTTTTAGCATTCGGTTTCACAATATCAAGTGTGTAACTTAAATATTTATTCCTTGATATTCTTGGTATTATTTTGGTTTTGTAAATTCTTGGTATTTTATTAAGTTATATTATTTTACCCTAAAATAATATAACTATTCCACCAAATATACAAATATTCACACAAGTGTCTTAATATAAAATATATATTCTAAATATATATTTATTCATTTTTATTTACAAAAACCAACCTCCAATACTTGCATTTTTGTAACAAAACCTATGGCAAAATTTATATTGAAAAACATAGTTTAAAACATACTTGTAAACACTTGTTTAGAAAATATTTTCTAAGTGTTTGGATATTTAGAAAATTTCGCCATAGTTTCCTTTGTAAATGGAGGTGTCCATGCTATTTAGCATATCACTTTCTTTTCAAAATCAATACACAATGACCAACAACCAACTCTAGACAATAATATACCTTTCAATTGTAAAAACTATACAACTTTCATAACAACATGAACTTGATCTTTCACAAAAGCGTGTAGTAACTTGGTAAAGTGTTTAGTAGCCTTAGTTACCCTCCAGAATGTATTTACTACTTGGTAAACTTCATTCTTGAAGATTTTAGATGTTTACAACTTGTAAACATATTTTACAAAAATGTTTCTTTATTAAACCTTCTTGTTTCTCTAGTGTTTATACACTTGTTTTTCCACTAAAAATGGTGTAAGTTTAGTAAAAACCATGATCTATCAAAAATCATATTTTGAACTTGGTTTTCTTGGAAAATCATTTATAAATCTTGGATCTACAAGTTCACTAGTTCACTTTGTTTATCATGTTACAAGAAATCATTTTTATTCATCAAGTCCATGTCTTTACAAGAAGATGATTATTCTTGGTTGTTACATAATCATCCTCCCACTTGGTAGATCATGTGTTTAATCACAATCTAGCAAGCTTCATGTAATGATTAACATCATCATCTCAAGAATTCAACAAACAAACATCATTCATGCACTAAACAACATCATTCCAACAAGATTTCATCATATTTCATCTTATGTTTCAAGATTCAAGTTTATGTTCTTTAATGTTCTTGTTATTTTCATCACACTACATCTTTTAACCACTAAAAATAGAAGTAACAAAGGTTAATAAGAATCTTACTACTAGCTTCAAGCTAGGGAAGAACAATGGTGAAAATCGAGTGGATAAAAGCTTGTGATGGAGGTCCTTCATGATCCGAGAGTTCCAACCCTTCTAATATGGCTCCTTACACCTTGTGTGAAGCTTGTATTGTATGAACTAAAACTGAAAAATGGTGGTGTGTGTGTAGGGTGTTCGGCCGAGAGCTTTGTGAGGAAGAGAGTGAGAGTGTGGTGGTGATGAAGTGTTGAAGATGAATGGCGGATGGTTACTTATAATCCATAAGCTCTATTATCCATTGGTTTTAATGCTCCCCAAAGTGCACTCAATATCCAAGCAAATCCCAAGGAAATCATGGAAGATTTATAGAAGATTAAGGTAATCTTAAGGTGGGGGCCACTTGGGCCATAAATATCAGGGGGGGGGGGGTAAATTGTAAGTTAAATGGTAAGTAGGTAATTTAGTGGAAGTTAAGATGTAAAAGCCTAGTGTTTTAAGTGTAGGATGTTTTATGTAGTATGTTAGGGTGTTCGGGAACCATAACTAGCTCAGAAAAAGTAAAACAATGCTTCTAGCAATATTTTAGTGTTCCGGGTAATGTCCAGTTGTTCGGTTAGATACCGGTTTGTTAAAGTGTCTAGTTATTCCGTTTAATGTTCATTAAGCACCCTTTTGTGACACTTTTAATTCCTGACACTTAGGAAAGCATACAGGACCATTTTGCCATATTTTTGCATATTACTAGTATGTTAAAATGCTGATTTTTGCTGATTAATGCATAATTCTTCACTTTGAGTGGGTTTTAGGCACTTTCCGGCACTTATACTATCACCTAGTGACGCAGTTTTAAGGTCCTTACTTCCCTACACTCCATACTAGCGTAGTACCTTGTCTCTGGCCCTTACGGGGTCTCAAAACACTGTCTGTCTATGTACTGGCACTGTCAGTATATTCCTGAGCTATCCGCTAACGGTGCTAATTGTGCTTTATGCATCATGTATGTCACTAAAGTTTGTATGTGATAAATGGTGTGACAATATGAAATGTGATGCACATGTATATATGATACAAATATCAGAAAGTAGTTTATGTCATCAGTTTAAATTAAGCACAATTATTAAGCGTAAATCAACATTAATTAATTGTATGGACACCTGCAATTTTGACGGTTGTCACAATGGTCTATTATGTTTCTATTGGTCGTATTATGACGTATATGGCTGTACGGGTCGTGTTGTTGAATTATACATACATAACCTACATCTTGAACATTAGAATTAATTGGATTAGAATTATACATACATAACCTACATCTTTTGGATTATAACAGATTTCATTAGATTAGAATTATACATACATAACCTACATCTTGAACATTTGGGAAAACATTAAGGTCTGTGGGTGTGTACATTATCCTTTAATACGCGTTGATTTGATCCTTGCATAAGTCATGCCAGGCTACTGCACTCTCTGTTCTATTCAAAGTCCAAAGATAGTTCGGGGGAGGCATTGGATTCAATTCTTCAAGCTTTACATGGATGAAATATCCACCGTCGACGAACACATTCGCAACCACTTCATAAGGTTTCTCAGCTTCATCCGAACCGCCCAATAGAGGGAAAATTGTGTCCTCGCCATGAATTTCGAAGGTGTGAACAATCACACCATATCTTTAGCAATAAGAAATCCCGTCTCAGCCATCAACATATAATTTTGCCTCTCTGCTCTACCCACTCCATGAAAATCTATCCTATTAATCAACTCAACATAATATCCTAAGTTTTCCGGATCGAAGACTTAGCTCCAAAAACCCTCATTCATATGCAACTCCACTAAAAGTTGTTGCCAGATAGACAAATACTTTGTTTGTTTCTATCCTAACCCTACAACTACCGATGGAAACCCAAAATGACCGTCAGGTTTCATATCCTTTATTTTTGAGATGTATGTGTCACACCCCGACCGCGTAAAACAACAAAATCGTGGCGGAAACGTCGGGGAGTGATGTGGCAGAATTATTGTTTCACAACCATGGTAATTAAAGTTATGTTTTATTTATAAACAAAGGTGTTACATTATCTTTAAACGAAAGAAACAAGAGCACATAACATTATTTAAACTAATCTTGCTTCTTTTATGTCACTAAGGCCCGAGTCCACCCTAGTGTATCCTGATCAAACCTATGCACTAGCTCCTGAAAACACATGTGAAAATAGGTACGCCAGCATAAAAATGCCTGCGAGATACATAGGTTTTGTGAAAATAGGATTCATGACTTATAAGTTTAAAAAAAAATGTTTAACAAAAGTTAGTCATGAATCTTGTTAAGTGTTTTCTTTTATAAATCATATGAAAATGTGATAAGAAATCAGATTATATAAAAGAAAGGTGCATGGTTAATTAAATAACCAAGTAAAATGAGTTTGTGTAAATTAACTGTTTTGGTAAAACAATGTCTTGTGAAATATATGTTATTTATGTAAAATGTTATATGTCTAAATTGAAATAATTTAAATAACGCTACGATATGTAATATCATAAAATCACTTATATATAGGAAGTACCAGCGGTGTATCCACCATGCTTTCATCATATTACACACGCCTCGTTACTTAAATCACTTACCCAAACAAACCAACCAAATGTCTTGTTAAACAAATGTCAAAATGTTTATGTGTAAACAATGTCTATTGTCAAATGTAAATCATGTAATGTGTAACCAAATGTCATATGTGGCAAGTGAAATACATCAACTAAACCATATGTAAAATGCACAAAACAAGGTATTGAAATAAATCAAAGTTATGTTTTGCAAAATAACTGCATGCTATATTGATACAAACATATATGCGGTATTGTGAAAATGCATACATTCAAGCCTTGAGACTGTGGCGACAAACCCTTAAACAAATTAAAGGTTTATCTGAATTATGTGTATCGAATTCGGTCATTCCTTCCATCCAAACAAGCCTAGGATTTCAGGAACGAGAGTTGTCAATTCCTATGGTACCACTACCTACTAACGAACGACATGGCCAATGTTAATGAACGTATTTTTGTCCCATTTAAACAAATCAAATGTCATACCAAAATGTAAGCATGTGATGTAAAAACAAATGTACTAAGTATGCAACAATGTACATACATAGTATAAAATGTAATGTAAAACAATGCACTAGGTATGTACTAAATGAACATACATAGCGTGAAATGTAATGTAAAATAATGTACTAAGTATGCACTAAATGGACATACATAGCATAAAATGTAATGTAAAACAATGTACTAAGTATGCACCAAATGGACATACATAGCATAAAATGTAATGTAAAACGATGTACTAAGTATGCACTAAATGGACGTACATAGCAAAAACATAATGAAATCATGTACTATAAGTGTACTAATGAACATAACAAGCGTATGATATGAAAACATGGAAAGCATGAAAGTAACAAGTAGGCACATGTGTTTCACACCAAAACGTTTGAAAAACAGTAAAAGAGGGGACTATGTACTCACTTGAGATTGCTCAATAGTCTTTAGATAACCACCAAGCAATGCTAGAAAGATCACAGAATCAAATGGCACCTAATATAGGTAACTACGTTAATAAACAGACCTAAATCGGAGGTTCGGGTAAAATGTGGTTTCATAAACCAAATGAGTATAGGAACTCATGTAATGTGGTTTAACAATGCCTACATTCTAAAATGAAACCTATCCTAAGTGCTTACGACCCATTACGACTCGTTTAGGTAGCTTACGCTACTTTAACACGTCGTTCGCGTAAAACGCGTTCGGACCGCCTAACTAGCCTTATGACAAGTAATATATGCCTTAACATGTCTAATAGTGTTGCCTAATCAGTTTAGATGTCAAAATTTAGGTTACATATGATTAAAATGAATTTGTGCGTGAAAAGGGCATTTTAGTAATTTTCCTAAGGCCTATAAACTACCTATCATACAACTAACTAAACGTAGTGACCATAAGGTATAACATCGGAAGGTTATTCCCTATAGAACTACGGTCACCTAATGTGTTTGGTCGAATCCTAAAGATTGACCAAACGGGTCGGGTTCCAAAGTCTAAGCGGTTGTTTAGACCACTTACCTTACGACCCTATATAAGCACTAAACCTAAAGTGACGAGTTAAACATGTTAAAACATGTTTAACGAGGTTTGAAAACAGGTTTGGTATCAAAACAAAGGGTCTTGATACCCAAAAGTAGTTTGGTTGCAAAATACGCAAGAATACGCATTTTGACTGAAACTACGACTCGTCACTATGCCTAAATAACGTGGTAATCAGTAGGTATAGTCACAAGGGACAATAACTATTGTGATTACGCTCATGTTGTGAAGTTCAAATGAACTTCGTGTTGAACATAAACTGGTCAATGCAGAAAGTCAAACACACTTTGACTTTCGTGCTTAAAATGCGTAAAAGAATGAAAGAATACTTACAACGGGTCCAAGAAATGGAGGTTTGATCTAGTTATTCTCAGGTATGAAGTGAAAACAATCCAACTTAGAGAACAAATCAGATCAAGTGTGAGTTTGAAGTGAAATGCTTGGGGGTATTTAAAGATTTCGGGTGACCGTTAGGATCGTTCCTCGTAAAACGAACTTTGATCTTGGCCTTACACTTCCACCCACTGATTTGTGAAACCATGGGAACCCAAAACCAGCCCATAGGAAGCTTAAAACCATTTGTAAGAGTGTGGAACAACTGGAATAGGCTGTAAAAGATTTTCTGCAGATCTGCAGGTTTTAGGCGCCCCGCGTACGAGTCAGGGAAGGCCTACGCGGCCCGCCAGAACTTCAGATCAGCAAAAAAGTTCCAAAATGTGCAGAAATGGTCCCTTCATATGTTTAAGCCTCATTTTGGTATGTTTAAAGCCCGTTAAGCCATTTTCAAGGCTCTACAATGATGCCTAAACATAGTGGACATGAAACATGCTCAAAAAATGTCGGATGTTGGTTCGTTTGGCCGTACGATCACGTTATTTGGTTAATTAAGACGAAACGCGAACGGACACGAAAAACGATCCAAATTACGCGACGAATGGATTTTTATCATGCCAATCACTAAAATAAAATATTTTAGTGGTTACATAAATTTTTGGATGTCCGGATGTATTCAGAACGTAAGATATGCGCGAAAATGCAAACTTATGCACTTTTTGACGCTTTTAGTCCCTGAATGATCAAAAAGTTTATTTTAGCATACCGAACCCCTCAAAGCCTATTTCTAAGCTATGTGGATATTTAGGGTATGTTTAACTTATGGTCATGTTCCAGATTGTTCGTTATAGTACTAATCGACATACTTTCGCAGTTTTTCAAATTTAGTCCATGTAAGTGAATAAACTTGATTTTGCCATACCAAAGCCTTCAAAACTTATTTCTAAGTTATGTAAAGGTTATTTAAGGTATGTTAAGCATAAATTGATGTTTCGGAGTATTTGTCGCGTTAAACTGATTACGTTTACGCATCGGTTTGCATATAACTCTCTAGAAAGCGATATAGAGTTTGGATTTGAACAAAAATCAAAACATGCAATATTTCAAACATAAACAAACAATTATTGGGATCAAATAACATTATTTTATTGATACCTGAACAGTTTACAATTATTACAGACACAGGTGTCACAGTCTCCCCTACTTGAGGAAATTTCGTCCCGAAATTTATTTAGAGGAAACTTGTGAGAACAGATGTGGATATTTTGCCTTCATTTGATCTTCACATTCCCAAGTAAATACTGGTCCACGTTTAGATTCCCAGCGAACTTTGACCAACGAAATTCTCTTGCGTTTAAGCCCCTTGACTTCACGGTCCATGATTTCCACAGGCTTCTCAACAAAATGCATCGTGTTATCAACACGAATTTCATTGAGTGGTATGTGGAGGTTCTCATCAGCTAAACACTTCTTGAGATTGGACACGTGAAAAGTTAGATGAACATTTCCAAGTTCAGGAGGTAACTCAAGTCTGTAGGATACCTTACCGATTCTTTCGACGATCTTGAATGGTCCAACATATCTAGGTGCAAGTTTTCATGTCTTTCCAAATCTGATCACACCTTTCCAAGGTGAGACCTTAAGTAATACGCGATCACCGACTTAAAATTCCAAAGGCTTGCGTTGTCGATCCGCGTAACTCTTTTGACGGCTTCTAGTTGTCTGAAGGTTATCGCGAACTTTCTTAACCTTATCTGTTGTCTCTAGAATGAGGTCAGGTCCAATAAGCTGAGCCTCACCGATCTCATTCCAGCAGACTGGTGAACGACATTTTCGACCATAGAGAGCCTCAAAAGGAGCCATGTTGATGCTGGAGTGATAACTATTGTTGTAGGAGAATTCAATCAACGGGAGATACGAATCCCAACTACCACCAAAATCGATCACACAAGCTCTAAGCATATCCTCCAAAGTTTGGATTGTTCTTTCAGATTGGCCATCAGATTGCGGATGATAAGCTGTGCTCAAATTATGTTGGGTCCCCACAGCAGATTGCATGGTTCTCCAAAAACGAGACGAGAATCGAGCATCTCTGTCAGAAATAATGTTCAAGGGAACACCATGTCGAGATACAATTTCATCCACATAAATTTTAGCCAGCTTGTCAGCAGATAGATCCTCACGGATCGGCAAGAAATGTGCTGACTTTGTAAGACGATCAACAACTACCCAGATAGCGTCGTGACCTCTCTTTGTGCGCGGAAGTTTGGTAATAAGATCCATAGCAATGTTTTCCCATTTCCAAACTGGAATCTCTGGTTGCTCCGATAAACCAGAAGGATGTTGATGTTCAGCCTTAACCTTAAGACAAGCAAGGCATTTTGATACGTACAAGGCAATGTCTTTCTTCATACCAGGCCACCAATACTAAGTACGAAGATCCTTATACATTTTGTCAGCACCAGGATGAATAGAATAACGAGACTTATGAGCTTCATCCAAAAGCAAGGTGGGAAGATCGTCTTGACTTGGGACCCACAAACGATCCATGAAATAATACGATCCATTGTCCTTTAGTTCAAGATCAGGCTTAATGTGATAGGGTAATTCCTTACCCATCAAACCTTGTGAAACACAAGTATGTTGAGCCTGAAAGATGCGGATTTGAATATCAAATCGAACTTTGACACAATGAAGCTTGACTCGTTCTTGACGACTTAATGCGTCAGCCACGACATTCGCCTTACCAGGATGGTAGCGAATTTCGCAGTCATAGTCGTTTAGAAGTTCAACCCAACGTCGTTGCCTCATGTTGAGTTCTTTCTGATTAATGATATGCTGAAGACTCTTGTGGTCAGTGAAAACCACACATTTTGTACCATACAAATAGTGTCTCCAGATTTTGAGAGCGAATACAACTGCACCTAACTCAAGATCATGAGTGGTGTAGTTCTTCTCGTGTATCTTCAATTGCATGAGAACACAGCCTAGACCCAAGTTTGATGCATCACAATACACGACGAAATCATCATTGCCCTCAGGCAAAGATAGAATAGGCGCATCACAAAGCTTCTGCTTCAAAGTCTGAAATGCTTCTTCCTGTTTAGAACCCCATTCAAAGGGTTTATTCTTCTGACTTAGAGCAGTTAGAGGAACTGCAATCTTCGAGAAGTTTTCGATGAAGCGGCGATAATAACCCGCGAGACCAAGAAATGAACGAACTTCAGTAGGAGTAGTAGGCGTATCCCAATCCTTAATTGCACTAATCTAGGAGGGATCTACATGAATACCTTGTTCGTTGACGATATGCCCCAAAAATTGAACTTCCTTAAGCCAAAATTCGCACTTGAAGAATTTGGCAAAAAGTTGTTCTTTCTTCAGGAGTTCCAGAGAAAGACGAAGATGTTGTTCATGATTAGCTTGCGTCTTAGAATATATCAAAATGTCATCAATGAAAACAATGATGAACTTATCTAAATAAGGCTTGAAGACCCTATTCATCAAGTCCACGAAAACAGAAGGAGCATTAGTCAAACCGAATGGCATAACTGTGAACTCATAATGCCCATAACGAGTGCGGAAAGCACTCTTGGGAATATCTTCTTCATGCACACGAAGCTGATGATACCCAGAATGCAGATCAATCTTTGAAAAATAAGAAGCACCTTGTAATTGATCAAAGAGAACATCAATGTGAGGTAGGGGATATCGATTCTTGATTGTAAGCTTGTTAAGCTCAGGATAATCGATACACATCCTGAAAGATCCATCCTTCTTCTTGACAAAAAGAACGGGAGCACCCCAAGGTGAAAAGCTAGGACGAATAAAACCTTTGTCAGAAAGCTCCTGAAGCTGCTTAGATAATTCTTGCATCTTAGACGGTGCAAGACGATATGGAGATCTGGCAATAGGATTTGCACCAGGTACAAGATCAATACGGAACTCGATTTGGTGTGCTGGGGGTAGACCAGGTAATTCTTCAGGAAACAATTCAGGATAATCCCGAACAACAGGGATATCTTGAATAGACTTACCTTTTCCTTTATCTGCTACAACATGTGCCAAGAAGGCCACATAGTTCTTTCGCAGATACTTCTGAGCTTGAGTACAAGACATGAGCTTGAAGCTACTAGCAGGTTTCTCACCACGAACCTGTAGGATCTCACCTGACGAAAGCGGAACACGAACAATCTTCTTGAAACAAACTACCTCTGCATGATGCTTGGCTAACCAATCCATACCCACTATAACGTCGAAACTCCCAAGTTGCATAGGCGTAAGGTCGATAGGAAAAAGATGGTTATTAAGGTTCAACTGGCAATTTCGAAGAATAGAATCGAGAATAACGAGATCACCACTAGAAACTTCCACTGTCAAAGGTTTTCCTAGTTTTGTTCTAGATATGCGAAGCAATGGCTCAAAAGACAATGACACAAAACTCTTATCGGCACCTGAATCAAAAAGAAAAAAAGCAGACTGATTGTTAACAAAGAACGTACCGTTCACCACCTCGTTGTCCGCATGCGCTTCATTAGCATTCATGTTAAATACTCGACCTCGAGCCTGAGCCTGATTCTGATTTGCGTTGACCAGCCTTGGATACTGGTTTCGATAATGAGTCAGGTCCCCACAATTGTAGCACGAACCAGGAGGAAAGTGAGGTCGTGCAGCCTGAGCTTGTTGTGGAGCAGGCGATTGAGCAGCCTGCTGAGCTGGGTTACGAGCCGCTTGATTGGGAGCAAAGTGACAAATATCAGCAAGATGACCCGACTTTCCACAGTTTGTACGGAAACGGCACGGAACTTGCGGTTGATGGTGACTATTGCATCTGTTGCACAACGATGCATTCCCCGCATACCGTTTCTTTGCTGGTGGTTGGGCAGGCTGATTGGAAGCTGCCTGGTCGACTTGGGCAGTGATAGCAAAATTCTGGGAAGCCTTACGCTTCCTAGACCCCTTCGAAGAACCAGTTTTCTTACCCTTCTTGTTCTTACCCTTCTTGCTTTCACCCTTATCAGACGACTATTTCTTACCCTTGTCACCCTTCTTGTGTAGCTTACCCTTTCGGACCTGCGACTCCGTCAATGTCGCAGCTAACTCGATTGCCTGACGAACTGTGGTAGGGTTACTACTAGTGACGATGTCTTGCACGGAGTCAAGTAAGACATCAATATACCTCTCGATAGCCTTCTCGAGTGGGGTAACCATTGTAGGGCATAACAAACTCAACTTTTTATACCTATCAGTGTAAGCCCGGTGCTCACCACTATCCTGCTTCATGTCATCAAACTCCCTTTCTAAAGCCCTTAGTTCATGACGAGGACAGAATTCCCTCATCATAAAAGCCCTCAGCTTTGCCCAAGTCTGTGCTAAAGCAACCTCAGCACCACGGTCTCTCAAAACCTCGTTCCACCATGTAAGAGCCCTCTTCTGAAACACACTGGAAGCAAAGTCGACCTTGAGATTTTCAGGACGCTGAACATGATGAAACGTACTCTCAATGCTCTCGAACCACTGTAGGAGCCCAGTTGCTCCTTCAGAACCACTGAACTTGAGTGGTTTAGCCGAATTGAAACTCTTGAAGTTGCATGGAGCATTCTGGTTATTGTTGGCTTGGTTCACTTGAGCAATAATGTCTGGGAGTACCCGCAGCCATATACTACGCCATGATAGCTGCCATTTCGGCATTAGGTAGCGGATTTTCGCGTCGAGGAGGCATTCTAAAAGAGGAAACATGAGAGGAAACGAGTGAGATGATTAGATGAAAAGAATGAGGTGATACAAAAACCGACAAAAGCAAAGATGGTGGTCATTCGTTTGTTACCACAAAGCAAACAAACAACACACAGTGACTAATCAAAGTAAATGGGTCAAAAATAATGTATTGCGAAGACATGCTCGCCTATAAGTGAACACTCACCCCAAGAGTTCCCAGGTAAGAGTGATTGGTCCGATTATGTGGATTTGTACGAACACTCTAGCCTAAGACAAAAAACCCAGGGTACAGGCATTCACCCTTCCAGTTTGCACGTGTTCACATGTTGGTGCATAATGTCTAAAGCCTGCGTCTTTGTAAAGTTAGATTAACGTATATGGTCTCGATAGGTTATTTTTGTAATAGAACAGGGGTTTTTATGTAATTATGTGATGTTTATAGGTTTGGACCGCTTATGTGACATCTGTCCACATAAGCGACCCAGGGTGGATCGCTTATGTGGTCATGTCACATAAGCGGTTCCAGTTCACCTATAAATACCCTGTTTGTCTAGTCATTTGGAACGGTTGTCTTGAATTGTATGTCGAAGTGCTGACTCTCTGTCAATCGTTGCTGAATGAAGTAAAAGTGTTTAAAGTGAAGACCTGTCTGTTTTCTACTCATTTCTGTACCGTACATCTTAGTATCATGCTTGAATGTGTTTCCGCCACATTTTTAGCAGGCTCTAGCTTAGATTGACTCCTCAGTGAGATCATACTCGATCCTACAATTGGTATCAGAGCCAGTTGTAAGCTAGTTGCCAGATACGAGGTAGTTTTCTGAGACATTTGCAGAACTGGACTGATTAGACGGTGAAAATGACCTGAATTTTGGACAGTAGGTACAAAACACAGTAATTGTAAACCCTTGAAAGTTTCGGACAAAAATTCGGATTAAAAGTTGGTCAAAAACACTCGTAAAGTTTGGACCGCTCTGACGTCAGCCTTGAACCGCTTTTCTGAACCGCTCATTCATACAAGTTTCCTTGAACCGCTTTTCTGAACCGCTCATTCATACAAGTTTCCTTGAACCGCTTTTCTGAACCGCTCATTCACACAAGTTTCCTTGTATCGCTTTTCTGAACCGCTCATTCATACAAGTTTCCTTGTATCGCTTTTCTGGACCGCTTATTCATACACTGTGGATCGCTCCAAATGGCTGTTTTGGGTGTTGGATCGCCTTTCTGAACCGCTTTTCTGAACCGCTTTTCTGGACCGCTTATTCATACAGGTTTTCTTGGATCGCTCTTCGGAACCGCTTTTCTGGATCGCTTATTGATCAATCTTGGATCGCTTTTCAAGCAATCTTGGATCGCTTATTGGGTTATTCTGAATCGCTTTTAGTGCAAAGTCTGGATCGCTCTTAGTGCAATCTCTGAATCGCTTTTAGTGCAAAGTTTCTGGATCGCTTATTGTGTCTGTGTTTGAAAATTTTTCCGAAATATCAGAAAATGGATAGTCAAGACTTCTACAACATGTTCTCAGGTGTAAGTGCTACTCAAGGCCAAACCAACATTTTGCAGAATGTGAATCTTGAAAATGAGTTGGGCACGATGCAGAAACCTCCAAAATTAATGAGTTTAGACGAATACTCAGGATGGTCAGTTAGATTTAAGAACTGGGTGCAAGCCAATCATTTGGAGAGTTGGATCAAGATTGAAAGAGAATATGTACCTCCAGAAGACGGGGTGGGGGGTAAGAAATCAATTGCAAGCTTAACAGATATAGAGCAGGTAGAATTTAAGGCTGAGAAGAAAATGATTAGCATCCTGCAGCAAGCTATAAAAGAAGATATCCTAGTGCTTTTACAGCATAAAGATACCTCTGCATCGATATGGTTTTCACTGGAGAAAAAGTTCAATGGTAGTGGGTCGATGATGAAGAGCAAAACAGCGTTGCTAAAAAAGGAGTTTGATATATTTACTGGGATAAAAGGTGAATCAACGAAACAGCTGATTGAACGATATTGTCATTTAGTATTGGAGATGAGACGTTTGAAGATTGTAAAAACAAACGAAGAATGGATTGATAAGCTTTGCGATGCTCTTCCGTACGATGAGTGGGGTACATACTTAATGATGCTGAAGAATAGTACTGATTTTATCAATTACAGCTTGAGTGATTTTATTGAAAAGATAGAGGCGCATGAACTAGAGTTAGTGAAGATTAAGAAAATGAATTCGACAAATATAACTCAAGATGTCTCATTGTACTTCAAGAGCAGTCCTGCAATGACAAACGCTCAAAGTCCAAAAATTCATACGGGTTTTAATGCAGATAGTAGTTCTCCGGTTACTCCGAACGCATATCAGACAAATCAAACTACAAAATTTGCAAGTTATGAGCCGAACGCAAAATCTTCAGATTATTCTCCTCAAAGTTCAAGTGGATCGAATCAACAAACAGTTGTGACTGGGGTGCATTGTAATATAGCAATCAACATCAAAAATGGTAATGAGATTACCGAAACTGCAGCGAAACAACATATTGCTTTACTGGGATCGGTTTTGGAGGCATATGAAGGGTTGGTTGCGGGCAAGATCGGAAATCCTGACATGACCAAAGAGGATTACGATCAAATAGACCCGGAGGAGCTGGAATTGATCGATATCAAGTGGGGAATGGCAAGTTTGGTACGGAGAGCTCAGCGTTTTATGGAGATCACGGGAAGGAATAGTTTGTCAGGACCGGATCAGAAGCTGGGGTTTGACAAAAGCAAAGTCACCTGTTTCAAATGTAAAGAAAAAGGTCATTTTAAGAGGGAATGTCCTAATCGTGAAGTCAAGAATCATCAGAATCCATTCACCAACGATTACTACAAGCAAGCTATATATCATCGTCCAAACCAACAGCCTGCAGTTCAAAGACCTCAGATCGAAAAAAAACCTGAGAAAGCGTTGATAGTAAATCAGGATGATGAAGAAGTTGCATCTGGATTTAGTTGGGATAAGTTCATTCCTGGAAAAGATGATCAAGCGATGATGGCTAAAGTGACAGAGATTACCGAGTCAGATGCTGAGCAGGAAGTCGTAATTTCTGAAGATGGTGATGGAAAAGTTGCTAATGTTGCTTATTCTGATTCTGAGGTGGTTGAAGAAACAGTTACTGAGAATGTTGAGTCTGTTCCTGAGATTGGGAGTAAAGTAGCTGTTGAAAGCATTGATCAAGAAATTCCGGAAGCTGTTACAGAGAATTCAGTAAAAGATTCTGCTAAAGCTGAAGAAGTTATATCTGATGTTCTTAGTTTCGGATCTCGAAGAGAGGAATTTGTTTACACTATGAAATCTGTTTTATCTCCTAATGTGTTTGATAGTTTTGCAGATTTCTTCGAAGATCCAAGAACTGGTACGTGTCCAAGATTCGAAGAAAAGAAAGATGAAGTTGTGGAGATAATCGACGTGTCAAAAGAGATGACGAAGGAAGATCTGAAGGAGATAGCCGATAAAGCGCTTATGAGCAAACTGAAAGAGGTAGACTCAGTTGTTCCAGAGTCAGTTGACAAAGAGTCTGGTTTAGAGGAAACTGAAACTGTTGAAATCAGCAAGGTCAAAGTGTCTGAGTCAGAGTCAATTCCAGTCGGTAACATGGCTTGTGATAATGAGGCTTTAGGTGAAAAAGTTCCGATTCTTGATACACCGTGTCAACGTTGTTCACAAACGTGCACAGAGTGTCTTGTAAAAGACACTATGTATCAAGACTTGAAACAACATGCTGATATGATGAAATTTGATTTAGAACAATTAAAAGAAGCCTACGACACTTTATCTAGGTCGATTAAAATCATAAAAAAGGAAAGTTTTGAAAATGACAAAGCAACAAAGCTGGCTCAATCAACGTTATTCGATAAACAGAAAGAAGTAAACATTCATTTGGATACAATCGCATCTTTGCGAAAACAGCTTGAGTTGACGAAAATAGAAAACGATAGAATTGATAAGAAACTGATGAGTTATGTGGCATCATCTTATGTCTTAGAGCAAATTGTACCACAACAGCCACATGCTAAACCCGCCTTTAACAGCGTTCCACCCCCAATGTGGTATCATTACACACAGAAATATCCAGATGGGGTGGAAGCTGCTTTAAATATAAAACTGAAAACGATTGAGAATGATTTACCTGATAACATAGATATCACTTTTAGTGCGTCTGACATTGATAACTCATCTCAGGTTGTCAAAAATGTTATTGATCAAGTTTTGGACGATGTTAGTGAAAAATCTGAACAGGCAAAATCAGTGGAGTCCGGGAGTGAGTCTGAGGAAGACGGAAACTTTTTAGACCGTTATTTGACGAAATCGGAAAAAAGTACGGATGATGATTCGATTATGGTTGCCTATACTATGATTGGATCGGACAAGCTTTATTCCAACACAGAGTTTCCAATTCAGAGTGTTAAGTTTGAGTCTATTCAGAAAGTGTTTAGGATGGTCGAGTTGAGCGTAAATGAGTTAAAGAAAAGTGATTTCTTGGCAAAACTGAACAAGTCAGTTGAATCATCATGCTCTGCTAGTTCAGAAAAAATAGAGGGGGTGGGTAAAGGCAAAAACAGAAATAACAAATTAAAGAACAAAGGTATTGGATTCGAGAAAAGGATGAATAAACAGGTGGTAAAGCCAAAAGAGAGAATTGATGATGTTTTTGTTTGTGGTCCGAGTACTGAGATCGAAAAGGATTATATTTTTAGTCAAAAGGCCGTGGAAGACTTCAATGCAGCGCAAAAGTTGAAAGCAGAAACTGTGAGTAGCACATTTGTCGAATATGACAAACGTGTATGCTATCGCTGCAATGAAGTCGGCCACATGGCAAAACAGTGTAAAAAAGTGTTTGAGAAACCTGATGTGATAAAACCTGTTGTTAAAAAGATTGTTGAGAAACCAAAAGTTGAAAAACCTAAGTTTGAAAACAACAAGTTCACAAAACAAAATTTTCAATAACCTCGACCAAAATCACCGGTCGTTGCAAAAGACAAGCAAGTTTTTGTGTCACCAATCAGAATTCTCAAACGTGGTGAAAGATTGAAGTCGGAGGACATGCCAAAATCGACTTTCGAAATTGGCGAATCCTCTAAGTCTCCTAAGACTTCGACATTTTACTTTAGAGAGAAAATTGGTGATAAACAAACATGGATCGCAAAAATTAAATCATCAAATGAGATTAAAAAGATGGAAAAAGAATTGGAATTTGAGACAAAAGGTGGGAAAGATGAAGTGAGTAAATGTGAATTTGAACTCGGTAAACGCATGTCAGAATTTCCGAAGCTCCAAAACAACACGAAACAAGATAAAAAGGAGTTTGAATCAAAAGTCACATTTAGTTTTCCGATAACAACAAAACAGTGTGATGTGATTTTTGGTACTGTGTCTGAGGTTAAAAGATCATGGGCTTCTTTGTTTATCTGATGTGTTTGTGAATTGATTGCAGGAGTTGCCCAAGTCCGTGCTTTCTCGATGGATTATGGATAGTGGAGCTTCGCGGCATATGACAGGATCATTGGCTTTGCTATATGATGTGAAAGCAATCAATGGAAGCTATGTGGGCTTTGCAGGCAATCAAGGTGGTAGAATAGTTGGTCAAGGAATGCTCACCAATGGTGTTATTTCGTTTGATAAAGTCAATTATATAGTTGAGCTGACCAACAACTTGTTGAGTATATCGCAAATCTGTGATAAAGATTTTAGTGTTCACTTTACTAAAACTGAATGTTTGGTCTTAAAACCGGGGTTTAAAGTCCCTGACGAGTTGGTTTTGTTGCGCGCACCTAGAGTCAATGATCTTTATATCTTAGACATGAGCGCTGCAACACCAACAACTCCTCAAAAACAGTGTTTTGTGACAAAAGCTAAAGCTACAGAAAAAGAGTCAGTTATGTGGCACAGAAAGATGGGTCATATACATATTCGTAAAATGAACTTTCTTGTGCATAACGATTTGGTTGAAGGAGTTAATGTTAAAAACTTTCATTTACCTGATGATTGTGTTGCTTGTAAGAAAGGAAAACAGGTACGAAAATCTCATCCAATAAAGATGCTCAACTCCATCCGGTTACCTCTCGAGAGATTGCATATGGATCTCTTTGGGCCGGTCAACGTAAAAAGCATCAGTGGAGATTCTTACTGTCTGGTGGTAACGGATGATTACACAAGGTTTTCATGGGTAATTTGCTTGGAGAAGAAGGATGAGACGTTCGAGGCGTTAATGGTTTTGTTCAAGAAGATGGAGAAAGTGTACAAGTTGCCGATCAGAAGAATTAGAAGTGATAACGGAACTGAGTTCAAAAACAACAAAATGTACGAGTTCTGCAATGAAAAAGGGATTCTTCACGAGTTTAGTGCGCCATATACTCCACAACAGAACGGCGTGGCTGAAAGAAAGAATAGAACCCTGATCGAGACTGCACGTACGATGTTGGCTGACTCAAAGCTTCCAATCTTTTTCTGGAGTGAAGCAGTATCCGCAGCTTGTTATACGTTGAATAGAGTGTTGACAGTGAAGAAGTACAAAAAGACATGTTTCGAGTTGTTGCATCGCTATAAGCCAAACCTTGAGTTCTTGGAACCTTTTGGCTCTCCGTGTACGTTCATCGATGTTGATGGAAAATTCGGAGCGAAAGCGAACGAAGGATTTTTCGTAGGATACGCCAGCCCGTTAAAGAGGGTATTTGTACCATGTCTGGGAAAGGTAATTCAGGTTCTTCATGTGGATTGTCAAAAGCATACACCGTCACAACAACTTCCCGGACAAAGATTCCTTTTTGACTATGATAAACTCTGGGAATCGTTTTATCTACCGTCCGAGCCGAGTGAGGAGGAAATTGCTCTCATGTACCTGTATCAACAGAGTCAGTCACAAGAGGCAGAGTCTAGCCCGCTAGAAGTTCTTACGCCCACTGTGGGTACTCACGATGATGAAGCAGGACCGAGTGGAACCGTTCACATCCCGCCAGAGGAACCAGAGGAACCAGCTCCGTCATTTGATGTTTCTGACGACTCAGAGGAGGAACCCGCTCCTACCTATGACGAGGAACCAAATGAGACTGCAGAGGAGACTGTTGATCAAATCGTTGATCCTGATTTTTCAAATCTAGAATCGGAAGTTGTGGTGCCAGATACTGTGATGCCGAGGACACTGTCTTACCATCCATCAGAACAGATTATTGGCTACTTACAAAGCGGTGTTAAGACGAGACACCAGATTGATCGTGCATTTACTTGTTTTTACTCTGATATAGCTGATATGCAAAAAGAAGTTTCTTATAAATGTTTTATTTCACAGATCGAGCCCAGGACTTACAAAGAAGCATTGACCGAAGACAGCTGGGTGAATGCTATGCAGGAAGAACTGCTACAATTTGAAAAATTGGGCGTCTGGAGATTAGTAGATCTGCCGAAGAACCAAAAGCTGATAAAAACAAAGTGGGTATTCAAGTGTAAACGTGATGATCGTGGCGTAGTGGTGAGAAACAAAGCACGGTTAGTAGTTCAGGGTTTCAGCCAACAGGAAGGGATAGACTATGAAGAGGTTTATGCGCCAGTTGCGAGAATCGAAGCAATCCGCATCTTCCTAGCCTTTGCTTCATGGAAAGGTTTCAAAGTTTATCAACTCGACGTCAAATCGGCGTTTCTGTATGGAAAGATTCGTGAAGAAGTTTATGTGGGGCAACCACCGGGGTTTGCAGATCCACAAAACAAAGACAAGGTGTATCTGCTGGATAAAGCACTATATGGTCTTCACCAGGCCCCGAGAGCCTGGTATGAGACACTATCCACCTACTTGCTGGACAACGGGTTCACAAGAGGAACAGTAGATAGCACCTTGTTCACAAAAGAAGTAGCTGGCCACTTGCTGATTGTGTAGATCTATGTCGACGACATCATTTTTTGTTCAACAAATGACAAGCTGTGCAAAGAGTTTGAAGTTGTGATGAAGAAGAAATTTGAGATGAGTTCGATGGGGGAGATGAAATTCTTCCTTGGGTTACAAGTTGAACAACTACTCGACGGAATTTTCATTCATCAATCGAAATATGTCAAGGACGTGCTGGAAAAGTTTGACATGACAGATTGCAGTCCTGCGTCAACCCCCCTGGCACAGAATCACGGTATATGTCCGGATGAGCAAGGTGTAAAGCTGGATGAAACATTATACAGATCAATCATCGGCTCTTTGATGTATCTTACAGCTTCCAGGCCTGACATCATGTACCCGACATGTTTGTGTGCACGATACCAGTCGAACCCGAAACAATCACACTTGACAATCGTCAAGAGAATTCTACGGTATTTGAAAGGTTGCCTAAGCATCGGCTTGTGGTACCCTCGCTCGGGTGATTTTACATTGTCTGGTTTTGCTGATTCAGATTTCGGTAGTTGTAAACAGAACGCCAAGTCCACCACTGCTGGGTGCCAGTTCTTCGGAACTCGGCTTGTTACCTGGCAGTGCAAGAAGCAAACCGCAGTCGCGCTTTCTACTTGCGAGGCAGAGTATGTCTCAGCCTCAAGCTGTTGTTCTCAGATTCTCTGGATTCAACAGCAAATGCGCGATTTCGGCCTGCAATTCTTGGATACTCCAATATTTGTGGACAATGAAGCGGCCATCAATGTCACGAAAAATCCGGTTCACCACTCAAAAACGAAACACATAGAAATCCGACACCATTTTATTAGAGACTGTTATGAAAAGAAACTAATTCGGATTGAACATGTGAGCACTGATGATCAGAAGGCTGATTTTTACACAAAACCTTTTGATAAAAAGAGATTTTATTATCTTTTAAAGATTAATGGGTTAAAAAATCTGCAATCTGGGAGGGTAATAGAGTGTGAAGCCGAGCTGGGCGGCGATCTGACTTGAACTGTATCATGTTGTCAATTTGTTTTTTTTTTTTACAGTTGTAGTTTCTGCTTTTCTTTGTAAAACAAAAACACAAAAATATGTTTTAGTTTTAGGGGGAGATATTCGCAGAAAAGTACAAAAACATGATAAAATCATAAAAATCCAAAAACATTAAAAAATGAAAAAGAGCTGTGTTGTATAGGGAAATGATAGTACATCAGCTAGACAGGCACAGTACGCTAAAGATATGTAATGAAAAATGCAATTAAGCAATCTCGCTAAAGATGTGCCGGTAGGTTCTTACAAAATTAGTAGATCAGTTTGGGATATAAACTAAATTTAACTTGCGTTTTCGTGGGGAACACCTCCAGGATATATAGGTAACCCCTGAAATCCTGTTTGAAAGGTCCCATATTCTGAGATACTAGGTCTTTATACTCGGTGATATCTGGGGTATTATCCCGGGACTTCTGCTGTATGGAAATACTGACCTAGTCCCCGGATAATACTTTATGCAAAAAGCTTTGAAACATAAGCTTCACCCTCAGCATGCTGATGAAACAATAAAATTGATAGTCGCTGCTGTTGAAATGCAAAAGATCCTCTAAAGGGGACCCACTGAAAAGTCGAGCCGTCATCTCTCTGCTGAACGGAAGTTCTGACCTGAGCTCTCACGGTTTCGCATTTACCCCTAACAGATATCAGTTGTGGTATATTCACCTGTAAGACTGAATACTGGGATCCGGATACGGGAGTATATACTGAGGTGGGAACACTCGTTGACGTTTAAGTCTCTAAAACACTATTAACGTATCCCGAACAATTTGAAAATTCTGTGAGAATTTAAAATGGATCAATATACCGACAATTAACGCGAATTGTTTAAATGTTTAAAATGAAATAAGCTTAACGGTGCTTGTGTTCTGTCAGAAGCTGATATGATCCCTTAACACGCTCGAAAAAATAGTGTGTGTATATATTTTTGTTTGTACAGCTTTAAACCCAAAAAGATTTTCTTTTCTAGTTTAGTTTCGACAACTGATACTGGGGATTGGAAGATCAAAGCCTGTGTGCTGAACATGTCGGTATTTGATGAGGTTTGGGTAAACTGTGATTGCAACAAGATCTGGTATGATGTTTGTGAGAAAGTTTGTGAAAAAGTGTTTGAAAAGTTAAAAGTTCATTAATTTGAACTACTTGTTGAAACAAACCGAAAAAGTACTTCATAAATCTGATTATCCAAGGTCATTAATTTGGACTTGGACGATCAATCAGTTGTTCCAAGGTCATTAACTTGGACTTGGTCAACTGGGTGCCAGCATGTGAAAACGAACGAACAAGTTGAAAAATGATTAAAAATTGAATTTTTTAAAAAATGAAGAGTGGGTCGCTTTTATGACATCTATGGACCGCTCTTATGGAAAGTTACAATGTGAACCGCTCTTAGGGTATGACATATAAGCGGTTCAAGCTCTCATATATATACAACAGGGACCGCTTATTCTGTCATTACCTTAAACCGCTTATACAAAAATTGTCTCTGGAGCGATTCCACTTGTTTCTTCGTTTTCATCAAGATTTTAGCTGATTTGAGTCCTGATTTCGTGTACCTTTGATAGATTATCATCTTTTATATCATGGGCAAGGTATGTTTCCTTTCAATTTCAATCCTAAAGCTGTGAATAGTAACTGTCGGCATGTTTATATGATCAATTCGTGTTTTCGTGTTTTTAAACATCATATATGTGTAAATTGATAGAGGGTTTGTAATTTTCTGATGATAATGAACATACTGATAGGTGCTGATTGTTTCAATTTGATCGTCTGATGGGATGTCGATAGTTTGTTAGGTTAGAACGTAGATCTAGGGTGTTTTAGATAGAATTGTATAGGTTAAAAGATACCCTTAGGATCGGAATTGCATGAAAAATCTGATTAAAGAATCAATTTTAGGGTTTAGAAGTGTTTTACATGTTTTTGTGTTTAGGGTCGCTTATACAGACAGCTGATTGAGGACTGCTCTTGTGTTTTTTCTTGAATCGCTCATAAGTCACATTCTAGGATCGCCCATAAGTGCAATCTGTGAACCGCTCATAGTTCATGTTTAGTATCGTGTTTGTGAACATTTGTGGACCGCCCTTATGTACTTGGTGTGGACCGCTTATATGTGCCATATATGAACCGCTTATGTGTAACCTGGTAGGATCGCCCATTTGAACAACGTTTGGAATCGCTTTTAGGGCATCCTAGTGTTGTATCGCTTATGTGACCAAGGGCGGATCGCTTTTTGTAAATACTAGATCATGAACCGCTTTTATGGTTGAAATGATTTTGTATCGCTTATATGGGATCGCTTTTTGGTCAGTTTCATAAGTTCAAAATTTTCTAAGTATTAATTTCTGTTGTATATGTGCAGGCTTCTACAAACGTGTTGTTTGATCCAGTCCATAACAGTTGTGTGGATTTGGATGTGAAGAAATGTCCACTGCTCTCTGAAGTTAGCAGTATTCTGAGCTATATGGATCGCATTCCCGTAAAGAAAGCCATGACAGAACAGAGGCCATTGTATCGATCTCATATCAGCAGATTCTGGAACAGTGCACAATATGATGATGCCAACAAGGTGATTTCAGCGGAAGTGGAAGTAAATGGAAAGATAGAGACTATTCTGGTGACCGAAGCATTGGTTAGAGAAGTTATGAGTTTTCCTGATGAAGCCAATTATCCGACAAGATTTCCAGAGAAGATGGTGAAAGGGTGTATGCTGAGATTGGGTTATAGAAGCACACTGAATACTGGAAATTATTTGAAGTCTAAATTCCAGAAGTCGTTCAAGTTTCTGATACATTGTATTCTGATTTCCCTGAGTCACACAAAGGGAAGTTATGATCAAATGAGGGATTATCAGATGAATATGTTAACTGCTTTGGTGTTAAACAAGAAATATAACTTCTCGCACATCGTGTTTCATTACATGGCGGAAAATATAATTTCAAAAGCTAGAGTTTGGAGGTATCCACGCTTTGTTCAAATGATGATAGATCGTGCTTATCCTGGTATTGACAGAGACATTAAAGATGATCTTCTTGTTCAGTCACATATGTCTAACTTCTCATTGAAGAACTTGATCAAGTACCATCCGCATCATCCAGAACCGGAGTTGGTGGTTGAAAACTTCGGATTAATTAAAGATGCAAGTTATGTTGATCCTGATCCAGTAAATCATCAAGACTGGAGAAATGAAGAGGAAAAGAAAGAAGCAATGTACGCTGTTGAATTGCAGATAATTCAGGGTTATAAACCAGTCAAGAATGAATGGTTTGTGAAAGAGTCGGGACGAAGACGTAGACTTGCGACTCCTGTAGTTGAGGGTGAAGGTTCGTCGTCAAAGTCAAAGAAGAAAGGAAAGAAACAGGCTCAGACAATGTTGATAGATGAATCTGACGAAGATGTTGCTGCAAACATTGAAAAAGAACAAGAAATGGTTCAGAATATAGAAATCAACGTAGATACGTTCACATCTAACCCTGATTTTGTTGATGATGTTGTGCATACAGTTACGTCAGAGATTCAGAAAAAGAAGGTGGTAGAAGATATTGAAGGTGACGATGTAGACAAAGACACGACTAGTTCATCTAGTATGTCTGATTTTGAGATGATCGATACAAGAGAAAGTGAAAAACGAATGAGAGAGGAGTTGGAGAAAGAAAAGTTGTTAAGGAAGAGGAAGAGAGCAGAAAAGGAGGATGAACCGTATATGCCTTCTCCGGAACATGTTTCAGCTTCCGAGTCTACTTCAAGAATTAAAAGAAAAGCTGTTGGTCGAAAGAAGAGTGTGTCAAAGATTAGAGTATCAAAACGTCCTCAAAAGATCTTGCATTCACCTCCTCGTCAACCTACACCTCCACAACAACCTACACCTCCACAATCTCCAATCCATCAATCACCACCTAGACAACCAACACCACAACAATCACCAAAACAACCTACTCCTCCATCACATTCAACACCACCCAGACAACCTACTCCACAACGACAACCATCTCCTTTGTTTCCACCATCACCACCTCCACATCAACAATATTTCTCTTCACAAAATCTTTTTGGTACACCTCCTTTTGCTCAAACACAACATGGTTCTTCAAGTAGAGGTCTTGAAATACCACATGATAATCTGCTGGATGTTGATTTTGATTTTGCAAACAATTCTCAAGTATTAAAGTTGGAAAAGAGAATTGATGAGATGATAGCAGAAAACAAAAGATTGGAAGATGAATGTGAAAGAATTTCTGAAAAAGAAAAGTTTCTTGCTGGAAAGGTGCAGAGATTAGAAGGTGAAATTAAAGTGATGGAGTTGAAGATTGAAGTTGATCAGACAGAAATTGATGTTTTGAAAGTTCGAGTGTCTGAGTTAGAAGAGGAGAAGAGTCGTAGGGAAAGTGAGAACGAGTACTATAAATTGAAGAACAAAGAACTTATGGCTGCTAAAGCACTACATGAACATAAGTTTTACATGCTGAATAGGGTTGTGGAAAGTATGTTGGAGACGTCTGTGGAACAGAAGTATGAAGAATTTAAATTGGATGATCTTCGTGCTGAACGTAAAGCAGAAGTTGAAAGACAAATGAAAGAAAAAGGTAAAGCTGTTGAAGGAAGTTCTGTTATGTCGATTGTGCCTTCAATGGTGGTTGATAATCCAGTGCCTATATCCTCTGTTCCGGGTATAACTGAAGAAGAAGTTAAATCGCCAAAGCTAATTGGTGACGAAGAAGAAGAGGATGATGAAGATGATGATGAGGAAGAGTTTGTTTATTCTGCAAGCAGTCATAGTTCGAAAGGTGATGATGATGATGACGCTGCAGGAGGTTCTGGTGTGAGAGTTACTGAAACTGCAAAAGAAAAGGTCGTTGAAGATTTGCTGAACGACACAGTAAATGAGGAAAGTGGTGAAGCTGGGGGAAAGGGGGAGTCGAGCAAGAATCAGATTGTAGAGCATCACGAACCCCTGTTCTTATGTCTAGATGTGTATAGGGAGATGTTAAATGATGTAAATCCTGAGAATCCAATTGATCTGGAAGCTGATCTGGAATCTTTTGATATCAATAAACAGAAAGATTACAAGTATAACTATGTTGAGGATGCAGATCAGTATGATAGGGTTGAAGTAGAGGATTGTTCTGATAATGAGGATGTCCCTGAAGATACATCAAAACTTCCAACGTTGATGGAGTTTTTCGCAGCTGAAAACAGAGATGAGTTACGTCAAAAGGTGACTGAAGCAGTAAATGAAAATGTGTTCGAATGTTTGAGAAAAGAAGCTGAACCAGTGAAGCAATCAAATGTTGAAAAAGAAGATCATTCAAAATGGTTTAAAGACGGTCATGAAAGAAAGTTCAAGAGACCTTTGAAGTTTTTTCAAAGTGATAGATCTATTTCTCTTGGCGATATTATCAGTTGGGGTTTTCTGCCTCAGGTCAACGCCTATGCAGTCAGAAGAGAATTTGGTGTCCAGTACTTTAAACGCTTATATGACATCATGTCATTACCTTGGTGGGATATAGATGAGTTATCTCAGGTGAGAACATTGGAATATGAGGTGAGACAGAATGATAAAGCAATGTGGGGATATATCAAATACGAGAATCTCAGAGGTTATCTGAAATGGAAACCTCATCGTCCACGAAGAGTTGAAAGAATAGATCCTGAAACTGGTGTACAGGAAACTATTCTGAAGGTAAAGCCTCCAAGAACCATGACGACTATTCCTATGCCTGAAATGGAACAAGATTTTTACAAAGGGTTTATTGATTGGGTGTATAGCTGTCTTATAACTGAAGCTATCATCACATACAGAGCTGGTAATGAGTTGAGATATATTCGTATCTATGATCCGATGTGGCTGGTGAATTGTTCGGCAAAAGACATCGAATGCTTGTTTCTTAACAAGATACGTTATAAAGCAGAAGATATAGATCAAGCTCAACAGTTCCAGCGTGTGGTATCTCTGTGTTTTCAAAAAGGAATTAATTCCGAAAACAAGTGGAAGTCGTCTTGGTGGGTATTGGATGAAAAGATGAAGATGAAAGCTAAACGTGAACGTGAACGAGAAAATCGCAGGATGGAAGAGAAAAGAGGAAAGTTTTTGATGAAACAACAGGAAGAAGAGAAGGCTGAGAAGCAAAAGCGTGAGAAGATCAGAGTTGCTCTGAGCAGGAAGCCTAAAGGGCGTGAAGAAAGTTACAAAGCAGCTACCTGAAGACCAATATTCTAGACAAAGACTGCGGCTTCATCCAAGGGGGAGTTTGTTGGTGCATAATGTCTAAAGCCTGCGTCTTTGTAAAGTTAGATTAACGTATATGGTCTCGATAGGTTGTTTTTGTAATAGAACAGGGGTTTTTATGTAATTATGTGATGTTTATAGGTTTGGACCGCTTATGTGACATCTGTCCACATAAGCGACCCAGGGTGGATCGCTTATGTGGTCATGTCACATAAGCGGTTCCAGTTCACCTATAAATACCCTGTTTGTCTAGTCATTTGGAACGGTTGTCTTGAATTGTATGTCGAAGTGCTGACTCTCTGTCAATCGTTGCTGAATGAAGTAAAAGTGTTTAAAGTGAAGACCTGTCTGTTTTCTACTCATTTCTGTACCGTACATCTTAGTATCATGCTTGAATGTGTTTCCGCCACATTTTTAGCAGGCTCTAGCTTAGATTGACTCCTCAGTGAGATCATACTCGATCCTACATCACACTATTTAGAACCCAAAACTTTGACGAGATTTTGAAAACTTGGAAGGCACAAGGCCAAAAGAATCATTCAAAAACGGATGATTAAATTTTCAAAATCATTCTGAATAATAAAAGGGTTCAAAACCTTATAATAAATCATTTAAAAACAGATGATTAATTTTCAAAAATAGTTTCAGAAAATTGGGTTCTTGTTTTGGCAATCACCTAAGGATAGGTGAAGTGCATGTTTTAAGATGTAAACAAAAGCTAACTTGTGTTAGGGTCCTAGAAAAGTTATAGTCTAGGTCAAAGCATTACTAATAACCTAATTCCCTATAACCACTGGCTCTGATACCAACTCTTCTGTCACACCCCGACCGCGTAAAACAACGAAACTGCGGCGGAAACGTCGGGGAGTGTTGTGGCAGAATTATTGTTTCACAACCATGGTAGTTAAAGTTATGTTTTATTTATAAACAAAGGTGCTACATTGTCTTTAAACGAAAGAAACAAGAGTACATAGCATTATTTAAACTAATCTTGCTTCTTTTATGTCACTAAGGCCCGAGTCCACCGTAGTGTATCCTGATCAAACCTATGCACCAGCTCTTGAAAACACATATGAAAATAGGTACGCCAGCATAAAAATGTCTGTGAGATACATAGGTTTTGTGAAAATAGGATTCATGACTTATAAGTTTAAAAAAAATGTTTAACAGAAGTTAGTCATGAATCTTGTTAAATTATAAATCATATGAAAACGTGATAAGAAATCAGATTATATAAAAGAAAGGTGTATGATTAATTAAATAACCAAGTAAAATGAGTTTGTGTAAATTAAACTGTTTTGTAAAACAATGTCTTGTGAAAAATATTATTTATGTAAAATGTTATATGTCTAAATTGAAATGATTTAAATAACGCTACGATATGTAATATCATAAAAGCACTTATATATAGGAAGTACCAGCGGTGTATCCACCATGCTTTCATCATATTACACACGTCTCGTTACTTAAATCACTTACCCAAACAAACCAACCAAATGTCTTGTTAAACAAATGCCAAAATGTTTATGTGTAAACAATGTCTATTGTCAAATGTAAATCATGTAATGTGTAACCAAATGCCATGTGTGGCAAGTGAAATACATCAACTAAACCATATGTAAAATGCACAAAACAAGGTATTAAATCAAAGTTATGTTTTGCAAAATAACTGCATGCTATAATGATACAAACATATATGCGGTATTGTGAAAATGCATACATTTAAGCCTTGAGACTGTGGCGACAAACCCTTAAACAAATTAAAGGTTTATCTAAATTATGTGTATCGAATTTAGTCATTCCTTCCATCCAAACAAACCTAGGATTTCAGGAACGGGAGTTATCAATTCCTATGGTACCACTACCTACTAACGAATGGCATGGCCAATGTTAATGAACGAAATTCCAAATCAACGGAATTTCGGGAAACCGTGCAACCACTACTGAGACTGAAGCTACTACTACGGAATTTCGGGACGAAATTCCAAATCAACGGGGGGATGATGTGACACCCCAGGAAACCAGTGAACAATACAGCTTACCTAGCTTCCTCAGTGAGTGCGTACCAAATTTCGGGACGAAATTTCTTTTAAGTTGGGGATAATGTGACAACTCGAATTCCCAAGATTTCTATTTCGCATTTATTGCACGTTTATTGATTGTTTAATTGTTTGCTGGCACGATTAGTTTGCTGTGAAACTGTAACGTTTTTAATTCAGTTAAGTATATGTGTTGATTATGAAAGAGTTGTCAAATGTAAGAATGAGGTGTTGAATCTGTAATAATTAATACTTAAGGGTGTTTAGGGTTAATAGTGAAACCTTATCAACTCATAACCCTAATCCCCTTCCCTAATCATTCACTAATCATTCACAAAGAATCAAAACACGTACTTTCACCTCCTCTAATCCTCTCTACAACCATCTTCTCATCATTCTTGGATTCACAAGTTCTTTTGCATCAAGTTGATTACCAATCCATCTAGAATCGAATCAAGGTAATTGTTTAATCGTTGTTTGTGATTAATTGTTGATTGATTGTGTGTTTCATGAAAACCCTAGTTCATCATATGCTATTCTTTGTTTATTGATTCTGATTTACTGTGAAAGAATGTTATTGATTGTGTAAACATTGCTAGATGATTAAGATTCTTGATTTGGATGATTGTTTTGTCAAACTATTGAAGATTTAGTTGATTCTACATTAAGAAGTATGATTTAGGGTTTCACGATTTCACGAGAACATAAAACGTAACTGATACAATCACGTTGAACTGGAATAATCTGTTGTATGACTATTACTTGTCTGAGTTTGTGAAATATGCTATAGTCCGAGCTTTGTATCACATTACATGGTCCGACCTTTGATATATAATAACATGCCCGACCTTTAAAAGGACTTTGTGGTCCGAGTTCTTAAATATAAAGATGTCCGAGTTCTTTATTACAAGTTTTGCCCGATGTTTATGCTCATAACATGCTGTCCGAGTTTTTCCATTTATCAGGGGTCCGACTTTTGTTTAAGTTTTATATGATGAGCATTAGTCCGACTTTGTGTTAAATGCATGTTTGTCCGAACTTCTGTTTGTTTAGGGGATGGTCTGACTTATTTAGATGTGTGTGTCCGAGTTTTGTTAGGGGGATATGAATTAGTCCGAGCTTTTCTAGTAGATGGACTGTCCGACTTTTAAAAGCCCAAGATCCTTGTCCGAGTTTCTTGGCCCAACATCCTCACACCATCCGAGTTTTTAACCCCAACCCTTAGTCCGACTTTTAAACCCTAGAAGGGTGGTCCGACTTTTAAATCCCACCTCCCCCATGGTCGGACTTTTGAACAGGGATCCCCCCCCTTCATCTTTTGTCCGAGCTTTTATCTATTATGGTTGTATATGAGTTTTGATTTCCTGCTAAGGGATCTAACTGGGCAGAATGTAAAACATTTATTAGATGTGAACAATTTATGCACAAAGTGTCTGAGTTACATGCTTTATAGTCCGAATTTCTTGAATGGTTAAGTGCATAGCCCTGTATGATGGACAACCTGCTACCGTATGCTACTGTCTGCTACTGTATGCGATTATGTGATACTGTCTAATAGGATGCTACATGTTATCGAATGATACTACATGTTACTGTGTGATACGATACCGTATGTTACCGTTGAACAGCAAGAACCCGTAAACCCTAATTGAACGTCAACACTTACCTTGAATTTATGTGCATCATATCCTAGGTCGTGTGTAACGGACTTAGACAATTTGATAAACCCTAGAGCATAGCATACCGAGCAAACCAAGGTGAGTTCACACTCTTACTAAGGCATGGGATTCCCAGGGCTTGGGAATGGGATTGAAGGAATAAGGTTGAATAGATTCGCACTGACACTAATACTAGACTACCATACCACTGTCCTGGGTTGTGCAGGACACATACTTATGCTACTCACTGTCCTCGGTTGTGCAGGACACATACTTATGCTACTCACTGTCCTCGGTTGTGCAGGACACATACTTATGCTATTCACTGTCCTCGGTTGTGCAGGACACATACTTATGCTACTCACTGTCCTCGGTTGTGCAGGACACATACTTACAATCTACGTAGACTTATACTTACTACTATCCTCGGTTGTGAAGGATACTCACGTAAAACCTACGTGTACTTATACTTACTACTATCCTCGGTTGTGAAGGATACTCACGTAAAACCTACGTGTACTTATACTTACTACTATCCTCGGTTGTGAAGGATACTCACGTAAAACCTACGTGTATTTATACTTACTACTATCCTCGGTTGTGAATGATACTTATGGTTACGAATAGTCTAGTGGTTATACAACATGGGAAGTCCCCACCAATAGAACGTACTATCGGCCCAGTAGAGCCACATGTTACATACGAACTTACTATTACGCATTTACTTTCTGTGAACTCGCTCAACTAGTTGTTGATCCTCTGTTACATGCCTTGCAGGTCGTTAGATACATGGAGCTTGCACAGGGAGGAGCTGGTCGTTGTGGGCTTGGATCGTGATTGTCTTGTTAAACACTTATGACATTTGATACTTTATTATGATGGGTTTTATTTATACGCTTCCGCTAAACAGTGATAACTTACTTATGTTTTGGAACACCTTTCATTTGGATTTGGTTTGGTTTAATGGCAATTACTTATACTATATATACGGTTCTATATGATTGGTGGCTTGATCCTGGTCAGTCACGCTCCCAAGCGGTGATACTCCGCAGGTGGATTTTGGGGGTGTGACAGCTTACGCTACTTTAACGCGTCGTTCGCGTAAAACGCGTTCAGACCACCTAACCAGCCTTATGACAAGTAATGTATGCCTTAACATGTCTAATAATATTGCCTAATCAGTTTAGATGTCAAAATTTAGGCTACATATGCTTAAAATGAATTTGTGCGTGAAAAGGGCATTTTGGTAATTTTCCTAAGGCATATAAACTACCTATCATACAACTAACTAAACGTAGTGACCATAAGGTATAACCTCGTAAGGTTATTCCCTATACAACTATGGTCACCTAATGTGTTTGGTCGAATCCTGATGATTGACCAAACGGGTCGGGTTCGAAAGTCTAAGCGGTTGTTTAGACCGCTTAACTTACGACCCTATATAAGCACTAAACCTAAAGTGACGAGTTAAACATGTTAGAACATGTTTAACGAGGTTTGAAAACAGGTTTGGTATCAAAAAAGGGTCTTGATACCCAAAAGTAGTTTGGTTGCAAAATACGCAAGAATACGCATTTTGACCGAAACTACGACTCGTCACTATGCCTAAACAACGTGGTAATCAGTAGGTATAGTCACAAGGGACTATAACCATCGTGATTACGCTCACATTGTGAAGTTCAAATGAACTTCGTGTTGACCATAAACTGGTCAATGCAGAAAGTCAAACACAGTTTGACTGCCGTGCTTAAAACGCGTAAAAGAATGAAAGAATACTTACAACGGGTCCAAGAAATGGAGGTTTGATCTAATTATTCTCAGGTTTGAAGTGAAAACAATCCAACTTAGAGAACAAATCAGATCAAGTGTGAGTTTGAAGTGAAATGCTTGGGGGTATTTAAAGATTTCGGGTGATCGTTAGGATCGTTCCTCGTAAAAGGAGCTTTGATCTTGGCCTTACACTTGCACCCACTGATTTATGAAACCATGGGAACCCAAAACCAGCCCATAGGAAGCTTAAAAACCATTTGCAAGAGTGTGGAATAGCTGGAACAGGCTGTAAAAGATTTTCTGCAGATCTGCAGGTTTTTGGCGCCCCGCGTAAGAGTCAGGGAAGGCCTACGCGTCCCGTCTGAACTTCAGATCAGCAAAACAGTTTCAAAATGTGCAGAAATGGTCCCTGCATATGTTTAAGCCTCATTTTGGTACGTTTAAAGCCCGTTAAGCCATTTTCAAGGCTCTACAATGATTCCTAAACATAGTGGACATGAAACATGCTCAAAAATATGTCGGATGTCAGTTCGTTTGGCCGTACGATCATGTTATTTGGTTAATTACGACGAAACGCGAACGAACGCGAAAAATGATCCAAATTACGTGACGAATGGAATTTTATCATGCCAATCACTAAAATAAAATATTTTAGTGGTTACATAAATTTTTGGATGTCCGGATGTATTCAGAACGTAAGATATGCGCAAAAATGCAAACTTATGCACTTTTTGACGCTTTTAGTCCCTGAATGATCAAAAAGTTTATTTTAGCATACCGAACCCCTCAAAACCTATTTCTAAGCTATGTAAAGAATATTTAGGGTATGTTTAACTTATGGTCATGTTTCGGATTGTTCGTTACGGTACGAATCGGCATACTTTCGTAGTTTGTTGAATTTAGTCCCTGTAAGCGAATAAACTTGATTTTGCGATACCAAAGCCTTCAAAACTTATTTCTAAGTTATGTAAAGGTTATTTAAGGTATGTTAAGCATAAATTGATGTTTCGGAGTATTTGTCACGTTAAACTGATTACGTTTACGCATCGGTTTGCGTATAACTCTCCATAAAGCGATATAGAGTTTGGATTTGAACAAAAATCAAAACATGCAAAATGTCAAACATAAACAAACAATTATTGGGATCAAATAACATTATTTTCTTGATAACTGAATAGTTTACAATGATTACAGACACAGGTGTCACGGTATGGGTGAAACACTTTTGGAATTTGACATCCATAATTCTCGATATCTATATCCGAGTTAGGACCCAACGTGATCAATGGGAAATCAGGGTGAAGATTTATCCGTTTTTTGTCTTTGAGAGTCTTGGGATGATACGTAAGAGCTGTGAGAGGGAAGATCGTCCGAGTGTTTGAACTCGCTTTGTACCAACGGTATATACGAGCTTTTTCTTGCAGGTTCTACTGTCCTTTGTTCTTGCATCTTCAATGTTGGACAACCACGGGTATTCATTTGATCAACAAGACGTTTTATGGTATTATTGTCTGGTATGATGATTAATGCGTGGTCGAAACCGATGATTACTCGTAATTAAGTTTATGTTTTTATGTGACTTTTGGTTTCGAATAGCCTACTTTTGATTAGAATTATGTTTTGCAGAGTTTAAGAAGCTATTCGGAGACTTTACGGAGCATCGGGGAGCGAATGGGGTCAACCGGGAACGCGAAACGAATAAAGCAGAAAACAAGAGATGGAGAGGCTGTCGGCGACGCCCCTCGATAACCTCGTCGAACAATTTGGCTCGTAGACAATTCTTTAAGCCGTCGGAAGAAATCTGAAGATCCGGAATGCGCTGGTGATGCCAGGAAGGGACGTCGGCAACGCCCTCTTTTGGTGTCCGACGCGAATTTTGTTTGTTTGATGATTTGAACGAGTTATAAACCCATTTTTGGGCCATTAAAAGGGAGTTACGCATTTTGGGAGTTTTAAACAACACTTTGGAGCCAAGAACACTGTAACATCCATCCCTAATCCATCCTAATCGATCACGATCATCCGAATTCATCATCCATCTTCACCTTCCTAACCCTAATCACCATCATTCCCATCATCACACCAATGCATTCTCCATAACCATCCACCACAACCCTAACCTGTATCATACTCATCCTCAAGGCTTCAAGATGTTCTTGATCGAGCTCTCATCATCCGGCGATCGTGTTCTGTTCAACAGGAGCAACTAAAACTCGGCTTCACCCCAGTGTAGACTTTTGTAAGGTTTTAGGGTTTGCTTTATGTTTATTAGTTGATTTGTGACAAGTTGAGTTGTATTTGAATTGATTGATAATTGTCTTACATGTGAACTAGATTTGTGAATTGTCGAGTGATTATAAAATTTGACCTTGCATAATAAGTTTGTGTATTTATGCCTTATATTTCAAAAGTATTTAATTGTCCGAGGTAACGATGTGCATTGTAGTCCGTTATATGCGTTAATAGCAATTGGCACCAAAGCTTCGTGATATCAAAATCGTTAATGACAAATTCAACTACATCAATCTAAAAATGTGTAGCAACCCTAGGCTTTGCAATTGTTGAACCGGGTGTGAACCTTGTTCTCTTATTAGTATTTCAATCAAGCAACCAAGTTTTCATATAATTTTGCATAATCTTAGTTTAGTAATTTACATCAAAATTATTGGTACATTCCGATATCCTTTTCCAACAAACAAACAAATTAACCATTTTCGTAGCAAGCTTTATAATTTGTGACAACCATTGATAATCAATCACGTCCTTACGCAAACCACAAACTCTTCATGGTTCGACCCCTTACTTCCACTAACAAATTGTTAAAGGTAATTTGGGTATTATAAACATTCTCTTTGACCGGGGCGCGATACTCCGATCAAATTTTGGCGCCATTGCTGAGGAGTTCATGCACTTTGTGTTAGGACATTGTTTGATTCGTGTGATTATCCGTTTAAGGTCTTTGTTGCATTTTGCTATTTTCTTAATTCTTTGTTACGCGGGTGTATTACATGTGTAGGTTACAGGTAGGGTATGCATACGAGGAACTCCGATAGGATCTCTCCGTAAGTGTTCGAACCAGAGGTTGAGCGGTTAGTGCGAAGGAACTTAGCCAATCGATTAGAGGCAACACTTGCCTCTAATCAACCCAACACTAACTCACCAATTACATCATCCTATGAATGGATCCCCAAATGTGACAACCCTAGATTTCAAGTCTTTTGATTTACGTATCACTGGTTTAGTAATTCTGTTTTGATAAATTGTTTGATGTTTATGAAAAGTGGCAGTTGTCACATTTTCAACAAAAGCACATGGGTCACCTTGAAGTTTAACAAAAGAAAAAAATCACATTAGTCGAGAGTTTGTTGAATCAATAAACACATGCAACCGACAACTATAAAATATCACCTGATTTCAATTGGACCAACACTAACTTGAGTAGTGTGCAACCAAAATGAATTCAATTGGGCCGAGAGTTTAGTGAATCTAACTCAACACAAATGGTCGACAAACTCAATTCATTACTTAACTCTTATTGGGTCACTCAAGGTTAGTGGTCTACAAGTTGATTATTGTTATTAACGTGATTGGGCCTTTTCAAAATGTTGAACAGAGTTTCGCCAATAAAGTTTCGTCGCCACTATCTTGGCGAAAGTTGGTGTTTCGCCAACAGAGATTCTCGGCCCAGCTTAATCCCCAGGCCCAACCCACTTTCCTTAGATTATAAGCGTGTATTGTGCATACTTTACATTCATATTACAACCCTAACTAATCCTTAAGAGGCGACAGCAGTGGAGCCTAGGCATAGATCTACAAAACAACTTATTCATTCATCGGTTAGTAAGTTATATTTGTTATCAACCCTTGTTGATTATATGATTGTAGTTTCTTGATTACAGCTTGTATCCATATTGTAACATATAATAATTGTAACAATGGTGAGTGTAGGATTATAGTTTCTTGTTAAATATTCTTGATCATGTGTATATTGTTATGATTTGCTATGCCGATCTCGGTTTATTATGATTCGGAATTGTCATGTGCTGAAATGAATGACGATTTGGGGTGTATGATCTGATGTACAGTGTGTTGATTGTTGAATGGAAGATGATAGATTAGGGTACTGTATTTATGTAATTGAGTGTGTATTGTTTTGTATAATGATTGGTGATGTTAAACTGATGATAATCGTAACCAGACGTGCTCGCATGATGAACTTAGAAATCGATTGGACTGAGATTGGCAATATGGTAACTGTGAACACTAGGGTTTAGACGAATGATGAAACTGGTTGGGTTGACAACGACGAAAGATGGACTTTTGCCACTCCCTTAACTCGACGAAACATATAGTGTTTCGTCATGATGAGGTGACGACGAAACATATGGTCTTTTGTCGGGGTTTTTCGCAATGAAGATGAACGACGAAACATACGGAGTTTCGTCGGGATGCAATCTGAGAACAAATATATTGAACGATTAATATAGTTTATCATGTGTTGGAAGTGAATATTTGGTGATGCGATTTCGTTGGTACCTGATGACACCTTTAGTTGGAAAATAGGAAACCTGTGAATAATCAATTTAACTGTTGAACACTGTCGCATGGCATGCATGTGTAATGGGAACTGATTTATGTGATTAAGAAACCCATTCATTAAATGCTATTTAAGAGTTTAGTACATGAGGTGTGAACTGTAAAGGAACTGGGTATGCGCTACATGTCAAACTGTGATCGTGGATAGATGCAAACTGTAACTGACGTTGTTAGTAACCCTTGTTGGAAACATGAACTTGTGATTATAAATGTGCATGAAATCTAAATGTTTTCTATGTGATACGTGACTTGGGATACGTGATTGTGAAACTGACTACTCTTGGTAACCACCGTAGGGTTTGGTTGACCAACTGGGAACGAGTAATGTAACGTAACATACCGAGCAAATCTATGGTGAGTTCACTGCTCTTTTTCCAACATGCATCCCGGGGAGGGACATCTGGTAAACGTTCCGAGGAGGAATGTTGGGTTATTGGGATGTTTGGTAATACTCGCATATCTATCAATCAAGTCCCATCTACCGATTGTTGTCGGGGAGGCAACGGGATATTAGTTAATAGCGCTATTTAGGCTTGGCAACCTCACACCGCACCGGGGAGGTCGGGAGTGAACTAATGATCCCAGTCTTGACCATTGCTTTGATAGAGGCAATGGGGTTTAGGCAAAACAACTTTAAGCCATCAGCGGTAAACGAGTTATTACAACATCAAATCATTGAATCGTTTTATACTCATATCCGGTAACTAAACACGTTAACAAAACTTTGAACTCACTAGCATCGTCTAACACACTTGTCTGCATGCTTGCAGGTCTATAGGTTATATCATTTGGAACTTGCTGTCTGGAAGGCTGGAGTGGTCATGGGTTGAGTTACATGGAATCGCAACACAAGTCTAATGGTTTACTTACGCATAGTTTATGAAACAGTTATGCTTCCGCTGTGTACAATGAATTATATGTAACACTTTATGTTAATGAATGAAAGTTTTATTTAACTATATTTACGAGTTCAATGTGATTGGTGGCTAAGATCCTGGTACGTCACACGCCTCGCGGGGATTTCCGCATGTGGCATTTTGGGGGTGTGACAGTTTGGTATTAGAGCCACTGGTTATAGTGAACATGGTTTTAAAAACGTTTTTATAAAACCAGACTATAACCGAACAAGTTCTGAATACCATCATGACACTCAGCTCCAGACTGCAAGGTTCGTCTCTCGTATACTCATTGTACTGCGTAACTAGAGAACACTTAGATATGATATTGCATGTGATTACACATTTAACACAACAATATGAATTCATGCAATACTTGCATGTGTTATGTGATTGATAGGGTGGTATTTCCCTAAATATTCATGACTCACGTTTCGTGATGCTCTTTGTTTGCTACTCGATTTTGAGGAACCATTTGACATGAGTTAGGAGGAGCTGAGATGAGCATGCAAATCATAATATTATTGTGGGTGCACACATAATAATGATGTGGGGTGCATGCGAGTCCCAGTGAGGCTTTAAAAGTAAAAAAGGGGTTCCGTTCCATTATTTGATCGATGTGAAACACAACAGTCTATAGGAGTCATAATAGTGATTGTCTCCTACTCGAATGTGATCTTTTCATTTCCCTTTGAAACCTTTCGAATCTCGATGCTATTGAGTATTACCTGAACACCCATCTGAACGCCTAGCGAACTATGTAGAACGTTAGGTGCTAGTCCGAACGTCCCTAAGTTGGATGTCGCAGCGTCGAATGATTGGTCTATACCTTCCTCACCTTTCTTCGTTTGCTGGAACTTAACGTATTCACGTCTTAGACCCTGAAGTGCGATCACTTCTGCAACACTCTAGCAGCGTACCGTGTATTACTCAATCAACTTGCAAGATCGACGGACAAGAGGATGAGCGTAGTACCTTGCCTGTCCTAGTATTTGGACAACCCTGATTACCGGCAACGAAAACCAGCAGATTGGCTTCCATCGAGTCCTTAACCCTAGTCAGCGATTTATTGGAGTCAGCTCCTTCGGATTAATCGGGACATAAACGATGACAATTGACCATGGTGCGGAATGTGTGACGGCCAGCACAATGAGTAGAGCCTTAGTACGTAACACGGAATATGAAACGATGGACCTTGTCGGTGAAAGATCGTACGGCTTCGTTGCAAGCAGTGACATTAGAGACAACAGTCACGGCAATGTAAAGGTACTTGTACTCACAGCTGATAGTGTGGAAACGAAGGTGACTTCGACAAGGATTGACTGTTACTAAGTCAGGATGTCAACAACCAAGGGAACAATAACGGTATTGGGAATCCTCGTAACCGTAACCAATAACACGGGAAATGATGCTCATGGAAGGGCATTTAGGATTGGCGTAGGCAACGCCAGGTGAATAGCGACCTGGTAGCTTGTATGTTTATGGGTAACAAACCGTCTCAGCTCTGTTCTGTTTGACTCTGATGCTTCTTGAAACCAAACCTGTTGTGGAACCGACTAATGGCAAGTCAATGGAAACCTTTTATACTCGTTGGGATGCAAACTCGACCTTGTGGGACAAGTGCTCGACATCGACCTTCCTTTTGCTACCCTTGACAGTTTCGACGCAGTGGTTAGTGTGGACTAGTTATCCAGACATCGCGCGGACACACCTTGTGTGGGGAAAAAAATATTGTGTATCCTCTCCCTAGTGGAGAATCGTCATCTATCCAAAGAATTAGAGTTGTGAAAAAGTTAGCATCAATTCTGAAATGAAAGTCCAGAAGTGCCTACGGAGGGATTACCCCGTTATGTTAGCAATTGTTTCCAATGATAAGGCTAAAGAAAATAGGACCGGGAATCCACCAATTGTTCGTGACTCCTCTCAGTGTGCTATTTGAGGAACTTTCAGGTTTACTTCCACAACTGTTAGTCGGAATCTCAGTGGATCTCACGCCAGAGGCAGCTCTGAATACTTGTACTCTTACCGTCTTGCACCAGGAGGGTTGCAAGAATTGTCTAATCAACTACAGAAACTGTTGGACAAGAGTTTGTAGGACCTAGTTTTCGCTTTGGGGAGCCCCAGTTATATCTGTGAAGATAAGCCTCTTCGTATGCGTACTGATTATCTAGAACTCAGCAAGGTGGCAGTCAAGAACCGTTTGCTTCGACCATGTATTGACAACCTGTCGACCAGCTGCGAGGGTCAAGCCCTATTCGAGGATTGACTAACGAGTGAGCTATCACCAGATGGAAGTTCAAAGGGGAGAATATTCCTACAACAGCATATCAAACGCTATACGGCCATTGCGACTTTGTATTCCTTGACCGTTGGGTTAATCAACACACCAGCAGGTGTATGGATCACGTGAAACGACTGTGCTTATTGATGACGTGTTGAATCATTTCCAGGATAAAGAAATATCATGGACGGCATCTGTATCTTATTTTAGACCTCCTGAGGGAGGAGCCATTCCGCGTGAAGTCTTGTTAAATGTAACATCTGGATTCGAGAGATACGTTTTGAGCATGTAACCAACGAAGTGGGAACACACGTGGATCTTGCTAAGATCCATTTTGTTAGAAACTAATCGACACCAAAGATCCCTTCGAGGATACAGGAATTCCTTGGTTTCGCTAGATACTACGCAGATTCATCACAGGGTTTTCGAAGATCGCGCAACTTAAATCTCTTTAGCACAGCAGGGTGCTGTGTTCGTGGAAGACAAAACAGGAGGACGTCTTTTCAGCCTTCATATCCCAACCCTGCAATGCACTGAGCATCGTCTCTACCCTAGGGCTCGGGTGATCTAGTGGTATACTTTGAAGGTTCGAATCAAAGTCCCAGTTACACATCGATGCAACATGAGAAAGCGATGGCTTACGTAATAGACTTACAAGAAGAACTGCACGATACAGAACCTGCGATGGAAATCCTGATCTTCGGATTTAATTTGGAGGCATTACTTTGACGGTACCAAATTTGATACCTAGACCGATCACAAGGGCCTCCCGTGTACCTTTGTTTCAAAAGAGCTAAATCAGCTAATGGCATCGCTGGATGGAACTACTGGATGATTACGACTGCGAATCTTGAACGCATACGAGCTTAGCAACTCACTATCGACTTTAACCTACCTGATCAGACTCACTCAGTTCAAACTAGATAACTGAAGGAATAGAAGTTTCAAGTGAACCCATGCGGGGCATGGAGAAGCAACCTTTGGCAGGTCGGACGATATGCGCTACCTCCTGGAACGAATGTGGATCTTATTATACGGAAACTATAGGGAAATCGTGTCAACAAAGCACATCGACCTTGATATTCTAGTTATCTGGGTTTTGATAAGAGATATTAGGATCTATAGGATCTTGTACTGGTGATCGAGCATGAAGGCCCGCCTAGCTACGTATGTGAATGATGTTTGACTTGTGGGAAAGTCAAGGTGGAGTATCAGCAACCAGAAACACCCATACGGAAATGAGAATAGACTGCCATGGATTTTGTCACTAGTCTACTTACAACTCGAAACGGAAACAGTATCACCTGGGTGATCGTTGATTGTCTCACGTAACCAGCACACTTTCTTGCAATCAAGGAAACTGGCGAGTCTTCACAAGCTGTGAATGTTCCTCTGAGAGGGGCAGTTTTAGGCACAAGGTGCCAACCCCTGTTACCTCTGATTTTGATCTATGCTTGATTTATGGCAGGTAATACACAACACTCTTGGCACACGTCTAGACATGAGCATTACTTATCACCATAGGGCAAACGGTCATTGTTGGTGCATATGTCTGTCGACTTCGTCTTGTATCGAGTCTTGTAATAGAATAGAATGATCAGGGCACGTAATTCGAGAAACTTGTAAAATATATGGGTTGTGTCCATTTCACACGAAATGGAACATAGCCAATTCGTACGGAATGCCACGCCTATATATACCTGATATGCCAAGTCATTTGAAACAATTTCTGATTCCGGTACCGAACTGCTGCCGACGTGTCTACTGATTGTAAATCACTATTATATCAATATACAAGACATTAAAAGTGATTCTGTGTGCAATTCAAGCTGATTCTACATCAATATGTCTGTTTCCGCCTTTCATATTGATTAGAACTCTTCTTAATGACTCGTTTTGGTCGTGTAAATGATCCTACAGTCATAGTAAACGAACCCCCCTGACACTTGAAGACATGCTGCGAGCATGTGTGGGATTAACGTAGTGAAAATTTGAAAGGACGCATACCTTTGACTGAGTTCTACTGTAGCAGTTACCATTCTAGTGTTCAGACAGTTTTGGTTGAGGCATTGCATGGATGATAATGCCAATCTCATTGTTGGACTAAGGAGGGTGACAACCTAATCACAGATCCAGGATTTGTACTCGAACCTCTTGGGAAGATTGTTTAGATTGGAAACCGGTTAGCGGTAAAGCGTGATCGTCAGGGAAGCTGACAAGCTTATGAAACACTGGGAGTTCACTGTGGACGAACGTATCATAATCGAAAGCCTCACTCTGGGAGGGTGCGGTACGCTAGGGAAAACGTGACAAGCTTAGTTTGCGGTACGCTGGGACATTCGTATTTTTGGAACGGATCGGTGATATAGCTCAAAAACTCGAGTCACCTGACGAATTGGGTAACGGTCACAATGCCATTTATGCCTCGGATCTAAAGAAGTGTTTGTCTGACGGAAAATTAGGGATACCTTATTAGGATCTAAGGCTAGCGACAAGTTGCAGTTGTCGTGTAATATACTAAAATCATGGACCAGGACGTTAGGATTCGTTAGCATAGTTGCATCTCAATCGTGAGAGTTCGTTGGAACTGAAGGCGTGGATCGGAGTTCAGTGGGAACGTAAAGATCTGATAAAGCTCTGGTATCCTCAACTGTTCAGGTGGTTGAGCCAACTTTTGTTGTCATTGGCGAATTTCGGGACGAAATTCCCTTTCAAGTTGGGGATGATGTGGTACCCGCGAGAAATCCACAGTCATCCTGCGTTAACATCTTGTTGTTTTGGACTGCTTGATAAATTTCGGGACAAAATTTCTTTCAAGTTGGGGATGATGTGACAACCCGAGATTTCAAGTCTTTTGATTTACGTATAACTGGTTTAGTAATTCTGTTTTGATAAATTGTTTGATGTTTATAAAAAGTGGCAATTGTCACATTTTCAACAAAAGCACATGGGTCACCTTGAAGTTTAACAAAAGAAAAAAATCACACTAGTCGAGAGTTTGTTGAATCAATAACCACATGCAACCGACAACTATAAAATATCACCTGATTTCAATTGGACCAACACTAACTTGAGCAGTGTGCAACCAAAATGAATTCAATTGGGCCGAGAGTTTAGTGAATCTAACTCAACATAAACGGCCGACAAACTCAATTCATTACTTAACTCTTATTGGGTCACTCAAGGTTTGTGATAACTGGCACCAAACCGGTAATTTCCGTACACTTTAATAATTATTTAATGACTACAATTATGTGCTTAAATGTCAACATTGTCTGATTACATACTAAACAAGTGAATTCATGCACGTTTTATACTACAAGAATTACTTTATGCATTAATGAACAACGTTTCGTCAGAAATACTAGTAAACTCACCGGTAAGACACATTATGTCAACAATTCTACCGAAAGCAGTTAGACAATAGAGTTGGAGCCTAGGTGTAGGTCCAACGACAAGAATACATTAAAACCCAAGAGTACATACAAGGGTTAACATATCGGCTTCCCGGAAGCTAAAATACGCACTAAAAAGTACCCTAAACGCACTTTAAGTGCAGAATTTTATTAAATTCAGCTATAAATCAGCTTTTAACACATAAATGTTATGCAGAATTCATGATTTATCATCCAGAATACTTCCCTAAGTGTCGGGAATTGAAAGGGTTACGAAAGGATACTTAAAGGACACTAAACGGTGCAATTTAGCATTTTACCGAACCAGTATCTAACCGAACAACCGGACTTTACCCGGAACACAAAAATATTACTAGAAGCATTGTTTATTTATTTTTGAACTAGTTATGATCCCCGAACACCCTAACACCCACTCAATTATCAAGCAACTAACTAACCTAACCAAATACTTAGAATTGGATCATAAACTAACTAATTGGTTAAGAATTACACATTACCCCCCCCCCCATGTGTGGTGGACGGTCAAGGGGCCCCACCAAAATCACCATTAAATCTTATGTGATCTTCTTAAATCCTCCTAAGATATGCCAAGATCATGTTTGTACTTTGTGAAACACATGATCCTTTGGATATTAGAACTTCAAGTTTATAAGTGCACTTAACTTAATCATCTTCTCCACAACACCCCACTCATTTCTTTCCCTTGTTCTCGGCTGCCCCCTTATCACCATACCACCACCACTTTCTTGCAAGCTCCATCCAATCCAAGTGTACTACAAGGTGATACAAGGTGTCTAACGAAGCTCGGTGCTCACGGAACTTGAAGGACCTCATTCGTTTGCTTTTATCCACCACATTTTCACTAGTGTTCTCCCCTAGCTTTAAGCTAGTTGTAAGATTCTTGAACACCCTTGTTTACTTCTATTTTTAGTGGTTAAAAGACTTGTTATGTTGAAAATCTTAAGAACACTAAAGAATATGAACATGAATCTTGAACATAAGTCTTACACATAATGAAATTGTGATGAAACTAGGTGTTTAGTGTATAAATGATGCTTGTTTGTTGAAATGATGATGTTGATCATCACATAAAGCTTGCTAGATTGTGATTAAACACATGATCTAGCAAGTTGGGAGATGATTATGTAACAACTTAAAATGATCATCTTCTTGATTGAACATGAACTTGAAAGCAAAATGATTTCTTGGAAAATAACAATCAAAGTAAGCTAGTAAACTTGTAAACCTAAGATGTATGAATGATTTTCCAAGAGAACCATGTTTAAAATATGATTTTTAGAAGATCTTGGGTTTTACTTAAACCTACACTATTTTTATTAGAAAAACAAGTGTATGAACACTTATGAAACAAGAAAAATACAAAAGAAACATTTTTAGAAAAATCATCCTACAAGTTGTAATTGACTAAATCCTTCACGAATGAGATTTACAAACAAACAACCATGTTTTTAAGGGTAACTAAACGTACTAAATAACATGGTAAGTTACTACAAGTTTTACAAGAACTTCAAGTTCATGATGTAGTATGTTTTGCTTGATTTTAGCACTTGATGAGCGTTGAATAAGTTGTTGATTGTTGTGATGATTTTAAAAGAAAATAAACACATGTTTTGAAAACATGGGAAACCTCCATTTTTAGGGGAAACTATGTCAAAATTTTTATAAATTCTGACACTTAGAAAAATATAAGTTTTTAAGAAACTTATTTCCTAAAAATGTATCTAAAAACATTTACCAAGGATTCCCTAATTCTTGTGTTAAGAAATGATGATTTCTTCAAAATTAAAATTGATATTAAGTATGTATATTTTTGACAAAAATATATACATTTATTGATCACCAAATTTTGCGCTAAGTGTATGTAGTATGTATTATGCGTGATAGTGTATTAGGACTTGAAAATACACTAAGTACTCCTAAGAGGTAAAAATACAAAAAATACACATATAACATACTTAGACAAATACAAGAGAATATATTTATGAAAATATATTACTTGATAGAATAAATAACTTGGACAAGTTATGAACATGAAATGAAGTTTCGGACAAAATACATAATTCGGGTGAAAAATACAAGATACTTATATTTATTTTTTTGAGAAAATAATATAAGTAAGATACATAGTTAAAAATATAAATTATTTTTAACACAAGAATACATATACAAAAGATAGTGACTTGTACTTGTGCGATACAAGTCTAGTGACTAGCGTTAATAAAACACGTTTAGGTCACGACGCTAGATAAGCAAATCCGGTGAAGTTTATGACGCAGGAACGCAAAGTTGTGAGTTCATGCTCCCCCTTTTCTTTTAACTGTTTTCAGTTTTATTACTTCGGGGGTGAAATACATGTTACAAATATTACAATGTTTACAAATGGTATGATGGATACAAAAACAAGAAGCACTCTTGGTGATAACTAGTACCAAGTATGATGCGTTTTGGGAAAATGATATGAGAAATGATACGAGAAATGATACATGATACGAGAAATTGTGTCACGAATAAGGTACCACAAGCACCATTAATCAACAATATACCTAGACCGCAGAACAAAAGGTTAGATCTAACGGGTTTCGGGCAGCCACACTCTTGGTGAGAACGATTACCAAGTAGTGCTTTTGTGTCTCAGGATCGACAACTAGAAAAATGCCTATGGTTTGGTTGCTTCCTAGGTCGTGTCACATGTTAATGGCCTTGCAACCCATTAACAACTTGATTTATACAAGAATACATGATTTATACAAGAATACTTGATTTATACAAGATACATACCATGTTTTTCATACAAAGTTTACAAACGTTCAATACAAGAACTACATGACTTCACACCAACATTATGTTGACGTTTTTCCAAAACTCACATGTATTTCATGTAACTAAGGTGGATGTGCGCGCGATCTTACTCATGCTCTTGGATGTCGTTTATGTTTACTTTCGAATAAAGTTGTAAACTTTTAGACAATATGTTGTCTCATGATGTAAACACTTAACCTATGTTTTCAGTAATGTAATGTTTTGGGTATTTGAAGTTATTTTTACGAGCATGTAGTATGTTTACCTTTCATATGCAATGAGAACCTTTCAGGATCACACCTCATGCTTCCGCCTAAGAAAGGGGTGTGACAGATTGGTATCAGAGCTGCGATTGTAGTGAACCAGGATTCCTTCTCGAGTCTAGTCTACAATCTCTAGGATCCTATCACGAAAACAATTTTTTTCAAAAAGTTTTCATTGCATAAAACTTTCCGCGGCATCTACTACCTGAAACTGTTTACAAAGAGTCAAGAAAAGACACTACGAGACTTAGGGTGCACTGGAGTAGCACTTGTTGTTGACTAGAAATTACTTGCGATCATGTGTGATAATTGATATTTACATAAACTAGAAGTAGAATGTCACAAGTATACGTGACTTTACCTGAAAGCAGTGGACTACCTAAAGGAAGAAATACGAGGATGAAACGAACTATGCGGACTGTGCAAGGAGTTACGTAATTATGGATGCATACATAATTATGGAATTCAGTGCACAGAAACCACAACAAGTCTTGTCACGAATAGATTCCCTCAGTGCAAGAAAAGGTCAAACGTGAACACCCCTCCCCCAGCCTACTAAATACTTTGCTAGAGTAATAATTATTTGATGTCACTTATGTGGTATATGCTTGTATATATATACTACTACTATCTCGTAAGACGATATCAAACAAATGTCTAACCCTATTGTCTTATGTTCTGTCAGAACATGGCACCCAGAAGAGCTGTGAACGCTCGTGATCAACCTCCTCCTCCCCCACTGCCAAGACCTGCTTAAGAGCTTAACGCTCTACTGGAAGAAAGGATCTCTGCAGCTATCGCCCAGTACGAGGCGAACCGCACCGAAGACAGTGGAGGACCAAGCAATGCTAGACGTAATGTGACAACCCTCAAATTTGCATGTAACCGAACAGTTTATTAATGATAATAAAAGTACTTGATGACTGTGCTGAATCATTTAACTGCTCTCCGATTTTTGTGTTATAATTACATGTGTGTGTTAGCATACTAGTAGTATACAGAAAAGTTACTAAATAGTCCGGTATATTTTCCTATGTGTTAGGAATTAATTTCGTTACAAAAAGATGCACAAAAGACGCTTTACGGGACAATTAAACGCTTTAACGAAACGATGCGAAACCGAACAACCAGACATTACCCGAGACACGAAAATATTGTCAGAAATATTATTTTATCATTTTAAATTAGTTACGGTCATAAAAATCCCTATACACCATATAAACATGGCATACACCCACTACACTTGGAAATACCCTTAACCTTCTAACCTAATACCTTTTAATTAACAAAAATTTACACTTTACCCCCCCCCCCAACCAATTTTCTGCCATGATTAGTGAAAAAATTTTGTTTTGATTTTGTAAACAGAGGATCTCTATCCTATTGGCCCAAAAAGCATAATATGATTACCCTCGGATTAGAAGGGTGCATATTTCCAAGACTCACCATCATTACTGTCAAGCTTACACTCCACCTCTCTCCTCCCTTCTAAATTTCGGCTCACACCCCCCCCCTCTCCATAACCGAATTCACCATCACCTTCCTTCACCATCTCCATTTCTTTCACTAAAAGCTCTCTTTCAAGTGTGAAGTTCTTCCATAGAAGTGCAAGATTGAAGAGTTTCCAAGAAAGCTTGATTCAAGCTTTTGTCACCAACATTTCACCATCATCTCATCCTAAGATTACTACCCTAGCCTTGTGCTAGTAGTAAGTCTCTTCACACTCTTGTTTCACCTTGATTCTTGTTATGCTTGTTTGAATGTTCATGTCACCCAAAAGCTTAAACACCAAAATGTGAACTTAAAATTCTGCCTAAAAACCATATATAAAAAGGTTGTGTGAAGTTGAAATCTGGATCGTTTAGGGTTGGTTAAAGCATGATTGAAGTTTTAACATTTGTTCATCAATAAACCATGGCTAGGATCTTCGTTTATGCACTTTTAGTCACCTCTACAATATAAACAGCTTGCTGAGTTGGATTTTCAGCCAACTTTAACAGGCTGTAACGGGATCATTTTAAATCGAAAAACGGATTCTCTAAAGCCTAAAATGAGTATTTTGGAATAACTTAACAAATGGTACTGGAATCATAATTTTTCGAGACCGTTTACTATTTTTAAAAGACTATTTTTGGACAGCAGCTCAAGCTGCATTTTTACTGCAGAAAAAGTGTGTTATTTTCGGAGTTATAACTTAAAACCTGAGTAAAATCAACTCATGGAATTTTTACAGTAGATAGACACCATTGTCAGGACGACCCTCCAACTGGAATTTTGTCAAACGGACTTACGGTTAATTTTTAGTAAATATTTCCGTAAACTGCAATCAGAAAGTAACAAATCAGATTGCACTTGAGAAAATGATTTTCTATAAAATATGGGTAACGAACTAGAATTTGATATTTTTACATAATAAACTTTGGAACATATAGAATCGTCTGTAAAAATTTGAGAATTTTTGGAAAAGATTAACTATTTTATTAAAATGCTCGAAAACAGTCCAGTTTCGATTAATAAAGCTGAACGACATAAGTAGTGATTTGCGTGTCTAAATGTCGAGTGGGTTATCCAAGAATGCTATAGCATGTTATATGTCAATAAAAGTGTTATGTGCAATGTTGTATGTTTGTCTATGAGTGGGGAATAGATGGGAAACTTATATGGGCATGAACCGTTAAAGTGATGCATGTTATGTGATAGATACGAGTAGGGACTTTGTGTTCTATTTGAAATCACTAATAAACTAAGTGATAATTATACTAGGGCGTGATTGACCGACCTTGACTATTAGCTATATTTGAAAATCAAACCGAGCAACCAAGGTGAGTTCACACTCTTTCCAAGGCGTGGGATTCCCGGTGGGTTGGGAATGGGATTGAATGGCTACTCGAACTATCATTACTATTAAACTACTTACTACTGTCCTCGGATTGAAGGGCATATACGTAAAGCCTACGTACATGACTATAAGACCATCAACTCTATCAATTTAAGTCCCTCATTTATCGACTTAATCGCCGAGGCCTATGGCGAGCGGGTCATTAGTTAATAGCGCTATTAGGTTTAACAAACCTCACACCGTGCCAGTCGGACGGGCGTGTACTAATGGACTATGGGCAAAAGGGTCAATGCTGATAGACATTGACTTAGGGCACCTCTTACATTTTCGTAGCAGTCGATACGCGTGGTCTAGTAACACATGGGAAGCCCCCACCAATCTTCGCAAACATGTCAGAAAGACCGCGATACGAATTTATACGATACACGATTTACAAAACAAACAAATGATTTACGAAGCGAATGCTAACTAAACAACCAGCTGTGAATTCACTCAACTTTGTTGTTGACTCGTTGTTAAATGCCTTACAGGTCGCTAGATGCTTGGAGCTTGCACGAGGAAGGAGTCGTTGTGGTGTACGGACTGTTATGTTCCGTGCTTAATATTTAAATCCTTATGAACATATTAAACTTGCGTTTTGGACTTTAAACTTATGGACTATGTATTTATATTTTGATATCACGTATTATGCTTCCGCTGTTTAATTTAAAACTTGGTTAACAGGCTTTTGGTCACCAATTGTATTGTGGTTGGTTTGATTTACTTAAAATACGTTGTTCAATATGATTGGTGGCTCGATCCTGGTCACGTCACGCCTCCAAGCGGTGGCACTCCGCATGGTGGATTTTGGGGGTGTGACAGATTGGTATCAGAGCCATTGGTTATAGTGAACTTGGTTTTAAAAAGGGAAAGGCTTTTTGATAAAACCAGACTATAACATGTACAGTGCTCAACGATCCACAACGACGCTTCGCTCCACGTGCAAGACTCGACACAATAGGTGGTATGATCCATGTTATATTGTCAATTAGATAGTTTACACTGTGCATTAGATAACGTGATAATTGCAAAATGAACCTTGTGTGCTTACTCTCTACTGTCGCCCCACACTTACGCACTTCCACGACACTTTCCTTACTTACGCTGCTTTGTTATGAAGATCATGAACGGACGCGGAGGACGTATCAACCTCACTCAAGCCTAGTTGACGGCTTTGATCAACGAACGAGTTGCTGAGGCACTCGCACCTGTTCCTGCAGGAGGTATAACCAGCTATTTCAACCTATCCTAGGATGTTTAGATCCTACTCTCGCGAACCAACTCTTTGCTTAACCTTGCCTTTTATTCTCGCACCCTAGGTCCACATGCTCAGCCTCCTTTGTGTACGTTCAAAACATTCATGGATTGCCGACCTAGCACCTTCAGCGGCACAGAAGGAGCGGTAGGTCTACTTCACTGGTTCGAGAAGCTTGAGTCTGTATTTGAGATGTGTGAATGCCCCGAAGATCGAAGGGTGAAATATGCTACTGGAACCCTCGAAGGAGCTACATTAACCTGGTGGAAAGCACAGGTTCAATTGCTTGGGTTGGCGGTTGCCAATGCCACCCCATGGAACGGTTTCAAGGAACTGATTAGGGAAGAGTACTGCAGTCGTGAAGACATCCACAAGCTGGAAGTGGAATTTTTCAATCTGAAGATGACGGGATTTGAAATTGAGGCATACACGAAGAGGTCAAATGAGCTAGCCATCTTGTGCCCTACTATGGTGGACCCTCCCTACAGACGCATTGAGCTGTACCTTAAGGGCTTGGTGCCAGAAATTCAAAGCCACGTAACCTCAGCAAATCTTAGCTCCATTCAGCAAATCATCAAGTTGGCTCATCGTCTCACTGATCAGGCAGTTGAGCAGAACAAACTGCCCAAACGTATTAGCGCCACTACTTCTGATGCACTTACCGAAAACAAGCGAAAATGGGATGGAAACTCCAGTAAGGGTTCTGCTTCAGGTCAGTCTCAGCAGCGAAAGACTGATGACCACCAGAGTCCTGGTCAGCAATCCTCTGGTAATCAAGGACAGGGTGGATATCGAGGAAACCACCCAAAGTGCAACAAATGCAACAGACACCATAGTGGTCAGTGCAACAAGGGACGCTGTCAGAGGTGTCTCAAGATGGGTCATGAAGCCAAGGATTGCAGGAGCTCACGGCCTGCAAATCAGAATCGTCAGCAGCAACAGCAAGCACCGCAGAATCAGCAACAGCAACAGGGCAATAGGGGATGCTTTCAGTGTGGCGCTGAAGGCCACTTTAAGAAGAATTGTCCCCAGCTGAACCAGAATCAGAACAACAACCAAAGGAACAAGGAACGGAAACCACAATGGAAATAACAACGGAGGCAACAATGGAGGTAACAATAATGGCAATGGTGCCCAAGGTCATGTGTTCGTGATTGGCCAAGGGGAGGCAAGGAACGATCCCAATGTTGTGATGGGTAAGTTTCTTCTGGATGATTTCTTTGTTACTGTGTTATTTGATTCGGGTGCCGATACTAGTTATGTGTCCTTAAAAGTTAGCCAAATGCTTAAGCGCACTCCAACACTTTTGAACACCAAACACACGGTAGAAATAGCAAACGGTAAAAGTCTTGAAGCCACACACATAGTTAAGGGCTGTAACCTTGTCCTAGCTAGTCAGACCTTCTCCATCGATCTTATTCCTATCGTTCTGGGTAGTTTCGACGTCGTAATCGGGATGGATTGGCTATCTCATCATCAAGCAGAGATTATTTGCAAGGAGAAAATCATCCGCATTCCTCGTCCTGGTAAAGAACCTCTCATATTTCGTGGCGACAAGAGTGGTGCTGTTGTGAGCATCATCTCTTTCCTTAAAGCCCAGAAGTGTTTGCGAAAGGGCCACACCGCTATTCTAGCCCTCGTTTCTGATGCATCCTCAGAGGAAAAGAAGATAGAAGACATTCCTATTGTGCGCGACTTACCTGGGGTATTTCCTGAGGAATTACCTGGTCTTCCGCCTCATCGCCAAGTTGAATTTCAAGTCGAGCTAGCTCCTGGAGCAGCGCCCAAAGCTCGAGCACCGTATCGTCTAGCTCCATCAGAACTTGAAGAACTGTCCACGCAACAAAAAGAACTCTTGGAAAAGGGTTTTATACGTCCTAGCTCTTCACCCTGGGGAGCTCCAGTCTTGTTTGTGAAGAAGAAAGACGGTACTTTCAGGATGTGTATTGACTACCGCGAGCTCAACAAGGTGACTGTGAAAAATCGGTATCCTATTCCACGCATTGACGATTTGTTCGACCAGTTGCAAGGGTCGAGTTATTACTCTAAGATTGATTTGAGATCGGGATACCATCAGCTGAGAGTCCAAGAGGAGGACGTCTCCAAAACAGCATTCAGAACTCGTTACGGCCATTATGAGTTTCTAGTTATGCCTTTCGGATTAACGAATGCACCTGCAGTTTTCATGGACCTCATGAACCGAGTGTGCAAGCCTTACCTGGATAAGTTTGTCATAGTGTTCATTGACGACATCCTGGTCTATTCGAAAAGCCAGGAAGAACAGCAGCAGCATCTGCGACTTATGCTGGAACTTCTTCGGAAAGAGTAGTTGTACGCCAAATTTTCGAAATGCGACTTCTGGCTCCGCGAAGTCCCCTTTCTAGGCCATGTGGTAAACAAGGATGGGATTCATGTTGATCCATCCAAGGTTGACTCGATCAAGAACTGGCCTGCACCCCGTACACCAACCGAAATCCGCCAATTCTTGGGTTTGGCAGGATACTACAGAAGATTCATCAAAGATTTCTCCAAGATTGCGCAACCTCTCACTTCACTGACTCAGAAGGGTGTCACTTACCATTGGGGTGATGCACAGGAGTCCGCATTTCAGCACTTGAAGGATAGACTCTGTAGCGCACCTATCCTCTCATTGCCTGATGGCACAGACGATTTCGTGGTTTATTGCGACGCTTCCATCCAAGGACTTGGTTGTGTGCTGATGCAACGTGACAAGGTCATTGCCTACGCATCACGCCAACTTAAGGTTCACGAAAGGAACTACACTACGCACGACTTAGAATTGGGAGCAGTTGTTTTCGCGCTTAAGATATGGAGACATTACCTGTACGGTACCAAGTGCACCATTTACACCGATCACAGGAGTCTCGAGCATATCTTCAATCAAAAGGAATTGAATATGCGACAACGCCGATGGGTAGAGCTCTTGAACGATTATGAATGCTCTATCAAATACCATCCAGGCAAAGCCAATGTTGTGGCCGACGCCCTCAGCCGAAAGGATACTATACCTAAGCGTGTACGTGCGTTACAGTTTACCATCCAATCTAGTCTTCCTGCCCAAATTCGTGATGCTCAGGTTGAAGCATTGAAAGCAGAAAACATCAGGGCTGAGTCCTTGCGAGGATCGAGGCAACGGCTAGAACAAAAAGAAAACGGCGCCTACTATGTTAACGGACGCATCTGGGTTCCACTGTATGGAGACCTACGCGAGCTGGTGATGGATGAAGCACATAAGTCTCGTTATTCAGTACATCCTGGTTCGGATAAGATGTACCACGACCTAAAGACTACATACTGGTGGCCTGGTATGAAAGCCAGCATAGCAACCTACGTCGGTAAATGCTTGACATGTGCTAGGGTCAAGGTCGAATATCAGAAACCATCTGGCCCACTTCAACAACCAGAGATACCTAAGTGAAAATGGGAGCAAATTTCCATGAATTTCGTTACTGGCCTGCCCAGATCTCAGCGCAGAAACGATACCATTTGGGTAATCGTGGATCGACTGACCAAGTCTGCACATTTTCTACCTATCAAGGAAACGGATAAGTTTTCTACTCTAGTAGACATCTACCTTAAGGAAGTAGTATCAAGGCACGGAGTGCCAACCTCCATCATTTCAGATCGTGACGCGCGTTTTACTTCTGAATTGTGGAAAGCTATGCATAAGTCGTTTGGCTCACGTTTAGATATGAGCACCGCTTATCACCCACAGACAGATGGGCAATCTGAACGCACCATCCAAACCCTTGAGGACATGCTTAGAGCATGTGTAATCGACTTCGGCAATGGCTGGGAAAAGCATCTTCCGTTAGTGGAGTTTTCGTATAACAACAGCTACCACACCAGCATCCAGGCCGCTCCGTTTGAGGCATGGTACGGACGTAAATGCCGATCACCTCTCTGTTGGGCAGAAGTTGGTAACAGTCAAATCATGGCCCAGAACTCGTAGTAGATACAACAGAAAAGATTGCTCAAGTACGACAGCGAATGGCGGCAGCTCGTGACCGTCAGAAAAGATATGCCGATAAGCGAAGAAAACCACTCGAGTTCCAGGTTGGGGATCGAGTGCTACTCAAAGTCTCACCTTGGAAAGGTGTAGTTCGTTTTGGCAAACGAGGCAAACTCAATCCGCGTTACGTCGGACCATTCGAGATCATTGAGAGAATTGGCAAAGTAGCCTACAAGTTGAACCTACCGGAAGAACTCAGTGGAGTTCACAACGTATTCCATGTGTCGAATCTGAAGAAGTGTCTGTCAGATGAGACCCTCATAGTTCCTCTTAAGGAACTCACAATCGACGACCAGCTGCGGTTCATCGAGGAACCAGTAGAGATTACGGATCAAGACGTTAAGATCCTCAAGCACACCAGGATACCTCTCGTCCGAGTTCGTTGGAATTCCCGTCGTGGCCCAGAGTATACCTGGGAACGAGAAGACCAAATGAAACTCAAGTATCCCCAGTTGTTTAAGAAAAGTGCAACCACTACTGAGACTGAAGCTACTGCAGAATTTCGGGACGAAATTCCAAATCAACAGGGGGATGATGTGACACCCTAGGAAAACCAAGAAAACAACGCAACTTAACTAGCTTCCTCAGTAACCACGTGCTAAATTTCGGGACGAAATTTTCTTAACAGGGGGAGAATGTGACAACCCTCAAATTTGCATGTAACCGTACAGTTTATTAATGATAATAAAAGTACTTGATGACTGTGCTGAATCATTTAACCGCTCTCCGATTTCTGTGTTATAGTTACATGTGCGTGTTAGCATACTAGTAGTATACAGAAAAGTTAGTAAATAGTCCGGTATATTTTCCTATGTGTTAGGAATTAATTTCGTTACAAAAAGATGCACAAAAGATGCTTTACGGGACAATTAAACGCTTTAACGAAACGATGCGAAACCGAACAACCAGACATTACCTGAGACACGAAAATATTGTCAGAAATATTATTTTATCATTTTAAATTAGTTACGGTCATAAAAATCCCTATACACCATATAAACATGGCATACACCCACTACACTTGGAAATACCCTTAACCTTCTAACCTGATACCTTTTAATTAACAAAAATTTACACTTTACCCCCCCCAACCGATTTTCTGCCATGATTAGTGAAAATATTTTGTTTTGATTTTGTAAAAAGAGGATCTCTATCCTATTGGCCCAAAAAGCATAATATGATTACCCTCGGATTAGAAGGGTGCATATTTCCAAGACTCACCATCATTACTATCAAGCTTACACTCCACCTCTCTCCTCCCTTCTAAATTTCGGCTCACACCCCCCCCCCTCTCCATAACCGAATTCACCATCACCTTCCTTCACCATCTCCATTTCTTTCACTAAAAGCTCTCTTTCAAGTGTGAAGTTCTTCCATAGAAGTGCAAGATTGAAGAGTTTCCAAGAAAGCTTGATTCAAGCTTTTGTCACCAACATTTCACCATCATCTCATCCTAAGATTACTACCCTAGCCTTGTGATAGTAGTAAGTCTCTTCACACTCTTGTTTCACCTTGATTCTTGTTATGCTTGTTTGAATGTTCATGTCACCCAAAAGCTTAAACACTAAAATGTGAACTTAAAATTCTGCCTAAAAACCATATATAAAAAGGTTGTGTGAAGTTGAAATCTGGATGGTTTAGGGTTGGTTAAAGCGTGATTGAAGTTTTAACATTTTTTCATCAATAAATCATGGCTAGGATATTCGTTTATGCACTTTTAGTCACCTCTACAATATAAACAGCTTGCTGAGTTGGATTTTCAGCCAACTTTAACAGGCTGTAACGGGATCATTTTAAATCGAAAAACGGATTCTCTGAAGCCTAAAATGAGTATTTTGGAATAACTAAACAAATGGCACTGGAATCATAATATTTCGAGACCATTTACTATTTTTAAAAGACTATTTTTGGACAGCAGCTCAAGCTGCATTTTTACTGCAGAAAAAGTGTGTTATTTTCGGAGTCATAACTTAAAACCTGAGTAAAATCAACTCATGGAATTTTTACAGTAGATAGACACCATTGTCAGGACGACCCTCCAACTGGAATTTTGTCAAACGGACTTATGGTTAATTTTTAGTAAATATTTCCGTAAACTGCAATCAGAAAGTAACAAATCAGATTGCACTCGTGAAAATGATTTTCTTTAAAATATGGGTAACGAACTAGAGTTTGATATTTTTACATAATAAACTTTGGAACATATAGAATCTTCTATAAAAATTTGAGAATTTTTGGAAAAGGTTAACTATTTTATTAAAATGCTCAAAAAACAGTCCAGTTTCGATTAATAAAGCTGAAACGACATAAGTAGTGATTTGCGTGTCTAAATGTCGAGTGGGTTATCTGAGAATGCTATAGCATGTTATATGTCAATAAAAGTGTTATGTGCAATGTTGTATGTTTGTCTACGAGTGGGGAATAAATGGGAAACTTATATGGGCATGAACCGTTAAAGTGATGCATGTTATGTGATAGATACGTGTAGGGACTTTGTGTTCTATTTGAAATCACTAATAAACTAAGTGATAATTATACTAGGGCGTGATTGACCGACCTTGACTATTAGCTATATTTGAGAATCAAACCGAGCAACCAAGGTGAGTTCACACTCTTTCCAAGGCATGGGATTCCTGGTGGGTTGGGAATGGGATTGAATGGCTACTCGAACTATCATTACTATTAAACTACTTGCTACTGTCCTCGGATTGAAGGGCATGTACGTAAAGCCTACGTACACGACTATAAGACCATCAACTCTATCAATTTAAGTCCCTCATTTATCGACTTAATCGTCGAGGCCTATGGCGAGCGGGTCATTAGTTAATAACGCTATTAGGTTTAACAAACCTCACACCTGCCAGTCGGACGGGCGTGTACTAATGGACTATGGGCAAAAGGGTCAATGCTGATAGACATTGACTTAGGGCACCTCTTACATTTTCGTAGCAGTCGATACGCGTGGTCTAGTAACACATGGGAAGCCCCCACCAATCTTCGCAAACATGTTAGAAAGACCGCGATACGAATTTATACGTTACACGATTTACAAAACAAACAAATGATTTACGAAGCGAATGCTATAACTAAACAACCAGCTGTGAATTCACTCAACTTTGTTGTTGACTCGTTGTTACATGCCTTACAGGTCGCTAGATGCTTGGAGCTTGCACGAGGAAGGAGTCGTTGTGGTGTACGGACTGTTATGTTCCGTGCTTAATATTTAAATCCTTATGAACTTATTAAACTTGCGTTTTGGACTTTAAACTTATGGACTATGAATTTATATTTTGATATCACGTATTATGCTTCCGCTGTTTAATTTAAAACTTGGTTAACAGGCTTTTGGTCACCAATTGTATTGTGGTTGGTTTGATTTACTTAAAATACGTTGTTCAATATGATTGGTGGCTCGATCCTGGTCACGTCACGCCTCCAAGCGGTGGCACTCCGCATGGTGGATTTTGGGGGTGTGACAGATTGGTATCAGAGCCATTGGTTATAGTGAACTTGGTTTCAAAAAGGGAAAGGCTTTTTGATAAAACCAGACTATAACCTGTACAGTGCTCAACGATCCACAATGACGCTTCGCTCCACGTGCAAGACTCGACACAATAGGTGGTATGATCCATGTTATATTGTCAGTTATATAGTTTACACTGTGCATTAGATAACGTGATAATTGCTATATGAACCTTGTGTGCTTACTCTCTACTGTCGCCCCACACTTACGCACTTCCGCGACACTTTCCTTACTTACGCTGCTTTGTTATGAAGATCATGAACGGACGCGGAGGACGTATCAACCTCACTCAAGCCCAGTTGACGGCTTTGATCAACGAACGAGTTGCTGAGGCACTCACAGCTGTTCCTTCAGGAGGTATAACCTGCTATTTCAACCTATCCTAGGATGTTTAGATCCTACTCACGCGAACCAACTCTTTGCTTAACCTTGCCTTTTATTCTCGCACCCTAGGTCCACATGCTCAGCCTCCTGTGTGTACGTTCAAAACATTCATGGATTGCCGACCTAGCACCTTCAGCGGCACAGAAGGAGCGGTAGGTCTACTTCACTGGTTCGAGAAGCTTGAGTCTGTATTTGAGATGTGTGAATGCCCCAAAGATCGAAGGGTGAAATATGTTACTGGAACCCTCGAAGGAGCTACATTAACCTGGTGGAAAGCACAGGTTCAATTGCTTGGGTTGGCGGTTGCCAATGCCACCCCATGGAACGGTTTCAAGGAACTGATTAGAGAAGAGTACTGCAGTCGTGACGACATCCACAAGCTGGAAGTGGAATTTTTCAATCTGAAGATGACGGGATCTGAAATTGAGGCAAACACGAAGAGGTCAAATGAGCTAGCCATCTTGTGCCCTACTATGGTGGACCCTCCCTACAAACGCATTGAGCTGTACCTTAAGGGCTTGGTGCAAGAAATTCAAAGCCACATAACCTCAGCAAATCTTGGCTCCATTCAGCAAATCTTCAAGTTGGCTCATCGTCTCACTGATCAGGCAGTTGAGTAGAACAAACTGCCCAAACGTATTAGCGCCACTACTTCTGATGCACTTACCGACAACAAGCGAAAATGGGATGGAAACTCCAGTAAGGGTTCTGCTTCAGGTCAGTCTCAGCAGCGAAAGACTGATGACCACCAGAGTCCTGGTCAGCAATCCTCCGGTAATCAAGGACAGGGTGGATATCGAGGAAACCACCCAAAGTGCAACAAATGCAACAGACACCATAGTGATCAGTGCAACAAGGGACGCTGTCAGAGGTGTCTCAAGATGGGTCATGAAGCCAAGGATTGCAGGAGCTCACGGCCTGCAAATCAGAATCGTCAGCAGCAACAGCAAGCACCGCAGAATCAGCAACAGCAACAGGGCAACAGGGGATGCTTTCAGTGTGGCGCTGAAGGCCACTTTAAGAAGAACTGTCCCTAGCTGAACCAGAATCAGAACAACAACCAAAGGAACAAGGAACGGGAACCACAATGGAAATAACAACGGAGGCAACAATGGAGGTAACAATAATGGCAATGGTGCCCAAGGTCGTGTGTTCGTGATTGGCCAAGGGGAGGCAAGGAACGATCCCAACGTTGTGATGGGTAAGTTTCTTCTGGATGATTTCTTTGTTACTGTGTTATTTGATTCGGGTGCCGATACTAGTTATGTGTCCTTAAAAGTTAGCCAAATGCTTAAGCGCACTCCAACACTTTTGAACACCAAACACACGGTAGAAATAGCAAAAGGTAAAAGTCTTGAAGCCACACACATAGTTAAGGGCTGTAACCTTGTCCTAGCTGGTCAGACCTTCTCCATCGATCTTATTCCTATCGTTCTGGGTAGTTTCGACGTCGTAATCGGGATGGATTGGCTATCTCATCATCAAGCAGAGATTATTTGCAAGGAGAAAATCATCCGCATTCCTCGTCCTGGTAAAGAACCTCTCATATTTCATGGCGACAAGAGTGGTGCTGTTGCGAGCATCATCTCTTTCCTTAAAGCCCAGAAGTGTTTGCGAAAGGGCCACACCGCTATTCTAGCCCTCGTTTCTGATGCATCCTCAGAGGAAAAGAAGATAGAAGACATTCCTATTGTGCGCGACTTTCCTGGGGTATTTCCTGAGGAATTACCTGGTCTTCCGCCTCATCGCCAAGTTGAATTTCAAATCGAGCTAGCTCCTGGAGCAGCGCCCATAGCTCGAGCACCGTATCGTCTAGCTCCATCAGAACTTGAAGAACTGTCCACGCAACTAAAAGAACTCTTGGAAAAGGGTTTTATACGTCCTAGCTCTTCACCCTGGGGAGCTCCAGTCTTGTTTGTGAAGAAGAAAGACGGTACTTTCAGGATGTGTATTGACTACCGCGAGCTCAACAAGGTGACTGTGAAGAATCGGTATCCTCTTCCACGCATTGACGATTTGTTCGACCAGTTGCAAGGGTCGAGTTATTACTCTAAGATTGATTTGAGATCGGGATACCATCAGCTGAGAGTCCAAGAGGAGGACGTCTCCAAAACAGCATTCAGAACTCGTTACGGCCATTATGAGTTTCTAGTTATGCCTTTCGGATTAACGATGCACCTGCAGTTTTCATGGACCTCATGAACCGAGTGTGCAAGCCTTACCTGGATAAGTTTGTCATAGTGTTCATTGACGACATCCTGATCTATTCGAAAAGCCAGGAAGAACACGAGCAGCATCTGCGACTTATGCTGGAACTTCTTCGAAAAGAGCAGTTGTACGCCAAATTTTCGAAATGTGACTTCTGGCTTCGCGAAGTCCACTTTCTAGGCCATGTGGTAAACAAGGATGGGATTCATGTTGATCCATCCAAGGTTGACTCGATCAAGAACTGGCCTGCACCCCGTACACCAACCGAAATCCGCCAATTCTTGGGTTTGGCAGGATACTACAGAAGATTCATCAAAGATTTCTCCAAGATTGCGCAACCTCTCACCTCACTGACTCAGAAGGGTGTCACCTACCATTGGGGAGATGCACAGGAGTCCGCATTTCAGCACTTGAAGGATAGACTCTGTAGCGCACTTATCATCTCATTGCCTGAAGGCACAGACGATTTCGTGGTTTATTGCGACGCTTCCATCCAAGGACTTGGTTGTGTGCTGATGCAACATGACAAGGTCATTGCCTACGCATCACGCCAACTTAAGGTTCACGAAAGGAACTACACTACGCATGACTTGGAATTGGGAGCAGTTGTTTTCGCGCTTAAGATATGGAGACATTACCTGTACGGTACCAAGTGCACCATTTACACCGATCACAGGAGTCTCGAGCATATCTTCAATCAAAAGGAATTGAATACGCGACAACGCCGATGGGTAGAGCTCTTGAACGATTATGAATGCGCTATCAAATACCATCCAGGTAAAGCCAATGTTGTGGCCGACGCCCTCAGCCGAAAGGATACTATACCTAAGCGTGTACGTGCGTTACAGCTTACCATCCAATCTAGTCTTCCTGCCCAAATTCGTGATGCTCAGGTTGAAGCATTGAAAGCAGAAAACATCAGGGCTGAGTCCTTGCGAGGATCGAGGCAACGGCTAGAACAAAAAGAAAACGGCGCCTACTATGTTAACGGACGCATCTGGGTTCCACTGTATGGAGACCTACGCGAGCTGGTGATGGATGAAGCACATAAGTCTCGTTATTCAGTACATCCTGGTTCGGATAAGATGTACCACGACCTAAAGACTACATACTGGTGGCCTGGTATGAAAGCCAGCATAGCAACCTACGTCGGTAAATGCTTGACATGTGCTAGGGTCAAGGTCGAATATCAGAAACCATCTGGCCCACTTCAACAACCAGAGATACCTAAGTGAAAATGGGAGCAAATTTCCATGGATTTCGTTACTGGCCTGCCCAGATCTCAGCGCAGAAACGATACCATTTGGGTAATCGTGGATCGACTGACCAAGTCTGCACATTTTCTACCTATCAAGGAAACGGATAAGTTTTCTACTCTAGCAGACATCTACCTTAAGGAAGTAGTATCAAGGCACGGAGTGCCAACCTCCATCATTTCAGATCGTGACGCGCGTTTTACTTCTGAATTGTGGCAAGCTATGCATAAGTCTTTTGGCTCACGGTTAGATATGAACACCGCTTATCACCCACAGACAGATGGGCAATCTGAACGCACCATCCAAACCCTTGAGGACATGCTTAGAGCATGTGTAATCGACTTCGGCAATGGCTGGGAAAAGCATCTTCCGTTAGTGGAGTTTTCGTATAACAACAGCTACCACACCAGCATCCAGGCCGCTCCGTTTGAGGCATTGTACGGACGTAAATGCCGATCACCTCTCTGTTGGGCAGAAGTTGGTGACAGTCAAATCACTGGCCCAGAACTCGTAGTAGATACAACAGAAAAGATTGCTCAGGTACGACAGCGAATGGCGGCAGCTCGTGACCGTCAGAAGAGCTATGCCGATAAGCGAAGAAAACCACTCGAGTTCCAGGTTGGGGATCGAGTGCTACTCAAAGTCTCACCTTGGAAAGGTGTAGTTCGTTTTGGCAAACGAGGCAAACTCAATCCGCGTTACGTCGGACCATTCGAGATCATTGAGAGAATTGGCAAAGTAGCCTACAAGTTGAACCTACCGGAAGAACTCAGTGGAGTTCACAACGTATTCCATGTGTCGAATCTGAAGAAGTGTCTGTCAGATGAGACCCTCATAGTTCCTCTTAAGAAACTCACAATCGACGACCAGCTGCGGTTCGTCGAGGAACCAGTAGAGATTACGGATCAAGACGTTAAGATCCTCAAGCACACCAGGATACCTCTCGTCCGAGTTCGTTGGAATTCCCGTCGTGGCCCAGAGTATACCTGGGAACGAGAAGACCAAATGAAACTCAAGTATCCCCAGTTGTTTTGATTTTGTAAAAAGAGGATCTCTATCCTATTGGCCCAAAAAGCATAATATGATTACCCTAGGATTAGAAGGGTGCATATTTCCAAGACTCACCATCATTACTATCAAGCTTACACTCCACCTCTCTCCTCCCTTCTAAATTTCGGCTCACACCCCCCCCCCCTCCATAACCGAATTCACCATCACCTTCCTTCACCATCTCCATTTCTTTCACTAAAAGCTCTCTTTCAAGTGTGAAGTTCTTCCATAGAAGTGCAAGATTGAAGAGTTTCCAAGAAAGCTTGATTCAAGCTTTTGTCACCAACATTTCACCATCATCTCATCCTAAGATTACTACCCTAGCCTTGTGCTAGTAGTAAGTCTCTTCACACTCTTGTTTCACCTTGATTCTTGTTATGCTTGTTTGAATGTTCATGTCACCCAAAAGCTTAAACACTAAAATGTGAACTTAAAATTCTGCCTAAAAACCATATATAAAAAGGTTGTGTGAAGTTGAAATCTGGATGGTTTAGGGTTGGTTAAAGCATGATTGAATTTTTAACATTTGTTCATCAATAAACCATGGCTAGGATCTTCGTTTATGCACTTTTAGTCACCTCTACAATATAAACAGCTTGCTGAGTTGGATTTTCAGCCAACTTTAACAGGCTGTAACGGGATCATTTTAAATCGAAAAACGGATTCTCTGAAGCCTAAAATGAGTATTTTGGAATAACTAAACAAATGGTACTGGAATCATAATTTTTCGAGACCGTTTACTATTTTTAAAAGACTATTTTTGGACAGCAGCTCAAGCTGCATTTTTACTGCAGAAAAAAATGTGTTATTTTCGGAGTCATAACTTAAAACCTGAGTAAAATCAACTCATGGAATTTTTACAGTAGATAGACACCATTGTCAGGACGACCCTCCAACTGGAATTTTGTCAAACGGACTTACGATTAATTTTCAGTTAATATTTCCGTAAACTGCAATCAGAAAGTAACAAATCAGATTGCACTCAAGAAAATGATTTTCTATAAAATATGGGTAACGAACTAGACTTTGATATTTTTACATAATAAACTTTTGAACATATAGAATCTTCTGTAAAAATTTGAGAATTTTTGGAAAAGGTTAACTATTTTATTAAAATGCTCGAAAACAGTCCAGTTTCAATTAATAAAGCTGAAACGACATAAGTAGTGATTTGCGTGTCTAAATGTCGAGTGGGTTATTCGAGAATGCTATAGCATGTTATATGTCAATAAAAGTGTTATGTGCAATGTTGTATGTTTTTCTATGAGTGGGGAATAGATGGGAAACTTATATGGGCATGAACCGTTAAAGTGATGCATGTTATGTGATAGACACGTGTAGGGACTTTGTGTTCTATTTGAAATCACTAATAAACTAAGTGATAATTATACTAGGGCGTGATTGACCGACCTTGACTATTAGCTATATTTGAGAATCAAACCGAGCAACCAAGGTGAGTTCACACTCTTTCCAAGGCATGGGATTCCCGGTGGGTTGGGAATGGGATTGAATGGCTACTCGAACTATCATTACTATTAAACTAGTTACTACTGTCCTCGGATTGAAGGGCATGTACGTAAAGCCTACGTACACGACTATAAGACCATCAACTCTATCAATTTAAGTCCCTCATTTATCGACTTAATCGCCGAGGCCTATGGCGAGCGGGTCATTAGTTAATAGCGCTATTAGGTTTAACAAACCTCACACCGTGCCAGTCGGACGGGCGTGTACTAATGGACTATGGGCAAAAGGGTCAATGCTGATAGACATTGACTTAGGGCACCTCTTACATTTTCGTAGCAGTCGATACGCGTGGTCTAGTAACACATGGGAAGCCCCCACCAATCTTCGCAAACATGTCAGAAAGACCGCGATACGAATTTATACGATACACGATTTACAAAACAAACAAATGATTTACGAAGCGAATGCTATAACTAAACAACCAGCTGTGAATTCACTCAACTTTGTTGTTGACTCGTTGTTACATGCATTACAGGTCGCTAGATGCTTGGAGCTTGCACGAGGAAGGAGTCGTTGTGGTGTACGGACTGTTATGTTCTGTGCTTAATATTTAAATCCTTATGAACTTATTAAAATTGCGTTTTGGACTTTAAACTTATGGACTATGAATTTATATTTTGATATCACGTATTATGCTTCCGCTGTTTAATTTAAAACTTGGTTAACAGGCTTTTGGTCACCAATTGTATTGTGGTTGGTTTTATTTACTTAAAATACGTTGTTCAATATGATTGGTGGCTCGATCCTGGTCACGTCACGCCTCCAAGCGGTGGCACTCCGCATGGTGGATTTTGGGGGTGTGACACGTAACGGACATGGAGATTCGTCTGGAGGAAACGCAGCTCAAGGTATCCTTAAGACAATTTGGTAAGCATGGAGAAATTTATGAACGGTCTTTGTTTCATTATTTCTTCGATTGCTCACGTGTGAGTTGGTTAGATCAATTACAGGCTGCACCTTCGATTGCTCACTGAACTACGATGGCACTGGAGGTGCAGTGGCGTTTGTACACTGGACGGAAAAGACTAAAGCCACTATCCGTATGAGCAAGTGTACCGCGGATCAGCAAGTCACTTTTGCTACAGGGTTGTTTGTTGATGAAGCTCTGACTTAGTGGAACTTGCAAGTCCAAACTCTGGGTGATGATGTTGCATACGACATGACATGGGATGAGCTAAAAGAATGTATGAGAGAGAAATATTGCTCTCGTGCTAAACTCCAAAGGCTGGAGACTGAGTTTTGGCATTTGACCATGGAAGGTGCAGACATTACTGGGTATACACGAAGGTTCCATGATTTGTCTAGGGTGATCCCCTATATAGTGACTCCTGAATTTAAGCGCGTGGAACGCTACATTTGGGGACTGGCCTCAGAATTCCGCGGCATGGTAACTTCAGCCAAACCTTAAACAATCACTGAGGCTGTAACTCTAGCTGTCAGCCTTACTAAAGATTGTGTTTGTATGAAAAAGTTATCGTTGAACCCAACAGAAAAGACCGAGACGCTTGCTGAGTCGTCCGGTGACAAGAAGAGAAAGCATTCGAATCTGAATCAAGCCACCCGCAGCAACAACAAAGGTTCATACAACAAGAAGCGTGACACTAACCCACCTAAGGAGGCAAGAACCTTTGCAGCGGCAAATGATACTGCAGCCAAGGGATACCAAGGCACCCTGCCTAAATGCTAAAAATGCAGGTATCATCATGAAGGAGCTTGTCGCATTCCAAGATGCGACAAATGTGGTAGGTTGGGTCATCAAACAGAAGACTGTTGGGGAAAAGGAAAAGGCAATGCTAACAGAAACGGTGGTGGAAATGGAAGTGGCAATGGTAACCAGAATCGGAGTGGACCTGGGCAGAACCAAGGATGCTTCAGTTGTGGAAGCAAGGATCATTTCATGAGAGACTGCCCTAAGGGAAACAATGCTCAGGTTCGAGCATTTTTGATTGGAGCAAAGAACGCACGCGAGGACCCTAATGTGGTCACCGGTACGTTTCTCATTAACAATCACTTTGCATCCATACTGGTGCCGACTATAGTTTCATGTCTGTGGAATTTAAACGTATGCTTGGAATAGGATCGAGTAGATTAGATATTCGTTATTCTATAGAGCTAGCCAATGGTAAACTTGTTGAATCGGGCGAAGTTGTTAGAGGCTGCACATTGGAGCTTGGTGAACGAAGATTTGGCATCGACCTCTTACATATTCAATTGGGTAGCTTTGACGTAGTGGTTGGAATGGACTGGTTGTCCAACAACAAAGCTAAGGTTATTTGTCACGAGAAAATCATTCGCATCCCTCTGGCGAATGATGAAACTCTCATTGTATATGGAGATTAACGAGACGCGCCTCTACGAATCATCAGTTGCATGAAGGCACAGAAGTGCTTAAGGAAAGGATGTGTTGCTTTCCTAGCGCATGTTGTAGATAAGAAGGTCGTGGAGCCGAAACTCGAAGACATTCCTGTGGTGAAGGAATTCCCTGATGTTTTTCCCAAAGATCTGCCAGGATTACCTCCGCAACGACAAGTCGAATTCCGTATAGACTTGGTTCCAGGAGCCGCTCCTGTAGCCAAGGCACCCTATCGGCTTGCACCATCTGAGATGCAAGAATTATCTACACAACTCCAGGAGTTGTTGGATAAAGGATTCATAAGGCCAAGCTTCTCGCCCTGGGGAGCTCCAGTATTGTTCGTGAAGAAAAGGGATGGAACTCTGCGGATGTGTATCGATAACAGAGAACTGAACAAGCTCACAATCAAGAATCGATACCCGCTACCGAGGATTGATGACTTATTTGATCAGTTACAAGGATCAAGCTACTATTCCAAGATTGATCTTCGATCTGGATACCATCAGTTAAGGATACAAGAGGAAAGCGTACCAAAGACTGCATTCAGAACACGCTATGGGCATTACGAGTTTCTTGTGATGCCATTCGGACTGACAAACGCGCCAGCGGTATTTATGGATCTAATGAACCGCGTATGCAAACCATATCTCGATAAATTCGTGATTGTATTTATCGATGATATCCTGATTTACTCACGAACGAAAGACGAACATAAGCAACACCTCAGAACCATTTTGGAACTACTGAAGAAAGAGAAACTTTATGCAAAGTTCTCAAAATGCGAATTCTGGATTCGCTAAGTATAGTTTCTTGGTCACGTTGTGAATGAGAAGGGTATTCATGTAGACCCATCCAAGATTGAAGCCCCCAAAACCCCGACTGAAGTTCGACAATTTTTGGGCTTAGCGGGCTATTACCGACGGTTTATTGAGAATTTCTCAAAGATAGCTCAACCGCTGACAACCCTCACACAGAAAGACAAGAAGTACGACTGGGGTGGTAAACAGGAAGAAGCCTTCCAACTACTCAAAAATAAGCTATGCGATGCATCAATACTATCCTTACCCGAAGGAAACGAAGACTTCGTGGTATACTGCGACGCTTCGCGTCAAGGTTTGGGTCGCGTGCTCATGCAACGCCAAAAAGTCATCGCTTACGCTTCAAGACAATTGAAGGTGCATGAAAGGAACTATACCACTCAAGACTTGGAACTCGGCGCGGTGGTATTTGCCTTGAAGATCTAGCGACATTATTTATATGGTACTCGATGTACAATCTTCACAGATCACAAAAGCCTACAACACATATTCGATCAGAAGGAATTGAACATGCGCCAACGGCGATGGGTCGAGCTGCTAAATGATTACGACTGTGAGATTAAGTACCATCCTGGAAAGGCAAATGTTGTAGCGAGCGCATTAAGTCGAAAAGAAAGGGTTAAGACCCAAAGGGTTCGAGCATTGGAAATGACGATTCGGACGAACCTCACAGCACGCATTCGGGACGCGCAACAAGAAGCCCTTAAAATGGAAAACCGTAAAGCTGAATACCTACGGGGTATGTTGAAACATATGGTGCCAAATGAAGAGGGAGCCTTATACTTTAAGAAGCGTATTTGGGTTCCGCTCTATGGCGGTATTCGAGAAGTCATCCTTGATGAAGCTCATAAATCGAGATACTTGATCCATCCAGGATCGGACAAGATGTATCAAGACATAAAAGAATACTATTGGTGGCCAAGACTCAAGAGCGATATTGCTGTTTATGTTGGAAAATGCCTAACCTGTGCTAAGGTTAAGGCTGAATATCAGAAACCATCCGGCCTACTACAACAACCAGAGATACCCATGTGAAAGTGGGAACAAATCTCGATGGACTTCATAACAAAATTACCCAGGACCCCTAGAGGGCACGATACGATATGGGTAATAGTTGATCGATTAACGAAAGCTGCACATTTCCTACCAATCCGAGAGAAGGATAGCACCGGAAAGCTTGCTGAGATATACTTAAAAGAAATTGTGGCACGTCATGGAGTGCCTATCTCAATTATTTCAGACAGAAATGGACGCTTTGTCTCAAGAATCTCGCAATCCTTTCAGGAAGCCTTTGGATCTCAGCTAGATCTAAGCACGGCATTCCATCCACAAACAGACGGTCAGAGTGAACGGACCATACAAACGCTAGAAGATATGCTTCGCGCATGTGTTATGGACTTAGGCGGCAGCTGTGATACTCACCTACCTTTAGATGAGTTTTCCTACAATAATAGTTATCATACAAGCATAAAAGCCGCACCGTTCGAAGCTCTGTATGGCCTCAAGTGCTGATCGCCCTTATGTTGGGCAGACGCTGGAGATAAACGAATGGTTGGTCCTGAACTTGTACAAGAGACAACCAACAAGATCATACAGATCCGAGAGCGTATTATGGCGGCCCGAGATCAACGAAAGAGCTACGCTAATCGAAGACGAAAACCATTAGAATTCGAGGTGGGAGATAATGTTTTGTTGAAGGTCTCACCTTGGAAGGGCGTAGTGTTGGTGCAGTTGTCTGTCGACTACATCTTAGTTCGAGTCTTAGGTTAGGGCTGAGTTTACGGTGAACGGAAATCAGGAAATTATGTATTTGATAGGTTCGCTTATAGGTCTAGTCAGGAGGTCCGCTTATATGATCATAAGCATGTAGGTTCGCTTATTTGATCATATAGGTTCGCTTATATGGATCTGTCCATATAAGCAAACCCATAAGTCTATAAATAGGTGTCATTCAAGCGGATCTGTGGGCGTGTTTTGTATGTGAAACGGCGAAGCCCTGCCTGTTTGTCTCCGGAACTTGTATATTTGTCAGATAATCAATAAAGGAGACGTTAAGTAGTGAAATCAAGCTGAACAAAGAATAAATCAATGAATTCCGCCTCTGATTTAGTCTAGGCACTCTTCTGATCGACTCGTCAGGTCATCAAACGTTCCTACAGGTGGTATCAGAGCTCAGGAGGAAGAGTTCTTACCGTTTAGCTCGATTTTCGCTCAAAATTCTGATCTCTACACCTTCTTTTATCAGTTCAGGGAGTTTTACCTGTTAAAATTGGATCAAAATCTCACAGGTTGTGCATTACTGGACATAGATAAACCCTTGAAAGTTTTGGACTAAATTACGGACTAAAAATGGGTGAAAACATGTTCGAAATGAGATCCGCTTATATGAACAGTCAATAGATTCGCTTATTGGACTGGTTCAGGTTCGCTTTTTGAACATATTGTCAGCAGGTTCGCTCCAAATTTCAGTAAAGATTCGCTTATTGGACTGGTTCAGGTTCGCTTTTTGAACATATGTCAAAAGGATGAAACGTTGGAAGAAATGGAAACACGATTTAAAATATTAACGGACAATTTGTGGAGAAAGGGTATTAGAATGTCAAATGATGAACACATATTGAAATTGACAACTGCATTACCTGCTAAATGGGATGAATTCATGGTTGAGCTAAAAAAGAAAGATTTTTTTCAAGAGCTTTATCCATATCAGTTCTTTAATGAGATTAATGCAAAGTTTCGTAAGGAAGAAAAGAAAAGGAGGGATTTTTTGAACGAAATGGAAAAGAATTTAAATAAATTGGAATTGGATGTACTTACTGAAATTGATAGAAAAATTCGTGTGTTGTGCAGGAACATACAAGATGGAAACAAAGGATATTTCAAATGCTGAGGAATCTGTAGAGTTTGCATCTACGAGTTCTGCATCAGTGTGCTCTAAATGTGACGACTTCAAGACTGATAATGACAAACTCTTGAAGGATGCGGAAAGTTTCACATCGGAAGTCAAGAAGTTGGAAGACGAGAAGCAAGTTGATGTTAAACAGATTCTTATGTTGCAGGGAAATTGTGAGAAGTTGAAAGCCGAAAATGACAAACTGTTGGTTGGTTTGAACAGTTTGACATTTGAAAACAAAAAGTTGAAAGAAAAAGAAAGAGTTTTTGAAGAAAAAGTTAAAGGTTTTGAAATTGAAAAAAAACAAGAAGTGAAAAAGAATTTCAAAATCAAATGAAAATTCTTGAAGATGGGAGAAATATTTTTAGTCAAAACAACATTGAAAAGCAAAAATTGATCAATTCCCATCTTCAGAAAATTATTAAACTTGAAAAAGAATGTGAATGTGCTAGAAAGAAAACTGAAGAGTTGGAAAAAGAGCTTGAAAGCAAAAAGAAATCTTCAGAAGATGAGGATTTCTGGATTAAGCTAGAAAACAAGAATTTGAAAGCAAATGAATCAAAATTCCAAGAACAGATAAAAATTCTGGAAAATGAAAAGTCTGTTCTTGAAAATTTGAAGAATGAGAATGAAGAAACAATCAAGACTCATTTTGGGAGAATATCTCGGCTTGAAAGTGAAGCTGAGAATTAGAGGAACAAAATTGAGGAACTTGAAAAGAAATTGAAAGGTTTTGTGACTTCATCTGAGTTTTTGAATATTCCCTGTCCAAAACCGATCAATTCAGTTCCAATAAGTGACGATGTCACAAACTTTGACAATGTCAAAGTTGAAGATTGCGATGAGAAATCTGATGATGTAAATGAAAAATTAGAAAAACAAAAATTGTTTTTAAAATTAAAAGAAAAATTTCAGAAAACTGTTCTACAATCGACTGAAAAAGGTGAATGTTCTAAACAAAGTCCTTTGAAGAAGAAAGTGGAACAGAAACAAAAAGATAATAAAAGTTCATCAGATCGATCATCCAATCGTAATGAAAAATTACAAAAAGTAAAAAATGAAAACTAAAAAATTGTTGGTAATAAGTGGTGCAGGTTGGACCACAGTGCTGAAAAGTCAAAACCAGCAAACTTGAGAAAGGAATACCACCAAGCCAGACAATGCTATGATCTGAGCGTTTGGTGTGAAGGTGGTATACGGTACGATAACAGAGTGTGTTACCGATGCGGATATCAAGGACACATTGCTGTTAACTGCTGGAATTGGAGTTATGAGACTAGAAGATGCTACAATTGTCAGATCAAAGGTCACATTGCCAGAGATTGCCCAAGGAGATCGAATGAAAGATTGAGGGCTAAGTCTCAGAAATTGGCAAAGATTCTAGTCAAAGTCAAGCCCCATGAACAGAAGGTTCTAAAACCTAAAGTTCAAGATCAGACAATTCAAGAAAAGAAAGTTAAACTTTCACAGGGGCAGAAAGACAGACTGAGGAAAAAGAGGAAGAAGGCAAGAGAGTATCTCGAGAAGATTTTGTCCTCGGGTTCATCCGTTGGAAAGAATAAGAGTTCTGATGAATCAGCTTCCTCGGCTGCAAAGTCAAGCAAGATGAGTTCATTAGATACAAATCTGAGGACAAAAGAGGAAAAGAGGAAGAAGAAAATGGTCGGCGATGAATCTGACAGGTCAAAGTCAGACAAGCCACCTGCGGGCAATGATTCTGGTTCATCAAAACCAGAGGAGCCATTGGTTGAGGTAAAAAAGGAGAATTCAGATTTAACAATGGATGATGCAAATTTTCCACCATTGTTGAATAAGAATTCGAAATCACCCAAGGACCGTCAGGCTTGGGTGAATCTGTTTAAATAGAAAAACCTGACTTGCCGGAGCTCCCAGGTTGGTAAGCGTGGAGCATGAATCGGCATCTTTCTTAAAATTTTATTCGGTAACATCATTCATTCAAAAGGTAAAAGGTTTGTTTGTGATTGATTCAAGTGGTTCAGATTTTGAATCAGATCAATCCTACAAGTGGTTAATCAAGGTCATTAAATTGAACTTGACTTAACTACATGATTTGATCCTCTGAATCTACAAATGTTTAGTAAACAAACTAATTTTCCGGAAAAACCATTTTGACTAAAACAAACTTAAGTGTTTTGAAATCATAATGGGAAAATAGTTTGTTGAGAGGGGGAGTTCTGATTGTTTACGCCATGTGGATGGAGAATTGATGCGATTCTCATCAAGTTGTCAAATTTGTACAGTTTGTTTCAAATTTTCCCAGAAAATCAAAATTGAAACATATTTTGATTTTAGGGGGAGTAAAATTTTAAAAAAATTAGAAAATTTGAAAATGTAAAAAACATTGAAAAATTAAAAATGAGTTTTGGTGCAAATAGGGGAAATGATAGTATATCAGCTAGACTGGCACAGTACGCTAAAGATTTGTAATGTATAAATGCAATTAAGCAGTCTCGCTAAAGATGTGTCGATAGGTTTTCACAGAATTAGTAGATCAGTTTGGGATATAAACATAAATTTCACTTACGTCTACGTGGGGAACACCTCCAGGATATATAGGTAATCCCTGAAATTCTGTTTGAAGGGTCCCGTATTCTGAGATACTAGGTCTTTTTGCTCAGTGATATCTGGGGTATTATCCCGGGACTTCTCCTGTATGGAAGTACTTACCTAGTCCCCGGATAATACTTTCTGCAAAAAGCTTTGAAATACAAGCTCGCCCTCAGCAATCTGATTAAACAATAAAATTGATAATATTTGCTGTTGTAATAAAAGATCCTCTAAAGGGGACCCACCTTAAAGTCGAAGCCGTCATCTCTCTGCGTATACGGAAGTATCGACCTGAGCTCTCACGGCCCTCGCACATTACCCCTTTACAGATATCAGCTGTGGTATACTCACCTGTAAGACTGAATACCGGGGTCTGGATATATGGGAGTATATACTGAGGTGGGACACATGTAGATGTTTAAGTTCTAAAACACTAAATATGTATCCCGAACAGGTTGAACATTTTATGAGAATTTAAGTGGATCAATATATCGACAATCAACGCGAACTGTTTAAAAGCTTAAAATGAAATAACAGCTTAACGGTGCTAGTGTTTAGTCAAACAGCTGATATGATCCTCTTCCACGAACTCACAAAAATATGTTTGTATATATTTTATTTCTGCATTTTAATTGATGTTATTGCATTTGTGTTTCATATTTGAAAAATCCAAAAAGATTTTCGACAACTGATGTTGGAGAGCTAAAATTCAAAATCTCAAAAGCTAAACAAGATGAATAGTTGGTTTGGTTAAAGTGATTTGAAATGGTTAATCAGATTTTGGAAAGTTTAATAAATTGTTAAATGTGAAAAATTCTTGAATATTCTTAAATGATTAGTTGATTCATTAAGTTGAATCACAATTGTGTTTGTTTGTGATAGATTGTTTGAGTTGTGCAGGTTTCTGATCCTGTTGCTACGGAAAGCCAGGAGATACATCAGAACCTGAGAAGAAGTTTAAACTAATAAAGCCAGGAGTTGATTTCAATGGTGATAACGATTTCCAGACGGTGATCCCAGCATGATGATAGGGGGAGTCTGATGAAAGTTAGAGCCAGAGAAAGATCCAGGTACTTTATTCCAGGAAGAGTTCCTGAAGAAGACCGATCAAGATTGAAAAGCTGTCAATGTTTGAAGACTCTCACTGAAGATTCCGTCAACATTCAAGGGGGAGTCTGTTGGTGCAGTTGTCTGTCGACTACATCTTAGTTCGAGTCTTAAGTTAGGGCTGAGTTACAGTGAACAGAAATCAAGAAATTATGTATTTGATAGGTTCGCTTATAGGTCTAGTCAGGAGGTCCGCTTATATGATCATAAGCATGTAGGTTCGCTTATTTGATCATATAGGTTCGCTTATACGGATCTGTCCATATAAGCGAACCCATAAGTCTATAAATAGGTGTCATTCAAGCGGATCTGTGGGCGTGTTTTGTATGTGAAATGGCGAAGCCCTGCCTGTTTGTCTCCGGAACTTGTATATTTGTCAGATAATCAATAAAGGAGACGTTAAGTAGTGAAATCAAGCGGAACAAAGACTAAATCAATGAATTCCGCCTCTGATTTAGTCTTAGCACTCTTCTGATCGACTCGTCAGGTCGTCAAACGTTCATACACGTAGTCAGATTTGGAAAGCGTGGAAAGCTGAATCCACGATACATCGGACCATTCAAAATCTTGGAAAGAATTGGTACAGTGGCATACAAGTTGGAATTACCCGAAGAACTTAATGGAGTACATGATACGTTCCATGTATCCAACCTCAAGAAGAGTCCAACACAAGAAAACGTGATCATCCCTGCGGATGAAGTGCATATTGATGACACCCCCCGATTTACAGAACAACCCGTAGAGGTTACAGACTGGAAAGTCAACAAGACCAGGAGGAGCACTGTCAAACTTGTCAAAGTACGTTGGAACTCTAAGCTCGGACCCGAGTACACATGGGAATGTGAAGACCAGTTTAAAGAAAATTACCCCCACCTGTTCAAGTAGACTCCTGCGAGAGTTAGTTCAGCTTGAATTTCGGGACGAAATTCTTTTAATGGGGGGAGACTGTGACAACTAGCACCAAACCGGTAATTTCCGTACACTTTAATAATTATTTAATGACTATAATTATGTGCTTAAATGTCAACATTGTCTGATTACATACTAGACAAGTGAATTCATGCACGTTTTATACTACAAGAATTACTTTATGCATTAATGAACAGCGTTGCGTCAGAAATACTAGTAAACTCACCGGTAAGACACATTATGTCAACAATTCTGCCAAAAGCAGTTAGACAATAGAGTTGGAGCCTAGGTGTAGGTCCAACGACAAGAATACATTAAAACCCAAGAGTACATACAAGGGTTAACATATAGGCTTAACGGAAGCTAAAATACGCACTAAAAAGTACCCGAAACACACTTTAAGTGCAGAATTTTATTAAATTCAGCTATAAATCAGCTTTTAACACATAAATGTTATGCAAATTCATGATTTATCATCCAGAATACTTCCCTAAGTTTCGGGAATTGAAAGGGTTACGAAAGGATACTTAAACGACACTAAACGGTGCAATTTAGCACTTTAACGAACTGGTATCTAACCGAACAACCGGACTTTACCCGGAACACAAAAATATTACTAGAAGTATTGTTTATTTATTTCTGAACTAGTTATGATCCCCGAACACCCTAACACCAACTAAAATATCAAGCAACTAACTAACCTAACCAAATACTTAGAATTGGATCATAAACTAACTAATTGGTTAAGAATTACACTTTACCCCCCCCCCCCCCCATGTGTGGTGGACGGTCAAGGAGGCCCCACCAAAATCACCATTAAATCTTATGTGATTTTCCTAAATCCTCCTAAGATATGCCAAGATCATGTTTGTACTTTGTGAAACACATGATCCTTTGGATATTAGAACTTCAAGTTTATAAGTGCACTTAACTTAATCATCTTCTCCACAACACCCCACTCCTTTCTTTCCCTTGTTCTCGGCCGCCCCCTTATCACCATACCACCACCACTTTCTTGCAAGCACCATCCAATCCAAGTGTACTACAAGGTGATACAAGGTGTCTAACGAAGCTCGGTGCTCACGGAACGTGAAGGACCTCATTCGTTTGCTTTTATCCACCACATTTTCACTAGTGTTCTCCCCTAGCTTTAAGCTAGTTGTAAGATCCTTGAACACCCTTGTTTACTTCTATTTTTAGTGGTTAAAAGACTTGTTATGTTGAAAACCTTAAGAACACTAAAGAATATGAACATGAATCTTGAACATAAGTCTTACACATAATGAAATAGTGATGAAACTAGGTGTTTAGTGTATAAATGATGCTTGTTTGTTGAAATGATGATGTTGATCATCACATAAAGCTTGCTAGATTGTGATTAAACACATGATCTAGCAAGTTGGGAGATGATTATGTAACAACATAAAATGATCATCTTCTTGATTGAACATGAACTTGAAAGCAAAATGATTTCTTGGAAAATAATAATCAAAGTAAGCTAGTAAACTTGTAAACCTAAGATGTATGAATGATTTTCCAAGAGAACCAAGTTTAAAATATGATTTTTAGAAGATCTTGGTTTTTACTTAAGCCTACACTATTTTTATTAGAAAAACAAGTGTTTGAACACTTATGAAACAAGAAAAATACAAAAGAAACATTTTTAGAAAAATCATCCTAGAAGTTGTAAATGACTAAATCCTTCAAGAATGAGATTTACAAACAAACAACCATGTTTTTAAGGGTAACTAAACCTACTAAATAACATGGTAAGTTACTACAAGTTTTTACAAGAACTTAAAGTTCATGATGTATTATGTTTTGCTTGATTTTAGCACTTGATAAGCGTTGAGTAAGTTGTTGATTGTTGTGATGATTTTAAAAGAAAATAAACACATGTTTTGAAAATATGGGAAACCTCCATTTTTAGGGGAAACTATGTCAAAATTTTTATAAATTCTGATACTTAGAAAAATATAAGTTTTTGAGAAACTTATTTCCTAAAAATGTATCTAAAAACATTTACCAAGGTTTCCCTAATTTTTGTGTTAAGAAATGATGATTTCTTCAAAATTAAAATTGATATTAAGTATGTATATTTTTGAGAAAAATATATACATTTATTGATCACCAAATTTTGCGCTAAGTGTATGTAGTATGTATTATGCGTGATAGTGTATTAAGACTTGAAAATACACTAAGTACTCCTAAGAGGTAAAAATACATATATAACATACTTAGACAATTACAAGAGAATATATTTATGAAAATATATTACTTGATAGAATAAATAACTTGGATCACATATAACATACTTAGACAAATACAAGAGAATATATTTATGAAAATATATTACTTGATAGACTAAATAACTTGGACAAGTTATGAACATGAAATGAAGTTTCGGATAAAATACATAATTCGGGTGAAAAATACAAGATACTTATATTTATTTTTTTGAGAAAATAATATAAGTAAGATACATAGTTAAAAATATAAATTATTTTTAACACAAGAATACATATACAAAAGATAGTGACTTATACTTGTGCGATACAACTCTAGTGACTAACGTTAATAAAACACGTTTAGATCACGATGCTAGATAAGCAAATCCGGTGAAGCTTACGATGCAGGAACGCAAAGTTGTGAGTTCATGCTCCCCCTTTTCTATTAACCGTTTTCCGTTTGATAACTTCGGGGGTGAAATACATGTTACAAATATTATAATGTTTACAAATGGTATGATGGATACAAAAACAAGAATCACTCTTGGTGATAACTAGTACCAAGTATGATGTGTTTTGAGAAAATGATACGAGAAATGATACATGATACGAGAAATGGTGTCACAAATAGGGTACCGTAAGCACCATTAATCAATAATATACATAGACCGCAGAACAAAAGGTTAGATCTAACGGGTTTTGGGCAGCCACACTCTCGGTGAGAACGAGTACCAAGTAGTGCTTTTGTGTCTCAGAATCGACAACTAGAAGAATGCCTATGGTTTGGTTGCTTCCTAGGTCGTGTCACATGTTAATGGCCTTGCAACCCGTTAACAACTTGATTTATATAAGAGTACATGATTTATACAAGAATACTTGATTTATACAAGATACATACCATGTTTTTCATACAATGTTTACAAACGTTCAATACAAGAACTGCATGAATTCACACCAACATTATGTTGACGTTTTTCCAAAACTCACATGTATTTCAGGTAACTAAGGTGGATGTGCGCGCGGTCTTACTCATGCTCTTGGATGTCGTTTATGTTTACTTTCGAATAAAGTTGTAAACTTTTAGACAATATGCTGTCTCGTGATGTAAACACTTAACCTATATTTTCAGTAATGTAATGCTTTGGGTATTTGAAGTTATTTTTACGAGCATGTAGTATGTTTACCTTTCGTATGCAATGAGAACCTTTCATGATTACACCTCGTGCTTCCGCCTAAGAAAGGGGTGTGACAAGGTTAGTGGTCTACAAGTTGATTATTGTGATTAACGTGATTGGGCCTTTTCAAAATGTTGAACAGAGTTTCGCCAATAGAGTTTCGTCGCCACTATCTTGGCGAAAGTTGGTGTTTCGCCAACAGAGATTCTCAGCCCAACTTAATCCCCAGGCCCAACCCACTTTCCTTAGATTATAAGCGTGTACTGTGCATACTTTACATTCATATTACAACCCTAACTAATTCTTAAGAGGCGACAGCAGTGGAGCCTAGGCATAGATCTACAAAACAACTTATTCATTCATCGATTAGTAAGTTATATTTGTTATCAACCCTTGTTGATTATGTGATTGTAGTTTCTTGATTACAGCTTGTATCCATATCGTAACATATAATAATTGTGAATGGTGAATGTATGATTATAGTTTCTTGTTAATTATTCTTGATCATGTGTAGATTGTTATGATTTGCTATGCCGATCTCTGTTTATTATGATTCGGAATTGTCATGTGCTGAAATGAATGATGATTTGAGGTGTATGATCTGATGTACAGTGTGTTGATTGTTGTATGGATGATGATAGATCAGGGTACTGTATTTATGTAATTGGGTGTGTATTGTTTTGCATAATGATTGGTGATGCTAAACTGATGATAATCATAACCAGACGTGCTCGCATGATGAACTTAGAAATCAATTGGACTGAGATTGGCAATAGGGTAACTGTGAACACTAGGGTTTAGACGAATGATGAAACTGGTTGGGTTGACAACGACGAAAGATGGACTTTCGGCACTCCCTTACCTCGACGAAACATATAGTGTTTCGTCATGATGAGGTGACGACGAAACATATGGTCTTTTGTCGGGGTTTTTCTCCATGAAGCTGAACGACGAAACATATGGAGTTTCGTCGGGATGCAATCTGAGAACAAATGTACAGAACGATTAATATAGTTTATCATGTGTTGGATGTGAATATTTGGTGATGCGATTTCGTTGGTACTTGATGACACCTTTAGTTGGAAAATAGGAAACATGTGAATAATCAATTTAACTGTTGAACACTATCGCATGGTATGCATGTGTAATGGGAACTGATTTATGTGATTAACAAACCCATTCGTTAAATGCTATTTAAGAGTTTAGTACATGAGGTGTGAACTATAAAGGAATTGGGTATGCGCTACATGTCAAACTGTGATTGTGGATAGATGCAAACTGTAACTAACGTTGTTAGTAACCCTTGCTGGAAACATGAACTTGTGATTATAAACATGCTTGAAATCTAAATGTTTGCTATGTGATACATGATTTGGGATACGTGATTGTGAAACTGACTACTCTTGGTAACCACAGTAGGGTTTGGTTGACCAACTGGGAACGGGTAATGTAACGTAACATACTGAGCAAATCTAAGGTGAGTTCACTGCTCTTTTTCCAAGCATGCGTCCCGGGGAGGGACATCTGGTAAACGTTCCGGGGAGGAATGCTGGGTTATTGGGATGTTTCTTAATACTCGCATATCTATCAATCAAGTCCCATCTACCGATTGTTATCGGGGAGGCAACGGAATATTAGTTAATAGCGCTATTTAGGCTTGGCAACCTCACACCGCACTGGGGAGGTTGGGAGTGAACTAATGATCCCAGTCTTGACCATTGCTTTGATAGAGGCAATGGGCTTTGGGCAAAACAACTTTAAGCCATCAGCGATTAACGAGTTATTACAACATCAAATCATTGAATCGTTTTATACTCATATCTGGTAACTAAGCACGTTAACAAAACTTTGAACTCACCAACGTCGTCTAACACACTTGTCTGCATGCTTGGAGGTCTATAGGTTATATCATTTGTAACTTGCTGTCTGGAAGGCTGGAGTGGTCATGGGTCGAGTTACATGGAATTGCAACACAAGTCTAATGGTTTACTTACGCATAGTTTATGAAACAGTTATGCTTCCGCTGTGTACAATGAATTATATGTAACACTTTATGTTAATGAATGAAAGTTTTATTTAATTATATTTACGAGTTCAATGTGATTGGTGGCTAAGATCCTGTAGGATCGTATGCAGACCCGAACGAGTCGTTCAGAGGTGTTTTCGTCAAGTACAGGTGCGGAAAACAAGTAAATGACGTAGGAATAGCTAGTATATCACTTTAAACTCCTTTTCTATTGATTTGACGATGAGTACAACCTGTTTTCGATCCGGCAGCACTTCTAAGGATATTTATACTAATCTGGAACCGCTTATTGGACAGGCCCAATAAGCAGTCCAACATGACACATAAGCGGCCTACATTGATGTCACATCAGCGATCCATACATGACCGTTCGAGCGACCCACATACCTAATGGACTAATGAGCGGCCCAACAATCCTAAACCTATACAATCTCACTATTTCTCGTATATTGTGCCCAGATCTAACATTTAAGACTAATGACTCGATACAAGACGTAATCAGCAGATGTAGTGCACCAACAGACTCCCCCTCAGATGTTGATGGAGTCGACTATCGAGTCACACCATGCTGTATCTTCACATCTTCAGTCTTGATCAGTCTTCGAGCTTTTCTTTCTCTATCTACAGACTTCCCCTCTCGATTTGCTGGTATTCCTTTGATCTTCAGCAACATCTTCAGGATCGTTGTCTGATCTACACAGGCCTTCAGAATCGAATAACCTGGCTTTAAAAACACTTTAATTCTCTTGATCAGATCTCTTGATTCCTGCACAATCTTAACCCAGAAATAAATTTTCTAGATTTATCACATATCAACAACCTGTGCATCAACCCATGACTCTCTCTCACCAATCTATGATGAACCACTTGAAGAAGGTTAGATTTATCAAAAACAATTAGATTTATACAAACACTCCCCCTCAAATACTGTTCATCATGTTTAGCACTCGGAATTTTGAAAATCAGTTTTCCAACATCAGTTGTCGAAAATCTTTTTGAATTTTTCAAAATTTATGCTAAAAAAACACAAAATCTTTTTGGATTTTTCAATGTGAGAACATAAAATGCAGAAATAAACTATTTACACACAATATTTTTGTGAGCTCGTGCAAGAGGATCATATCAGTTTATGAGACAAATCAACAACACCGTTAAGCTTGATTTCATTTTTAGTTTTAAACAATTTACCTAGATTGTCAGTATGTTTGTCCTCTTAAATTCTCAACACAAATTTCAATTGATTCGAGATACGATGTTAATGTTTTAGAAACTTAAACTTAATTGTGTATCACTCCACTTGAATATACTCCCGTATCCAGATCCCAAATATTCAGTCTTACAGGTGAGTATACCACAGATGATATCTGTAAAGGGGTTAGATGCGAAACCGTGAGAGCTCAGGTCAGAACTTCCGTTCAGCAGAGAGATGACGGCTCGACTTTTGGTGGGTCCCCTTTAGAGGATCTTTTTGCATTTCAACAGCAGCGACTATCAATTTTATTGTTTCATCAGCATGCTGAGGGCGGCGCTTTTTCAAGCATTTGCAGAAAGTATTATCCGGGGACTAGGTCAGTACTTCCATACAGCAGAAGTCCCGGGATAATACCCCAGATATCACTGAGTATAAAGACCTAGTATCTCAGAATACGGGACCTTTCAAACAAGATTTCGTGGGTTACCCATATATCCAAGAATAGTTACCCACGAATTAAGCAAGTTTGATTCAGGTTTATATCTCGTTTCAATTTACTAGATGTGCGAAAATCTACTGACACATCCGCAGTAAGATTGTTTAACACCTTTTAACTTTTCATTTCTTTAGCGTGCCGTGATAGTCCACTGATGTACTATCATTTCCTCTTATTCGCAACAAAACTCATTTTAGAATTTTATCATGTTTTTGGCTTTTTCAAATTTTCAAATGTTTTTTGGATTTTCTGAAATTTCCCTACTCCCCCTAAAATGCAAACACATTTTAAAGAAAATTTGAAAACTTCTAAAAATATGACCTACTGAAAACATAAAAAGTAAAACAAACTATACAGAAACTTGACAACCGACACTGAATCACATCAAATCGCCATTCACTAGGCATAAACAATCAGAACTCCCCCTATCACAAATCATTTTCTCATTTAAATTTCAAAACATTTAAGTTTGTTTTAATCAAAATGGTTTTTCCGGAAAATGAATTTGTGTTGATAATAACCACTTGTAGGTTTATCAATTTAAAAACGGGGTTGTGGTTCATCATCTTGTCTTTCTTTTGCCATGAATAGTAAATCAAGTACAATTTAATGTCCCTGATTTACCATTTGCATCTAAGGACCTCTGTAACACTTGTAAATGTAAACACTTCAAAGTATACAAACATCTCAAAATTTAACCACAAATACCACCTGTGAGATCAAGATTACCACTTGTAGATACCCAACAACTACCACGTGTAGGAATATTACGTCTACATCACCATTTTTCAACCAGAATGCCGATTCCTTCTTCACACTAACCATCCTGGAAGCTCCGGCATAGTCCTTCAACCTGTAAACAAAACATTCAAGCATTAAACACAATCATTCAAACTTCTCAAATACTAGAAAAATGCCGATTCATGATCCACGATATAAACTTGGGATCTCCAGCGTAGTCCTTCGACTATTCTGGGAAGCAAACTTCCCTCCAAGTCTTCTCAGACTTGAGGACTTTCAACTCTTCAGCTGTAGGGTTGTATGTCGCCTTTTTAGTTGCGTAAAAATCTTTTACCCCTTTAGCTTTTCCACTCAACATTTTCTCAAATATCTTCTTAACATTCCCGTTGAATGTTTTCTCGACATCAAATTCCGTTTCATCATCATAAAATTGATTTGAAATTTCAATTTTTCCAATTTCCTTCATAACCTCCTCAAACTTCAATGATGGAAGAACATCATCATTTTCTGAACTTTTCTCCATAACTTGTGGCTCTTCTGGCTTTGTGGAACCAGATTCATCGCCGACTTTCACTTCACCCTTCTTCGCAACCCACACTTGGTTGTCATTTCCTTGTCTTTTGTAAAATGTTGTCTTTTTCTTTTTCTTTGAACATTCTCCAACTTCATTTTTCGAATTCTTAAACATTTTGGATTTCTCAGCTTTTTCTTCAACTTTATCTTTCATCTTCTGAGAAGCTCCCTGTTTTGCTTTGATATCTTTCGAACAATCCGATGCAATGTGACCGGCTTCATTGCATTTCAAACAAGTTTGAGCATTTCTCGGATGAAATACTCCAGTTCCATTCTTTCTCTTTTCAGCAAGAAACTCTTTATTAGTTTGTCTCCAAAATGGTTTCTGCTGTTCATCTTCCGAGCTTCCACCTGTCACAAATTCAGATTTCTTTTTAGAATTTTTCATATTTTTATTATCTTCTGGTGGAATAAAGCCTAAACCTTTCTTTTTGTAGCTACGATTTTGGTTGATTTTCTTAGGAAATCCAGAACCAGAATTGTAACCCTTTTTCTTGTTTAAACGTTGTTGAACTCTGGAAGTATACTTTTTAGGTTTTTCAAAATTTTTTAAAACTTTTAACTCAGGAATATTAACCTCTATTAGTTTAAAAGTTTTGTTGATTAGATTCGTTTTAACACTTAAAATTGGAAACTCTTTGTTGTAATATAATTTGTCAGAACCATTCAAAGTATAAACAACTTCGAATGCTTCATCATTCAAATCAGCTTTTGATAACAAAAACTCTTTACTATAAGACTGTTTAACCGACGAATTTTGACTGTTGACTGACGACTTTGACCCTCCAGACTCAGATTTTGACTCGGTCTCCTCATCAGTATCCAACACCTGATCGACCACCTTTTTGATTAGAACAGACTCATGATCAGTATCGGACAAGGTAAACGTCACATCAATATTTTCTGGTAAAACGTCAGTTGTGTCGGTTTTAAGCTGTATATTGACTGCTTTTGCAAGTTGTTCCTCATTTGGTTTCCTAGGTGAATACCCATCCCAAATTGGAGGCGGACACTTGTTATAGCTAACGGTCGGTTTCTTACCACAATCTTTCTTTTCTTTCGGCTTCTCAGCTTGAAAAGCTTCCATACCTGCAACAGTTGGGTAAACACGATCAATAACATAATCAGAGGTAGAATAGCTCAACAATAACCTCCTAATCCTCTCATTTTCAATCTTTTCTTTTTCCAACTCTTGCTTCCATTTGGCACTCTCTTCAATGTAAAAATTTATAGCTTTTTGCTTCGACATTAAAGTTGCATTCATCATTGTCAGCGCCTGTTCTCTTTCTGTGTTTGTCTTTTGGAGGCCAGTTACTGTTTTGTTCAACACGTCGTAAGATTCCTTCACATAATTGAGATTGACCAATAACTGCTCTTTCCTTTTCTCGTAATCAGCTATGATGTCATCTTTTGTTGCACATTCTTTGCAAGCTTCTAGACACTTCTCACAGGGCTTGATGACTTCAACAATTTTTTCAACTTCGACTGTTTTCACAACTTCTACCACTCTCTCTACTTCAATCACCTTTTCCACTTCAATCACCTTTTCCTCTTTCACAGTTTCTGTAATCTCTTCAGCAACACTTTCAACATTCTGAATTTCACCTTCATATCCAGATTGTTGATCTTTTTCAGCTCGTTCCTCTGCCAGTTTCTCCATTTTTTCTGCAAAATAGAAATGAAAACTATTAGGAGATAATTGAGATTTTGCAATATTTATATGTTTCTCTTCTTCATCATCACTGCTGCTTAGATCAGGTGAACGATCAAAATGTACAGACTTATCAGAATCACCATCTGATACATCAGAATCCGATGGTGTTTTGTCAAATACAACATCCTGTTCTGGAACAGTTTCATCTTGTATAATTTCGTCTGAACTATCTGAAACATCTTCAGAGTGTTCTGAAAGTCCATCAGTACTATCTGAACTTTCATTAGATGATACAGATTTTTCATCTCCACTTGATACATTCTCTCCAATAGATCTCATCCAAGTAGCAAACAAATTTGGCTCTCGGACGATCTTTGCAATGAAAGCTTTAAAACCTCCCTTATCATCTACGAACATATCCCAACTGAAACCTTCTGGTAGTTTCTCATCATCTTGATCAATAACTCGTTCTGCTGGAGCTTCAGATGATATGTAATCACTCCAGCTGAAATCTACCACACATGCTCTTTTGGAATCTTCAATTTTTCTTCCGTGAGCTGTCTGAGGTTCCTGGGATTGACCAACTTGCTGATAGATAGCTTTGCGGTAGTAGTCATCTTTCCCGAATGGATTCTGTGCTCCGCTAGCTTCTCTTCCTTTGCACTCCCGTTTGAAATGGCCCTTCTCCCTGCATCGAAAACAAGTAACTTTAGATTTATCAAAACCTAAAGTAGAAATATGTGCATCAAGAAAGTCATTTCTCCCGGTAATGGTTTTAAATTTCTCAGCCCGACGAAGAACACTAGCAAGACACCATTTGATATCCATAAGTTCCATTTCCTCAGCGTCTATTTGGTCGTAATCCTCTTTGGTGAGCATAGGATTTCCGATCCGACCAGCAACAAGACCTTCATAAGATAACAGAACTGAACCCAGAAGTGCCATGTGGTCTTTAGCAGTGTCTTCAGAAAAGCTTTGACCTTCTGGAAGATTGAGAGCTATGTTGCACTGAATTATGTATCCATTTCCGGTTTTTGTACTCTGAGACTGAAAGCTTGTGTTAGTCTCTTTCGGATTCACACTCGGAAACGATGAAAACCCGCTGCTGCTCTTGTTTGAACCCTGATCAGCTTTCTCAGATGAATCACCAGCACTGAAAGCGGTTTGAATCTTAGGACTTCTTTCAGCTTCAGAAACTGGAATACTACCTTTATAGTACATTTTAACATCTTGTTGACCACTAGGATTATTCATCCTCGCGATCTTTTGCTGTTCAAGATCCTGACTCTCAATTTTCTCAATAAACTGACCAATTGTAAGTTTCTCATAAACACCCGTGTTTTTCAGTATCATCAAATACGTTCCCCACTCTTTATGAGGTATCGCGTCAGCCAATTTATCAACCCATTCCTCACGACCTTTTTCAACTCCCAACATCGATAACGAACACACTAAGTGGCAGTATCTCTCAATTAGCTTTTTAGTATCCTCTCCCGGCAAACTGCTAAACAAATCAAATTCCTTTTTAAGCAATGCCTTCTTTCTTTTGATCATACTTTCACTACCCTCGAATTTCATTTTAAGAGCATCCCAAATTGACTTTGCAGTTTTGTCGTGTTGTACCAAAATGAATATATCTTCTTTAATTGCCTGCTGTAACAAACTGATCATCATTTTCTCTGCTCTGTACATTGCACGTTCTTGTTCTGAAAATTCAGATATCTGTTTAATGACTTGCAATTCTGTTCGAGGCAATGTGTACTTTTCCAATATACATTCCCACGATCTGAGATGATTTGCCTGAACCCAGTTTTCAAAGCGATCTTTCCACCCGTAGTATTCTTCAATACTCATCAGTTTCGGTGGTTTCTGGGTGGTTCCCGTCTCATTTTCCAGATTCATAGCTTGAGCAATCGCGGCTGGAGTAGTCGATGTAGCAAAAGCGTTGTAAAACTCAGAATTCATGATGATTTAACACGTTTTCAAGATAACAGTCAGAAAAGCGGTCCAAAGAATGTCTTAAAAGCGATCCAAGTGAGATTCGATCACAAATGCGGTCCAAGAAATGTCGTTCGAGCGGTTCACAAGTTTACTGTTCGAGCGATTCAAAAGTGTGTTGTTCGAGCGGTTCAAGAATGATGTACAAATAAGCGAATCCAGATGGTCCAAATAGGCGATCCAGGTATTGTTCGTATGAGCGGTTCAGAAAGTGTATGAATAAGCGGTTCACACTTGTTTTTGGAGCGGTCCAAGTCACTCGACCGAATAAGCGGTTCTAAAGACGTACGGATAAGCGGTTTACACTAGGTCCAATAAGCGATCACCGAAAAGCGATCCAACTTCGGACAACAATTTGACCCACTATTTCTTCGAATTTTAACCCCAAACTTTCAAGGGTTTGTCTTTATACCATTGCGCACAATTCCTGAGATTTTGAGCAAGTTTCGACCGTGAAAAGTATCTGAAACTGAAAAAGAATGAGTAGAAGTCAGAATATTCGGCAATTTCCAGCTAATTCCTGTAGAACTCCTCCTCCTGAAGCTCTGATACCAGTTGTAGGTTCGTATGCAGACCCGAACGAGTCGTTCAGAGGTGTTTTCGTCAAGTACAGGTGCGGAAAACAAGTAAATGACGTAGGAATAGCTAGTATATCACTTTAAACTCCTTTTCTATTGATTTGACGATGAGTACAACCTGTTTTCGATCCGGCAGCACTTCGGTACGAAAATCAGGAATCCTTACAAATGAGATCGCTCTAAGGATATTTATACTAATCTGGAACCGCTTATTGGACAGGCCCAATAAGCGGTCCAACATGACACATAAGCGGCCTACATTGATGTCACATCAGCGATCCATACATGACCGTTCGAGCGACCCACATACCTAATGGACTAATGAGCGGCCCAACAATCCTAAACCTATACAATCTCACTATTTCTCGTATATTGTGCCCAGATCTAACATTTAAGACTAATGACTCGATACAAGACGTAATCAGCAGATGTAGTGCACCAACCGATCCTGGTACGTCGCACGCCTCGCTGGGATTTCCGCATGTGGCATTTTGGGGGTGTGACACCAAAACTCCAACCAACCCAACAACCAAAACCAACACCAATTTCAATACCAAGATGACGTGATGCGAGCGTGCGTATGATTTTTATTATATTTTTAAGTACTTTTTACTCTTTTATCAAGTTTTAAATTTATAAAACATTGATATAGCACTATCAGTCTCTACAACAAGCTAGGGCAAGTGCACCCATCGTTGGCGTAGTATAGTGATGGTAAGATACCGAGATCGTCCAAGGACACAAGAGCTTTTAATACTGGTTTATCGTCAAAGTCTAATCGACCCAAATGTTGAGAAAAGGTTTTTAAACAAGTAAAAATAAATAAAGAAAAAAACTAAAGTAATAAAAGACACAAATAAACAAGAAAGAATCACTTGGTTCCGACTCATCTTTTATGTATCCTTTGATTATTTCCGCACTTTTGGAGGCAACGCTACTCTCAGCAATATTAGTCCAAGTTAGTAGGGACACAATCCCGCAAGGCCGGAATATTGAAAGATAATTATGTAAGTTATTAATACAAAATGTGGCATGTCCCTCTTTTGGAGGTAACGTCACACTCGGCCATATTGGTCTGAGTCAGCAGGAATACAGTCCCGCAAGGCCGGTTTAGTGTTTCAATAGTAGTTGTTGATCACATATAGAGATACCCAAATACTTAATATGGCAAGTGATTTCAACAAGTAGGACAATGATGTGCGGAACTAGAAATCAAACTTTCAAGAAACAACATATAGAATTTTTCAAGTGTATTAATGACTTTGTAAAACAAAGTTATTGGATATTACAAAATGAATACTCAAAGAATTCTATTCCAAGGGTAATGGAGTTTGTGGTGTGTGTATTGAATGCTAAGAACAACTCATTTAGCCTCCTGGGTTGACATTTCTATTTATAGAAAGTCTAGATTTGAATAAACATTTTTTATTCATCATTTGCTCTGCACAAAATGACTTTTTGGCACATTCATTGAATTGGTTATTGCCAACTTGTTACTTTTTGGGTTTGTGTCAGGGCTTATCTCAAAGGCAAGTTGGTCCACTAGAATTTTTGGTGACCAGCTTACCAGAATTCTGATGAACTTGATCATTAGATTTCTGGTGATCAGACTTACAAGATTCTGATTTATCATCAGGCTACATCAGAAAGGTCTTGTCTGATTGTCTTCTTTATCTTGATCTTTTCCTGATGCTTAGTTGAAAATGTATCTTTCGTTTCTTCTTTTCAAGTTATCATGTAGGCACCTTTTTAGTGATACTCCTTGACTGTATCTTCAGCTTATGATCAGGTTGATCATCTTTTTCCTTCAATACTTACATTTAAAGTAGCCTAACAATAGTTTATTTATAAGGAATTCAAGCCATTCTTACTTCCCCCAATTTGTTGTTATCTGCCTCAAAGGAAGTCCTAATAAGCTTAAATCAAGTCCTCGTAGGATCTATACACTGAACGAGGCAAAAGTTTACCCAAACCGCCTTTCTAACCCCCTTCCAGGCAGTTAACACGCTTTATATACACCGTAAAGAAACAGATGAGTGAATCAACGAAACATGAAGAGATTATAGAATAAAATTCACTGTCAATTAAAAAGTAACCAAAGGTGAAATCAAAAGTAACACATAAAAGATTTTGTCTACACTAAGTGAGTAAGAGATTAGCCAAACATGGCCATAGTTAGACGAAAGCTCTTACTATCAATCTTGATTCCTGAGACTACTACCCCTAGAACCCACTCTAACTCTAATGATTGTGGTGGAAAATGATGGGGTTGTGGTGGTGGAAGTGAGAGAAATGGTTTGCCAAGGGATGAGTTGTAAGTGAACCAAGAACCTTTGTTTATAGCTGAAACAGAAGGTTTACACGGCCGCGTGCCTTTCTCCTTCTCTGTCCTAGTTTGATGAGCTTGTCAGTCCAGATGCTCACACGGCCCCGTGTGTCAATGACATGGCCCAATGGCCCTTGTATTTGCTGTACGATCCAAGATTTGCAAATCTGAGAGTTGACCATGGCCCGTGTCCATGAGACACGGCCCTGTGTCCCTTGTCTGCTTCTGTTTGTCTTTTTCTTCATGGAATATTTTGTGGGGCACGGCCCTATGCCCGGCAGGCACGACCCGTTCTTGGCTTCTGTTTTGTTGTTTTTGGTCTTGGAATGAAGCTCGGAGGGTCGGTATATTGTATCAACTTCCCTTCTTTTGTGTTTATGCTGGTTTTTGTCGTTAAATTGTTCCTTTTGTACATTTAAGCTCATTTAATCCTGTAAATCAAAAGTATACAAAGAAATACACTTTTTCCAACATTAGTACTAAAAAGGGTTGTTTTTATACCTTATTTGATATTATTTTATATGTTGTATTTGGTGCATATCAAATACCCCACACTTGAATCTTTGCTTGTGCTCAAGCAAAACTCTTTAATATTGCTTACACACCCAAATGGAATTGGTAGAAGAGAAGTTTTTGGGTCTTTTTTGTAGAGTGTCGGAAATCCAAGTTCTTTTTATTCTTGTTTTTATTTTTTTACGATCCTATTCGACATGATTTATTTCGAACTCTTTAAGACAAATAAATTACATCTCTTTTAAAATTTCATTTATCTATATACAAATTCGCCCACCTCATAAGTAATCACTCAACACTCGGCCGAAGATGTATAAGTGAAACGCTCGGTCCTGGTATGGAACTTACTCCTACTATATGCTGGACAAGTAATCAAACCTCCTCCTTTTTAACTTAATATTTGTAAATATCAAGAGGACTTTGAAAGAGTAGGTTTTTGGTTAAGGGTGTGGTAGTTTTATTTGAAAAATAACTAAAGGCGTAAAATGTCGGTTTTCTTTTGAAAATTTATTTGTGACTTATGTACTAAGTAAATGCTTATAAGCAATAAATTTTCTTATTTATTTCAAGTAACTATATATATATATATATATATATATACACATAGATATAGGTAGAGGATCCTGTAAAAAAGGTTAAAAGTGTGAGAAGTGTGATAAATATTGTGGAGATGACATGTGTCCTCACTCTAAATTAATTCAAAATGGTAAACAAGAAATTGTATCATTGATTCAATTAATTGATAACCTTCCATAACCGCCACCCTTATTTATAGGAACACGAATTTGTTTCTTTTTTGAAATATCTCTATAAAACACTACGAATAGTATATAATACCATATAACCCTTTTTATAACTCTGTATAACACTACAACATTATATATAACATTGCAACCACCATTCAGCATTGTAATAAGTGTATAACACTACAAATCTCTATCAAACACTACGAATAGTATATAACACTACAAACACCATTCAGCACTGTAATAAGTATATAACACTACAAAACACCATTCAACAGTTCATAAAACTGTAATAAGTATATAACACTACAAAGAAAGATATAACACTATAAATCACTATTAAACACTATGAATAGTATATAACACCATATAACCCTTTTATAACTCTGTATAACACTGCAACCACCATTCAGCACTGTATTAAGTATATTACACTACAAAAGAATGCCGATTAATGTTATGGAACCCTAGAAATTAAGAGGACGATAGACGATAAACAAGGATTGTGGATTACGTTTATAACACAACCATAATTTTGATGATTTAGAGCGGCGGTAGACTGGCTAGAGATGTCGGAACAGTCGTAACGTTTCCAACTCAATCACAACTCGCGGAGATGTCGATGATTCTTAGCGGTGGAGATGTCGATGACTCATAGCCACGAAAGAGAGCGGCGAAGATGTTGATGATTCAGAGCGGCGGAAGAAAGCGAAAGAGATTTCATGATTCGCAAATTTGTAGGGGTTTTGACATACAGTTTCCTATTTTCAAATGGATATAAAGACTTTGTTACCCCAACAATTTTCAAATCAGTCCAAAATAATAGAACACAATTTATAATTTGGTCCCTATTAATCTCAACCATTAGACCAAAGATCTAATGGTGTAGATTCTTTCTTACCCTTCTCACAAAAACACTTTTTTTACAATAACCTTACCCTATATATATATATATATATATATATATATATATATATATATATATATAGGTCAGGATTTAGGGAAAACGGTGATAAGTGTGAGAACAGTGAGAACGGTTATGGATCGTCCGTTCAAAACAATTTATGGACTAGATTGGCATGGTGGCGTTTTCATAAATAACATCAATTTTATTATGTTTACGTGCTTTATTAAGGGTAAAAAGGTCTTTTACCGCTCAATCAAAACGCCAAACTAAAATGAGAAATACACCATTCAAAACGAACAAAACACCATTAATACAAAAACGCCAAAACTTAATGATAAAACGCGTTGCAGACTTACAAGTAGAAGAAACAAATAGTAACTGAAAATTAATTATTATCATTTATTCGAAGAAATTCCCTCCTGAACTACGGGCCAAAAACATCATTATGTAAACGACGTTAACATCGCTTCCATAATCACTTCCATTGATCATACTAAAAACGCCATCTTTTACCAAAACGCCAAATTTAACCAAAACGCCATCTTTTCATGGAGATACACCCTGAGAATCATAAGATTGGTCATACGTTTTGACAACAGAAGAAGAGTGTTTGTTAAATCAATCAAAGCAATTTTGAAATGGAAGAAGAGGTACAGTGCAGTATCCTATCGCTTGGCATCCCTCTTGATAACGAATGTGATGAAACACATAAGGTTATGAGAAAATTAACCAGAAAATTTGGACCAAGCAAATCAAATGGAAAAGTGGACCCAGTCATCACATCATGCTGTTTTGATGAAGATACAGACATGGTCACTGTTATATGTGACAACGGAGCGCAGGAAGACTACATGCTTGAAGACATCATGACCAAGCAGGGGGTTGGGTTCACGGAGGAGTTACACAATGCCACATGTTTGAGCACATACATGAACATAAAAATGGCGTTGATGCAGGACATGTTCTAATGGAGGCTTCAAAATCTTCAAGAACAAGAAGCCAATGAAAGTGAGAGTGATGACTTCGATGAGAGACTAGAAGAATAATCCGAATAAGAAGACCAAGCAAGTGATGGATACTTCTCATACAAAGTCCCTTCTGACGAGAAGGTTTAATTTTTTTTGTTTCCTTTTGTGTATTTTTTTTTCAAATAATAAAATACTATATTTCTCTCATTAGTTATAAGAGCCAAAAAATACCACAAAAGCCATTGAATAAAAACACCAAATAATTAAAACTATTTTTCCTGTGTAATTTTTTCTAAGTGTATTTTATCATCCTGGTCTACAAAACGACATTAAATATTAAAACGCCAAACTTGGAAGATGGTACGTCTTACAACCTTAAGAGATAAAGCTGAACAAAGCAGTACATACAGACAGCAAGGACGGTTACTTTATTACTAGCATTTATTATAATAAAATCTCGCCTAAACTACGTGACAAAAACATCCTATAAAGAGAAACGTCTCTGCACAATCAATTGATCACACCCAAAAACGTCATATTTTCTACATGAAGTTTCACTGAATGGATTCTTACCTGGGTGGGTATCTCTATTAGTTTTTGCTGAACGAGATGGACAAATATTCAAGAAAAAGAGACTGACGACGGTGACATGTCATTTTGTGTGCTTTGTTCTTGATGAATATATGGATGGCATGAAGGGATGGATCCCAGTATAAATGCTATTTTGGACTCCATGATCATAATAGCATCCGCACAAGCTTTGATCTACAACAACATGTCACCAAACAACAATAAATCACACCAAAATACAGGATGCCACTGATCAGCTTCGTCTAAAGGACGGGCGTTATGTAGGAAAATCGGCATCTAGCTAAGGTATTCAAAGGTTCAAGGCACAAAATTTTCAAGAAGAAGAGACTGATGACAATGAAGATTTGTATCAGAAACTGGATTAGCATTTTTCATTTTTTTTCATTTTCTTTTTTTTTTTAATTTTTGAGGGATCATTTTCTTTTTTTGCTATCTAATTCTCCACTGATAAAATACATTATATCTGTAAAAAAATGTTTATAAAATGCCAAAATACTACAAAAACCAAACGCCTAACAGTATGAAAACTGTGAGAATGGATACTTGCCAAACACGTTGTTGCTATATGAAATGCCAAAAATACCAAAACTTATAATGAAATTACTTAAGCCAATTATTTTTAAAAACTCCAAAAATGAACTAAACGCCATTAAAACAATGTATAAAACAATGTGCCATCTTTATCTGGACGTCATTAAATACAAAACGCCAAACCCTAAAATGATGGGACATGTTACAGCCTTAACAGATGAAGCTGAACAAAACAATAACTGCAAACAATAACTGAAACGAAGGAAAACTTTATTACTAATTGTTATTATATTAAAAGCCACTCCATGTGTACTTGAATTTATTTATCTTTTCAAAACACCATAGTTACCTATCACATTATAGTCCTGCATGCTACATGCCACGACAATTGATACATAAAATAGACATCAAAATATTACTAATGTTTTTTACCACCAAAAACATATATCTACCTGGCGCCAAAAAAGCTCATTATATAAGTACAACAGGTAAACAAAGCTTAACACTACATACATTCACTAAACACGCCACACATTATCTAAACGCCATACAACTTAAAGAAATAGCTCAGGTTATTGCATGGAGGTTTGAGAGGCCAGAGAGACGGTTCGTCCTAAAGTTCCTATAGGAGAAGGGTGAAAGTCAAGACAATCAAGGCCATACTTAGTATGGATGAAGCCGTTCAGAGGGATATTCTAGCCCTTGGGATTCCAGAGGCCCACGATTGTGAAAAGACTCAAACGGTAATAAGAAGGTTAAAGAGAAAATTTTTAGCAGATGATGATGATGATGATGTTGACAATACTGATCTACCAAAGTTACCAGTTGGAGTTTGGATGAACAATTAAGAATGGTGAACGTGAGCTATCAACACGGGGTGGATTATTCATTGACAATGGACGAAGTGCTGAACACAGATCGACTACATCTTCTTGAACAACTCTGTGATTTTGCACCTTCGAATGATGCAAGATCCAGCGTTGTGATTATATTTAAGTATAGGATGCAACAAAGACGAGATGAGATTATGGCGTTATACGCCAATGCACGAGATGATGATGAGTGATAAACAAAGCGATGGTTACATCTCTGATGTAATACCATCCACAGAAGACTATTAGTTTTTGTTTGATTTCATCTTAGTTGTACTCTTTAAATTACTAATGAATTTAAAAACTCCATGAACGCCAATAAATTTACCTTTATAACATATATAGGGTTTATTGAACTGTTGAAATCTACAAAAACTCCTAATGAATTTGGGAATGCCATGGACGAAAAGAAGTCATAATTTCTAATTGATTTTAATGAATTTAAGGACGACATAAATGCCAAAATATTTACTATGTAATCCAAAAACGATTAATTCATCGAGGCAGATCTAAAAAACAATAAAACGTCAAATAGTTATTGAATCTAACTAAACGCCAAAAAAAATCTTACATGCGAAAAAATGAAGCGGTGTAGTAAGACGCATTGAAAAAAGAATGTAAAAGGACAAAAAATCCCCCCCCGCCCTTCATTATATTGCGTGCCACGTGCAGAGCCATGATCCGTTCTCACACTTTTAGTCGTTTTCTCCTGATCCCGATTCTCTCTCTCTCTCTCTCTCTATATATATATATATATACACACATATATATATATATATGTATATATATATATATATATATATTTGAATAAAGTCACATGCTTTTGCGTATTTTCAAAAGAACCGAATTTTACTAAAACAAAGTGGTGTAAAAATAAAAGATAGGTTTTGGGTGATGGTGTTTTGTGGGTCTTGAAATGAAAGGTTTAGGCTCAAATGGGTTAACTAAGGGAAGTTTTTGTTTGTGGGGAGATAAAATAGAAAATAAGGTTAAAATAGAAAAAGGGTTTAAGGTCATATTGCCTCAATCATATACTTACTTGCATTAGTTGGTAAGGACCGAGAATGTAGTGTCTTGTCAAGTTCAAAGTTCTAGATTTGTTAGAACCATACGGGCTATTCACACAAGAAATGAGCAGTGAGCATTTCGTAAGGATATGATATTGAATGCTCGGTAAATGCTCAAAACTCATGATTTCATGGAAAAGGGGTAAAATTGTGAAAATATATATACAATCAAATTTAAAAAATTTTGCCATGCCTTTGTATGAATTTTCCTTATATGGTTCCTTTTGTATCATGGCACTATCGGGTGTAAATTTGTGAAAACTTGAACTTCTGGAACTTGGTTTTCTAACTTAAACTATAAACAAGACAGAACAGACTAAAAAATATTTTTGAAAAAGATTTGGGGTGTTTTAGCGGTTCCAAGTAGAGTTTTGTGTAAGGCTTATTTTAAGACAAACAAATTCAAGTCTCCCCTACACTTAAATTATACATTGTCCTCAATGTGTTCAAAATTGGTTAGATTTGATTAAATGTGTAAATGTTTGTTAAAACAACATTTCTTTCAAAAATCAGACAGAGACACTGGACACGGGGGTGTGTCTTAGAAGCACGCCCCATGTGCAAAGTGCCAGTATCATAAAACTTACAGAAGGGAGACACGAGGGCGTGTCAAGTAGGCATGACCCCGTGTGTCAAGTCTAGAAAGAAAATAGTTTCAGCGACAAGGAGCCACGGGGGCGTGTCTGAGAGACACGGCCCCGTGTGAGGCTACTGTTTGTTTTTGAAAACAGAGGTTAAGGTGTTGGGACTCCTGTTTTGGGTTTGGGGTGCCGTTTGCTTGGTGGATCCAAGCGTCCCAAGGTACTTGTAAGCCTATTCACACCACAACAACAACAATCTAACAAGAAAAACAAAATCATAAATTATGATTGTTCAAAGTTAATTATCTATCACACAACAAACATAAAAAAAGTAAAGTGCAGAAAAGTAAATTGTTTAACGAGTTAATTGTTCAAATAGGTCGCAGCCCACAATTCATTATCATCCTGAAAATAGAGAGGAGAGATTTAACATGCCTTGCCGCCACCATGTGAGCGCGTTCGCCATCACCACCAAGTCCGACTCCATGTCCTCGCCTTCCTCCTCATCATCCTTATATGCCATGTGCTCTCGGATGTAAGTAATGTCAGAGCGTATATAGTTAATGCTCCTCTCTATGCTACCAACTTGGGTGCTTGTGCTTTGACCCAAGCTGAAGGCGTTTCGGGATACTTGAAGTGTTTCCTACATGATGTTATACAAATTATGCATATTATGTAAATCACTTCCCCCTTGGGAGGAAGATCCTGGGGCGAACCTGTAGGAGTATCAGCGGGGACGGTTAGGGTCATTATCAATGGCGAGAACTTGATCCGGATCATTTGGGCTCCAAACCTTGCCCTTGTTTTCTTTGAAGCGCAAGAGCCCATTGTTGCAGTCGGCAATGGGGTTTAGGCTGCGACATAGGCTGATGTCGGCCCGGCTGACGCCAACCGCTTTTCTGAAGCTGCGTGGGGTGTGTTCGCCGTAGGTTCTGTAGACCTGAGCGATCCAGCCACCGAAGAAGATAGGCGTTGGATGTGTGGCTTTTGCATTTGTGGCCATGTTCTTCAACAACATATAGGCGACATTGAGGGGCTGTTGGTTCAGGATGCAATATAGGCAAGTAAGCTCCAAAAGGGTTCACAACACCTCCACTATCTCTCATTTGGCGTACTGCTTAGGGCCCGATGAATGTAGCGAATGAGTGGGTCCCTGATTTTGGTACTCTTTGTGTGGCTCAGGTTGAAAATCCCTTCTCCAATCTGTGCCCATAAGGTATTTCTTGTGTTATCGGGCATTTCAATAATACTGTCGTTGAAGATGGGTTCTCCAATCTCTTCTTTGGTGTAGATTCCCGCATCTACACCGAATTGAGCCACGGAGATGCCATACCAAGTACCACCGCAGCGGAAGGTGACCGCTTCATTATCGAACATGTCATCTATATCCTTTTTGATGGCAAACGTGCTTAGGAATTCAAGCTTGAGCTCCTAAACTGATTGCAGTGGTGCCTCAAGAAAGACACGAAGGGGTCCCGTCGCCATGCTGTCATATCGTTCCCTTTATCCCATAGTGTACAGCTTGTCATAGCAGACCTGTCTTGGCGACTCTTCGTTCCGAGCTTTTAGTATTTCCATCCGCACTTCGCATTGTGCATGTTCTGTTTTGAATCCGAGCCACTTGTGGGGTGCCATTTTCTACAGAGAATGAGTATTAAACAATTGCGGTAAAAACTTTGAAAACCTAAAAATCAGGGGCTGTACACGGCCCTGTGCCTGATAGGCATGACCCGTGCTGTAGAATTTTCACGGGACATGACCCCATGCCTCAGAGGGACGAACCCGTGTGAACTCATAGTTTTGGCCAAAATCCAACTTTTTTGAGATGGCTTCGAAAAGTCGAAAATTTTTGGTCCCCTATGTGCGGTATACCCTGAAAAACAAACCCCAAGCATCAATTTCAACTTACCCACCCGTTTCCCCCTTCGATTCTTTGTGTTTTTGTTCAAGAACAAGGGTTTTCTAAAACTGGTTGAAAATTTATGATTTTTCCACAATGGGTTGATGATTTACTCTTTAAAATACTTCTATTATCTACTACTAACAAGATTTAGGAAAAAATTTATGATTGACATGGGTCAAGTTCAAGAACCCTAGATTTTTCCCCAAAGTTTGATGTTATTTAACATGCAAAACTTAAATTGAACTAATCTAGATGTTAGAAACATACCTTGTTGGTAGAGTATGGTATGAAATCGTCAAAAAGTAGAGGGAGCAGGCGGGGAACCGGTGGTTGTAGAGAAAGGGAAGGTGTGAGTTATGAGCAAGAACATATGAAATTAAGTGTTTTATACCTTCTGCAATCAGACACGGCACCATGCCTGAGAGGCACTACCACGTATCTTTTAAAAATTAATTTTTTATTTATTACTATTTTTATGTGGTCGTTTCTCTGTTCACTTGGTTCCTTTGCTCGCCTTACCTGGCTCGTGGCCTTTTGGTTATCGTCTTCCAAAATGTACCTACAAGATGGATTATTGTTGGTTATCGTCTTCCAAAGTGTACCTACAAGATGGATTATTGTAATAAAGTAGATAAATATATACAAGTCGTTATCATGTACTCGTTACTTATCTGTCTCTTCGAAGGGAATCTTTCATAGAACTTAAGCCTTTGTCCATTTACTTTAAATGGTTCTCCGTTTGAAGGCTTACTATCTATCGCACCGTGAGGGTAAACATTGGTGATGGTAAAAGGTCCGGACCATCTGACTTAAGTTTTCCGAGAAAAAGTCGTAACCTTGAGTTAAAGAGGAGTACTTTATCTCCTTCTCTGAATTCCTTAGGTCCACTTATATATTTATCATATATTCTTTTTGAGCATTCCTTATAGATTTCTGAGTTGGAATATTCTTGAATTCTCAACTCGTCTAACTCATTTAGCTGGTGTAAGTGATCTTTTCCTGAAGTTTCTTGGTCTAAGTTTACATTTTTTATTGCCCAATATGCTTTGTGTTCAATTTCTATTGGGAGGTGACAATTTTTTCCATAGACTAGCTTATATGGTGTGGTACCTATTGGTGTTTTGTAAGCTGTTCGAAATGCCCGTAAAGCATCGTCCAATTTATCTGCCCATTCTTTTTTATTTTGACCCACAATTTTTTCTTGGATTCTTTTTAAACCTCAATTTGTTAGTTCGGCTTGACCATTGGTTTTGAGGATGTAACACCCCGAAAATTCCGTCCAATTATGTGACGACATGTATCCAATTCTCCAACAAATTCCGACTACGTCGAGGGAGAAACCTCCAACTAATCCCGATTATGTGGAAGGAGAAAGGTGTGACATTTGTGCTTGTAGTCATTGTAAACGTTCGGTTATCAATGAAATAAAGTTATTTGATCCCAATGTTTGTTTATTTATGTTTAATGTTTTTCATGTTTTGGCTTTTATTCGATTTCAAACTCTATATCGCTTTCTGGAGAATTATACGCAAACTGGTGCGTAAGCGTAAACAGTTAAATGCGACAAATGCTCCGGAACATCAATTTATGCTTAACATACCTTAAATAACCTTTACATAACTTAGAAATAAGTTTTGAAGGCTTTGGTATGGCAAAATCTAGTTTATTCGCTTACAGGGACTAAAATTGACAAACTGCGAAAGTATGCCAATCTGAACTGTAACGAACATTCCGGAACATGATCATAAGTTAAACACACCTTAAATATCCTATACATAGCTTAGAAATAGGCTTTGAGGGGTTTGGTGTGCTAAGATAAACTTTATGCTCATTCAGGGACTAAAAGTGTCAAAAAGTGCATAAGTTTCCACTTTCGCGCATATCTTACGTTCTGAATACTTCCGGACATCCAAAAATTTATGTAAGCATTAAAATATTATGTCTTAATGTTTGGCATGAGAAAAATCCATTCGTCGCGCAATTTGGATCGTTTTTCGCGCTTATGCGCATTCCGTCGTAATTAAGCGAACATCGTGATCGTACGACCAAACGAACCGACATCCGAGATATTTTTGAGCATGTTTTGAGTTCCCTATACTTTAACATCATTTTAGAGCCTTGAAATGAGGTTAACGGGGCTTAAACGTGCCAAAAATGGGCCAAAATGCATGTTTCTGAAGTGCAGGGACTAAAACTGCAATTTCTGAACTTTGACCCTTAGGCGGGGCGCGTAAGGATTCATGTAATCCTTACGCGGGGCGCGTCAGACTCCCAGTTCTGCAAAAATGTTTTTAACAGCTGGTTGCAGCTGTCTTGCACCTCCAAACCACTTGCAAATGGTTTTTATCAATACTAGGGGCTCCCATGGGTTATATTTTCAGTGGGTGTGAGTTGTATGGCCAAGATCGAAGCACGTTTATCGAGGAACGATCCTAACGGTCTTGGTTTTCCTATAAATACCCATCCACCCCCATTGCAAAACTCACTTGAATTCTGAGGTTGCTCTCTAAGTTGGGGTGCTTTGACACTTCATACCTGAGTGTACTCGGAATTCAATCTTGGGGGGACCCGTTGTAGGTATTCTTTCGTTCTTTTATTGCTTTTCGAGTCCGAAAGTCAAACTTTGTTTGACTTTCTGCATTGACCAGTTTATGGTCAATGCGAAGTTCGTTTGAACTTCATAACGTGAGCGTAATCACGATGGTTATAGTCCCTAGCGACTATACCTACTGATTACCACGTTATCTAGGCTTAGTGACGAGTCGTAGTTTCGGTCAAAATGCGTTTTCTTGCGCATTTTGTAACCAAACTACTCTAGGGTATTAAAACCGTTTGTTTTAATACCAAACCTGTTTTCTAACATTACTAAACATGTTCTAGCATGTTTAGCTCGTCGCTTTTAGTTTTTGTGCTTGTCTAGGGTCGTAAAGGTAAGCGATCTAAACAATTGCTTATGCTTACGAACCCGACCCATTTGGTCGATCATTAGGATCCGACCAAACACATTAGGTGACCATAGTGTATAGGGAATAACCTTTCAAGGTTACGCCTTATGGTCACGCCGTATAAGTAGTTGTATGACAAGTGGTTCTTATGCTTTAGGTAAATTACCAAAATGCCCTTTTTACACTAAAATTCATTTTAAACTTATGTAACATAATTTTTGACACCTAAACTGATTTAGCAACAATATTAAATGTGTTAAGGCATATCTTGCTTGTCATAGGGCTAGTTAGGCGTTTCAAGCACGTTTTACGCAAACGACGCGTTAAAGTAGCATAAGCTACCTAAGCGGGTCGTAACGGGTCAAAAGCACTTAGGTTAGGTTTCGTTTTAGTATGAAGGCTTTGTCAAACCATATTACATAAGTTCCCACACTTATTTGGTTTACGAACCCTCGTACTACCCGATCCTCCGATAGGTCCGTTTATTAATATAGATGCCTTTATAGGTGCCGTTTGATTCCGTGATCTTCTAGCATTGCTTGGTGGTTGTTCTACGACTTCTAAGCAAATCACGAGTGAGTACATAGTCCCCTCTTTTACTGTTTTCCAAACATTTTGGGGTGAAACACATGTGCCTACTTGTTACTTTCGTGTTTTCTTGTTTTCACATCATATGCTTGCTATGTTCTTTAGTACATTCATAGTACATGATTTCATTACATTGTTTTGCTATGTATGTTAACTTAACATGCTAGCACATTGATTTACATTACATTACTTTGCTAAATATGTTTACATGACATATTAGCACATTGTTTTACATGACTTTTCTGCTCTGTATGTTTACTTAGCATATTTAGCACATTGTTTTCACGTAACTTGCTTACATTTGGTATGACATTTGGTATGCATAAACGGTTCTTTACTACATTCATTAACATTGATCACGCCTCTCGGTAGTAAGTAGTGGTACCATAGGACTTGACAAATCCCGTTCCTAACATCCTGGGTTGGTGTGGATGTAAGGAATGACTGAATCCGTGAACATTTTACTTTGATAACCTTTACTCTAAGGTTATCCTGCTGTCTCAAGGCTTGAATGTAATGCGTTAACTTACCACATAAATGTTTGTATCAATAAAACAAGTTTTCTACTTGGCAAAACATAACTTTTTGATTTACTCAAAATACTTTGTTTTGTTCCTTTTTACTTATGGTTAAGTATTCTCATTTTGTTACTTACCATACATAACTTTTGTTTATACATAACTACATGACTGCATTTTGGGTTTTAAACATTGACAATGGTTTGGACAAGAACATTTGATGATTGGTTTGAACATGAACTATATGCTTTTGTGGTTTGTTTAAGTGACTTAAGTAGCGATATGCGTGTAGTATGATACAAGCATGGTGGATACGCCGCTGGTACTTCCTATATATAAGTGCTTGTATTGTACTACATGTCATAGCGTTATTTAAATCATTTGGTTTGGACTTATACATTTTTACACGAGTAATACATTTTTCACAAGACTTCGTTTTACCAAAACAAACTTGCTTTATGCAACTTATTTTACTTGGTTATTCTTAAACCATACATAATCCTTTTATTTATATTTATCATCAAACTTTATCGCTTTCCAAATGATTTACAAAACAAAACATTTTACAAGGTTCATGACTGACTTTTATTAAACACTTTTCTTAAACTTATAAGTCATGAATCCTATTTTTCACAAAACCTATGTTACTCACAGGCATTTTTATGCTGACGTACCTATTTTCACATGTGTTTCAGGAGCAAATGCGTAGGATGATCGTGACACGCTAGGGTGGACTTGGGCCTTAGTGACATAAAACAGAACTAGACGTAGTTTAATTTCGTCATGTGCTCTTTATTTCTGTAGTTTTAAGACAATGTAACTTGTTGGTTCTTGTTTGAAACAATGTATTCCACCCCTGGGTGATGAATAAAATAATATTTTAATTACCTTGGTTGTGGAACAATAATTCTGTTACAACACTCCCCGATGTCTCCGCCACGATTTGATGTTTTACGTGGTCGGGGTGTGACAGAAGAGTTGGTATCAGAGCCAATGGTTATAGGGAATTAGGTTATTAGTAATGCATTGACCTAGACTATAACCTTTCTAGGACCCCAACACAAGTTGTCTTGTGTTTAGATTTTAAAACATGCACTTCACCATCCTTAGGTGATCATCAAAACAAGAACCCAGATTTCTAAAACGATTTTTGAAAAACAATCCTCTATTTTTCAAATGATTTATTTTATTATTTTGAACCCTTCCAGTTTAACTCATATTTGGCTTAGTGCCTTTCGAGTTTTCAAAATCCCGTCAAAGTTTGGGTCTAAATGATGTGAACACGTGCAAACTGGAAGAGTGAATGCCTGTACCCTGAGTTTTCTGTCTAAGGCTAGAGTGTTCGTACAAATCCACATAATCGGACCAGTCACTCTTACCTGGGAACTCTTGGGGTGAGTGTTCACTTATAGGCGAGCATGTCTTCGCTAAGCATTGTTTATGGACCCATTTACTTTGATTAGTTGCTGTGTGTCATTTGTTTGCTTTGTGATACAGACAAATGACCACCATCCTTGCTTTGTTGATTTTGTTTCATCCCGTTCTTTTCATCTAATCATCTCACTCGTTTCTTCTCGTGTTTTCCTCTTTCTAGCATGCCTCCTCGACGCGAAAATCAGCTACCAAATGCCGAGCTGGCAGAAATCATCGCACAGCATATGGCTGCTGCGTTCCCGAATCTTATTGCTCAGCTTAACCAAGCCAACATCAATCAGAACGCTCCTTGTAACTTCAAGAGCTTCAATTCGGCTAAATCACTCAAGTTCAGTGGTACTGTGGGGGCAACTGGGCTCCTTCAATGGTTTGAGAGCATTGAGAATACTTTTTGTCACGTTCAGTGTCCTGATAATCGCAAGGTCGAGTTTGCTTCTAGTGTTTTTCAGAAGAGGGCGTTGACATGGTGGAACGGGGTTATGAGAGATCGTGGTGCTGAAGTCGCTTTAGCATAAACATGGGCTGAGTTAAGGACTCTCATGATGAGTGAGTTCTGTCCTCGTCATGAATTGCGGGCTCTGGAAAGGGAGTTTGATGATCTAAAGCAGTTTAGTGGCGAGCACCGGGCATATACTGACAGGTTCGAAGAGTTGAGTTTGTTATGCCCAACAATGGTTACCCCACTTGATAAAGCTATCGAGAGATACATTGATGGTCTACCTGACTCTGTGCAAGACATCGTTACTGGTAGTAAACCTACCACTGTTCGTCAGGCAATCGAACTATCTGCAACGTTGACTGAATCTCAGATTCGAAAGGGTAAGTTGCATAAAAAGGGTGACAAGAAGGGTAAGAAGCAGGATTCTGATAAGAAGGATAGCAAGAAAGGAAAGAACAAGAAGGGGAGTGATGCGGGTTCTTCGAGGGGTTCGAGGAAGCGGAAGGCTTCCCAGAACTATGCCGTTACTACTCAGGCTCAAGCTGCTCAAAATCAGCCTGCGCAACCTCCTGCCAAGAAACCGTACTATGGCAATGCACCTCTGTGCAACAGGTGTAACGGACATCATCAACCACACCATCAGTGCCGTCAATGCACCAATTGCGGAAGACCTGGTCATCTCGCTGCTATATGCCGCATTCCTGTCAATCAGAATCGGGCAGCTCAAAACCCGGCTCAACAAGTTGCCTAGCCTCTTGCTCAGCAACAAGGTCAAGCAGCACGACCTCACTTTCCCCCAGGCTCTTGTTACAACTGTGGGGATCTGACCCACTTCCGCAACCAGTGTCCAAGGTTGATAAATGCAAACCCAGTTCAAGCTCAGGCTCGTGGACGAGCTTTTAACATGAATGCCGTTGAGGCGCAAGACGACAACGAAGTGGTGAACGGTACGTTCTTTGTTAATAATCAACCTGCGTCTGTTCTTTTTGATTCAGGGGCCGATAAGAGTTTTGTGTCGTTATCTTTTGAGCCTTTGCTTCGCGTGTCTAGAACGAAACTAGGTAAGCCTTTAACTGTCGAAGTTGCGAATGGTGAACCCGTTGTTCTTAATTCTGTTCTTCGCAACTGTCAATTGAACCTTAGCAACCATCTCTTTCCTATTGACCTCACCCCTATGCATCTTGGAAGCTTCGACATTATCGTGGGTATGGATTGGTTAGCCAAGCATCGCGCAGAGGTAGTTTGTTTCGAGAAGATCGTTCGTGTACCGCTCCCGTCAGGTGAGATCCTTCAGGTTCGTGGTGAGAAACCTGTTAGTAGCCTCAAGCTTATGTCTTGCTTTCAAGCTCGGAAGTATCTGCAAAAGAACTATGTGGCCTTCTTGGCACATGTTACGACAGATAAAGACCAAGGTAAGCCTATTCAAGATATCCCTGTTGTTCGGGATTATCAGGAGTTGTTTCCTGAAGAGTTGCCTGGTCTACCCCCAGCACGCCAAGTCGAGTTCCATATCGATCTCGTACCTGGTGCAAATCCTATTGCTAGAGCTCCGTATCGCCTTGCACCGTCTGAGATGCAAGAGCTATCTAAGCAGCTTCAGGAGCTTTCTGACAAAGGTTTTATTCGTCCTAGCTTTTCTCCTTGGGGTGCTCCCGTTCTTTTTGTCAAGAAGAAGGATGGATCCTTCAGAATGTGTATCGATTATCGTGAGCTGAATAAGCTTACCAACAAGAATCGATATCCCCTACCTCGCATTGATGATCTCTTTGACCAGTTACAGGGTGCTACTTGCTTTTCGAAGATTGATCTTCGTTCTGGGTATCATCAACTTCGTGTGCATGAAAAGGATATTCCCAAAACAGCATTTCGCACTTGATATGGGCATTACGAGTTCACAGTCATGCCTTTCAGTTTGACCAATGCTCCTGCTGTTTTCATGGACTTGATGAATAGGGTCTGCAAGCCTTATTTAGACAAGTTCATCATCGTTTTCATTGATGATATCTTGATTTATTCTAAGACACGAGCTGATCACGAGCAACACCTTCGTCTTACTCTGGAACTCCTAAAGAAAGAGCAACTTTTTGCCAAGTTCTCCAAGTGTGAATTTTGGCTTAAGGAAGTTCAATTTTTAGGACATATTGTCAACGAACAAGGTATTCATGTAGATCCCTCCAAGATCAGTGCGATTAAGGATTGGGATACGCCAACTACTCCTACTGAGGTTCGTTCATTCCTTGGTCTTGCGGGTTATTACCGCCGCTTCATTGAAATCTTCTCGAAGATTGCGGTTCCTCTAACTGCTCTAACTCAGAAGAACAAACCCTTTGAATGGGGTTATAAGCAAGAAGAAGCGTTTCAGACCTTGAAGCAGAAGCTTTGCGATGCACCTATTTTAACTTTGCCTGAGGGCAATGATGATTTTGTCGTCTACTGCGATGCATCGAAATTGGGTCTTGGATGTGTTCTGATGCAAAGGAACAAAGTCATAGCCTACGCATCTAGACAATTGAAGGTACATGAGAGAAACTACACCACTCATGATCTTGAGTTAGGTGCAGTTGTTTTCGCTCTCAAAATCTGGAGACATTATTTGTACGGTACAAAATGTGTGGTTTTCACTGACCACAAAAGTCTCCAGCACATCTTCAACCAGAAAGAACTCAACATGAGGCAAAGACGTTGGGTCGAACTCCTAAACGACTATGATTGCGAAACTCGCTACCATCCTGGTAAAGCGAATGTTGTGACTGACGCATTAAGTCGTAAGGAACGTACTATGCTTCATTGTGTTCGTGATCAATCTGCTATCCAAGCTCGATCTGATATTCAAGCCCGCATTTCTCAGGCTCAGCATGCTTGTGTTTCACAAGACTTGATGGGTAAGGAATTACCCTATCACATTAAGCCTGATCTTGTTCTGAAGGAAGATGGATCATATTATTTCATGGACCGTTTGTGGGTCCCAAGCCAAGATGATCTTCGTGCTTTGCTTATGAATGAGGCCCATAAGTCTCGTTATTCTATCCATCCTGGCTCAGACAAGATGTATAAGGATCTTCGTACTCGGTATTGGTGACCTGGTATGAAGAAAGACATTGCCTTGTACGTTTCAAAGTGCCTTACTTGTCTCAAGGTTAAGGCTGAACACCAACATCCTTATGGTCTTTTAGAGCAACCAGAGATTCCAGTTTGGAAATGGGAAAACATCGCTATGGATCTCATTACTAAACTTCCGCGCACTAAGAAAGGTCATGATGCCATCTGGGTAATTGTTGATCGTCTTACTAAATCAGCGCATTTCTTGCCAATCCGTGAGGATTTTTCTGCTGAAAAGTTGGCTAAGATCTATGTGGATGAAATTGTATCCCGACATGGTGTTCCTTTGAACACTATTTCTGATAGGGATGCTCGCTTCTCTTCTCGATTTTGGAGAACCATGCAATCTGCTATGGGGACCCAACTCAATCTGAGCACGGCCTATCATCCACAAACTGATGGCCAAACTGAAAGAACAATCCAGACTCTGGAGGATATGCTTAGAGCTTGTGTGATCGACTTTGGTGGTAGTGAGGATTCACATCTTCCATTGATTGAATTCTCATACAACAACAGTTATCACTCCAGCATCAACATGGCTCCTTTCGAGGCTCTCTATGGTCGAAAATGTTGTTCACCAGTCTGCTGGAATGAGATAGGTGAGGCTCAGATTACTGGACCTGACCTCATTCTGGAGACAACTAACAAGGTAAAGAAAGTTCGTGATAACTTACAGGCAGCTCGAAGCCGTCAAAAGAGTTACGCGGACCTAAAACGCAAGCCCTTGGATTTTCAAGTCGGTGATCGTGTATTACTTAAGGTCTCACCTTGGAAAGGTGTGATCAGATTCGAAAAGAAAGGAAAACTTGCACCTAGATACGTTGGACCATTCCAGATCATCGAAAGAATCGGTAAGGTAGCCTACAGACTTCAATTGCCTCCTGAACTTGGAAATGTTCATCCAACCTTCCACGTATCCAACCTCAAAAGGTGCTTAGCTGATGAGAACCTCCACATACCACTTGACGAAATTCGTGTTGATAAAACACAACATTTTGTTGGGAAACCTGTGGAAATTATGGATCGTGAAGTCAAATGGCTTAAACGCAAGCGCATTCCATTGGTTAAAGTTCGCTGGGAATCTAAACGTGGACCTGAGTTTACTTGGGAACGTGAAGATCAAATGAAGGCGAAGTATCCACATCTATTCCCACGAGTTTCCTCTAAACGAATTTCGGGACGAAATTCCCACAAGTAGGGGAGACTGTGACATTTGTGCTTGTAGTCATTGTAAACGTTCGGTTATCAATGAAATAAAGTTATTTGATCCCAATGTTTGTTTATTTATGTTTAATGTTTTTCATGTTTTGGCTTTTATTCGATTTCAAACTCTATATCGCTTTCTGGAGAATTATACGCAAACTGGTGCGTAAGCGTAATCAGTTAAATGCGACAAATGCTCCGGAACATCAATTTATGCTTTACATACCTTAAATAACCTTTACATAACTTAGATATAAGTTTTGAAGGCTTTGGTATGGCAAAATCTAGTTTATTTTACTGTCTATATAAAATAAAATATTTTCACCATTCATATCTCCACGGTCTATATGGGGATATGTTGGCTACCTAGTCGGGGGTTAAGGGAATGGTTTGGTAAGAGTCTTGCCATTGTTCAGTGTATAGATCCTGCAAAGGACCTGGGTCAAATTTAGTAGGACCTCCTTCAATACCCACCGGTATTGGATGGCGGGGGTCCAAACTCTTTGATCCCCTCATAAGTAAGCTACTATTAAAACTTTAACCCGGCTACTTAGGACTGTATCCCTGCTGACTCAGACTACTTAGCCGAGGGTAACATCACCTTCAAAAGAGGGGCCTACCACATTATGCATTAATAACTTAATTAATTATCTTTCAATAATCCGACCCTTTAGGATTGTATCCTTGCTGACTCAAACTACTGGTTGAGGGTAACGTCACCTTCAAAAGAGGGGCCTACTACAATAACTAAGATAATCTCTTAAAAAGTGCAAAAGTGCGGAAATAATCAAAGGTTACACTACACACAAGTCGGATCCAAGTGATTCATCTTGTCTATCTGTTTTTACTTTTATTTTATTCTTCAGCATTTTAGTTAGTTTTATTTTTCTAGTTTAGAAACATTTTTCTAACTTTTTGATTTGATTAGACATTGAGGACAAACCGGTACTAAAAGCTCTTGTGTCCTTGGACGACCTCGGTATCTTACCAACACTATACTACGTCCACGATGGGTGCACTTGCCCATATGTGTGTTTAGTGTTAGTAAATTTCGTGTTTTATAAATTTAAAACTTGGCTAAAAAGTGTAAAAGGGCTTAAAATATACATCAAAAATATAGCACACTACACGCACATCAGGTTTTAAGGAAAGGTTGTCCCAACACGAGTGGAGCATCATCTAGGATGACGAAGTCGATTGGTACAATCGTTTGGTTAGTTTGAATGAGAACGTCCTCAATCACTCCCGTAGCATTTTTACTTTTTTCATTAGCCAAAAGGATCGGAATTTTGATTGGAAGAAAATCATAAATAACTAATCTTTTGAAAACGTAGCTTGGCATTATGTTAACACAATGATCTTTATCTATTGAGATGTTACTAATATAGATGTTTTGAATAAAACATGTTACTGATTTTATGTTTAATTCATTTTATTCATCTTGTATTAGTGAGGCTTAATCTTCAGTTAATTTAATACTTGCTATTTCTTTGATGTTAGGATTAGTGGTTAACTCTTTTAAAAACTTAGCATGAGAAAGAACCAAACTATGATTTTCAAAAGAAGGTTGTATGATGTGTATTTCTTAGAGGTCTTTTTGTTCCTCTTTGAAATTTACCTTTAAGAGCTTACCTTCTGAATGGCTTGGTTCGGGTTTTTCACCCTCATGTGTTAAGTCTTCTTTGAGTGGGTCTTCTTTCATTGGCTCTAGAGGTTTTACCTCTTCTATTATTACCTCTTTTGTACAAGTGGTCTCTTCTTTAGCACGAGATTGCTTGATCAAGAATTGTAAGTTCTTGAGACTTTGTATGAGGCTTTCGGCTTTGGGAATTATTGTAGGTGGTGTCTTGTATGTTTGAAACACTGGAGTGTCCCAATCAAAGCTTGATTTTGGAAGCTCAAACCTTGGTTCCTCATATGTTGTGTATAAGGTTGATGGTTGAAAGAGGTAACAATTTTGTACCTAATGGGATTCACCGCATATGGTACAATATGGTTCCTCATAATCATCATAACTATAGTAGTCATAATCTCCCATGTAATAACCCATTGTTTGGATAGTACTCAGAAGATTACGCCTTCCGGAAATTAAAAATTTTTGTGAAGATAGAAGGTTTACGCGGCCCCGTGCTCTGTGAACACGGCCCCATGCTTAGAACTGTGTTTAATTCGGTACTGGGCGTTTTTACACGACCCCGTCTCGAATGAAACACGGCCTGTGTGAGCCTTCTGTAAAAAGATTTTCAGCTACTGCAGATTGGACATGACCACATGTCTGTACAGCATAGCCCCATGTTAAGCTACTGTAACTGAAGCTTTTTTAGAAAACAAACAGAAATTTAGACAGAAAACTAAAGAAAATGAATATGCCGTTGATTTTATGCTTTCTTAAAATCCTTGTGTCCCCAGCAACGGCGTCAAAAACTTGACGTGATGCAAGCGTGCGTATGATTTTTATTATATTCTAAGTACTTTTTACTCTTTTATCAAGTTTTAAATTTATAAAACACGATATAGCACTATCACTCTCTACAACACGCTAGGGCAAGTGCACCCATCGTTGGCGTAGTATAGTGATGGTAAGCTACCGAGATCGTCCAAGGATACAAGAGCTTTTAATACCGGTTTATCATCAACGTCTAATCGACCCAAATTTTGAGAAAAGGTTTTTAAACAACTAAAAATAAAGAAAGAAATTAAAGTAATAAAAGAAACAAATAAACAAGAAAGAATCACCTGGTTCTGACTCATCTATTATGTATCCTTTGATGATTTCCGCACTTTGGGTTTTTTAAGAGATTATCTTCGTGATTGTGGCATGTCCCTCTTTTGGAGGCAACGTTACCCTTGGCCATATTGGTCTGAGTCAGCAGGGATGCAATCCCACAAGGCCCCTTTATAGTTCTAATAGTAGTTTGTTTATAAGGGATTCAAGTCGTTCTTACTTCCCCCGACTTGATGCTACCTGCCTCAAAGGAAGTCCTAATAAGCTTGAACCAAGTCCTCGCAGGATCTATACACTGAACGAGGCAAGAGGTTTATCCAAACCGCCCTTCTCACCCCTCCTAGGTAGGGGTATTCAAAACCGGATATCCAAAAATTTGGATATCTGATGAAAAAGTGGGTAACGAAGAGAGGTTAATTCATGATGACTGTCGTAAGGGTCAATCAAAAACCTAATTAAGCTACGTAGATAGCATAAGTAGGGTATCGTATCCACGGGGAATTTGCGGTTAGTGTTTAACAAGAGTATTATTATATGTTAAAGAAAAACAACTCCCACCCAGAATCCCGATTGCAAGTTTAACACGAAAACATGTTTACCAATTCATAACACCACATAGACATGGCCTCGGAATTAATGAATTTGATTAATTATTAGGGATAGTTTTTATGATTCGCCATACAACCTAATAATCTATTTATTTATATCAACTATCCACCAATTTACCAACCCGCTAACGATGCAAGAATATCGCCAATACGCTTGATAAACGACAAATAATTCAAATATAAAAAATGTTTACCAAGAATTCAACACAAGTGGTCAAGATTTACCAGTTAAAAAGAATCTGTAAACAAAGTTTAATGAAAAACAAAGTAATCGTTCATCCAGACAGAAGCCACAAGCAAAAAGATAAAGGTAATGTCCTCCAAGTTTCAGATTCCAGGTTTACACAAAACTCAATTTAATCATTAATTGGACACCACATAGACATGGTGCTGAAAAGTCGGTTAATTTAAGTGGTAATCAAAACAGGTCTTTGTCATCAAATCTTTTATAGTTCAATTACCCTATTTACTAATGTGATTCAACCTACTCAATGTCACCCAACAAGCTACAAGGTTTTGTCAACAACCGAGCAAGTTGTAAACCAAGAACTCAAACACATGCAAATAGTATGAATAAACCAACTCATCAAATTGTTTATACAATGTTGTCAATGTCAAAAACAAACCCAACCATAAATAAAACTAAGAAAAGTATCAAACCCTATGAACCGTACATTTAGAGAAAGCCGTCTAATCGCTCATGCCTTGAACCGTCTACAACCGCCAAAAAACGGCTGCCTTCTCCGTGCGCTTTCTTCTCTCAAAGTTGCCGTCCAAAAGAAATCCTTCCTCCTTTTTTATTGCGACCATGTAACACCTCGAATTTTTGTGTCCAATAATGTGTTAACACGTGTCATTTGTTTACACGTGGCATCTATAATAAATAAAGGACTAATTTTGACAAACCTTGAAAGTTTATAAATTCGAGGATTATAAATGTCAACAAGGGTAAATATACTGTATTGTATCCCTAAATAATGCTTAAACCTTCAAACGAATAAATATTAGATCGTACAAAAACAAAACGCGGAAGAAAGTGAGAGATTACAAACTACAGGGGTTAACTGTGTCAACATGTTTAATAATACCTCTGAGTGACCCTTTAACGTTCCCAAGACTTTGTAACGGTATTATACCCTCACTAAAATAATATATATAAATTTCGCAAAGTTTCGATATGAAACGAGAAAGATACGATCGAATTCGTAGAAGAAGGGTTAAAAGCGTCAACAATGAAAGTTAAGGCTTTCAGAATAATTAAATAAATAAACCGGGGACTTAATAGCGCGGGTAAATAACACGAGGCCCCTATCGGTAAATAACCGAGGGCCAAACCGCAAAGTTACCCCTTCAGAACCGAAAGGTCAGGTGAATCATTACGAAAGATTTCGTTATTAATGGCCCGATTCAGTAATCATTACAAAAAGATTTAAAATCCTGAAATCTTAACCTTAGGCGACCCGCGTGAAGTTTAAGCATTAGTTGAGGCGGGCCGCGAGCCTCTTAAATAACGCGTCTGTTATATGAACTTTAGGCGACCCGCGTAAAAGAAGCATGGAATGTCCATGCGGGCCGCGTAAAGTGTCCAGATGCAGAAACCTTGTAACTACTTGGCTTTTGGAACCTTTGAACGATCAAACACCACTTAATGGAGCATGGGCACCCTACATTTGACCCATAACACTTAGGGGACATCTACCCATCACCCCTGACCTGTTGTGGTAGTTGTAATGATCATAGGAGCTTGTTTTTGGCTATAAATAGCACCTTTGTGTGCATAACATTCACAACAACTCAAACTCACCTCTCTGATCATTATAAGTGCTTCCAAGCATTCTCCTCTGTTCTCCAATCAAGAGTTAGCTTATGTAAGTCGTTCATAACCATTTTGGTTTCACATTTCCATAGTTATAGCCTATAAACGCAACCGTCGTAACTAACGGTTGTCATTGCAATATCTTGCAAATGATTCAGTCTTATGACGAATCAAAAATGGTTATGAGTTGGTATTTATGTGGGTATTAAACCTCTAAAAGGGTTCCCCCTGATCACCACTCTAACTATGTCAAATGTCGAGTCAAACGTGCGGTTAAAAAGTCAACAGAAAGCTATTTTGGCGATTTATGCATAATCTGTAATGTATATGTTATGGAACCTGTTTTGACAATCATAAAACATGATAATAAGTATATAAACCTGTTTGCGCTCGTTTGGATCGATCATTTACTATATAGAACCGGTTCGGAGCCGAAAGTCGCATAAGTTTGACTTTTGCTTTGACTTCAGTTCTGACCCGTTTTAGTGAGGTATAAATATACCTTAGGACTCTCTTAGGACCAGGTCACATGTTGGTATACGCCTCTGTGGTCGGTTCATGAGTTATCCGAGTCTTTTACATATTTCCGTCATTCGCCTAAAAGTTGACCGTAACGGCCTTTTAAAATTAAAACGAGTATTTCGGACACGTGAACAGACCAAAACCTTGCTTGTTAAATTATAAGCATGTCCTTAAAGTTTCACGTCAATCCGAGGTCTAGAATGAGAGTTATGCTAAAAGGCGCACTTTTAAGAAAGTTTTGTAATTAACGGCGCAATTAGCATAACGCTCATCTAACCCAAGTTTTCGGCACCAAAACTTTTACCCACTGTGGTAAAATAATATTTTGGGAATTTTAAAGATTTTTAATAATTTTTACCTTGCTCATAACCTGCGGTTATGGCTACGGTTCGGTTTATACCGAATATGCCCTTTTTGGCCAAAACAGGAGTTCTACAAGGTCTTTTGACCCGATTCCAGTTGCTACTGATTTTAAATAATAAATAAAGTATTTTAAGCTTTATAAACTGTTCGGGAAACTCAGATTTCCTGTAGAACTCGAAAATCCCTTTTAAAGTCTTTAAAATGACCGAAAAGCCCCTACGGGGCATAATATTAACTTAAACTCGTTACGGGCATTACGGAAGGTATCCTACTGATACCAAAATACTTTTAAGGCATATTGACTTAGGAAATAAGCGTACGACTCTTATGGTTAACCGTTTCGCCTATTTGCGCACACGGTACGGCCCACGGAACTAGTTTTCGTGCAATAGCCGATATGGGTCAAAGTATACTATTTGAACCCCAAAATCCAGAGTATGAACTATAAACCCATATAAAACAAGTCTCTGAACTTGTTGGGTCCAAATCATACTCCATTCTCGGTTTTCGCCTTTTCGTGCGAATTAACCATATCTATATATCGGAATCAACCGGTTTAAGCTACGGCTAATACAAGGACCGTTAGGATTCTAAGAGGTTAATTAAAACATTCGTTCCAGATTAGGAGCCCCAGTAAAAGCTATCGGTGACTTGATCTAAATTAAGGATTAATACTTGCAAAGGTAAATACTTTTGACTTATTTCCCCTATATGGGCTTGGGTTACGGTATATTAATACCGCTTGATTGAGCATTATATACTTCCATCGCTTAGGTGGTTAATTGATTAAATATGATTGGCTCATTTAAACAGTTTTGTTGCTTATAAGCCTTTGGGGGGTTTAATGACCGTTGTCCCGGATATCCTCGGCATCATTTTACGAAATGGCCACGACCATCGACATCCCGGTGTAGGCGTACACCCGGTATAAAGTGTCGACATTAAAACTAAAAGACGTAGCCGTTGGTTTTTATACTACGGTTTTACGCAAACGTGGTGTGTCTATAAATCTTTAACCCGGCACGACCCGGGCTACTGAACGCATAAAAGAACATGTAAAACGTTCACAAGATCATTATGAATTTTCCCAAGTTATAAAAGAGTTTGTGCATTGTGCATTCAAATCAATTTTAATAAACATTTTCAAATGTGTCAGTTGAATGTATTTACCAGTGTAAACTGACGTATTTTCCCCAAAAAGATTAAGTGCAGGTACCTAAACGTAATTGGCTAGTATTAGCTCCCTAGCGTCGGGATAAGCCTCGCAAGCTTGATTGCAGTATCTAATGGAACAATACTTTATCTGTATTTACGATCCACTGTGGATATTCAACTTCTGTAATACATTTTGATATTACAATCAGAGGTTGAAATTATATATTTAAATTATGCTTCCGCTGTGCATTATATAATTGTGTGGTTTGACTATAATGTTGCCAACATCGTCACGGTAATCCCCCACCGGGCCCACCGGTGAGACACGTGGAAATCGGGGTGTGACAGGTTGGTATCAGAGCCAACATTGAGTGAATTAAACACTATCCTAATGTGTTTAATCTCAGTGACACAATTGCACATACTTGAGTCTAGACAAGAACTTAGGACAAATTCGGATTATTACTCCTTTTTGTCTTCATTTTCGATTTGATTTTTAATAAGTTTTGGAGCAGGAAAATGCCACCTGTTATATTCCGAGGAAGAGGAAGGGGACGAAGAGGCCGAGGAGAAATCGTGACACATCACGATCAAGAAGCTGGACCATCTGGTACAAGACATCCTTCGATGACACGGAGCGAAGAGCCACAACGACGAAGAGATCTTTACGAACCTGCGAGGCACTCCACTTCGCACAGCTCGACGCCATCCTACCGGCACTCCTTTGGGCCAGATTCAGAAAATAATCCCAACAACCCACAACCTTCCTTCATACCTCTACAACGTTCGGTTTCGCATCGGAATTATGACGACCCTAGTCCATACTATGTAGCTCAGTTTAATCCGGCTGACTACATACAGGAACCTTCAGGTTTTGTTCCACTAGGGCCACAAGACCACTTTTCTGAAGATCTCATGGAGGAAGATGAGGATCCAACTGAACCAGCTCGTGGTACGCCCACGCATCCGATAGAAGTATCTGATGGATCTTCATATCATGGTCCGCAGTATCAAGGCCCAGATAGCTTTATGGCCTTGTTTGACCGACATGAGTGGTACAACACACCATCTCATCAGACACAACAACCGAGACATCCACAGGATCCCTCTGAGGATTCACGCTTTGAGGCAGTTACGCCACCACCTCCGCCACCGGCACAACCAGTTATACCTGATCCGCCGAGGCGTAGGAGGACCAATGCTCGTATGTCTACACGAGGAGGAGGGGGTAACCACTTCAGCACTCCTCGACATTCTAGTAGTAGCCACTATCCGCCACTACAAGAAGAAGGACCTTCAAGTCCTATACAAGAAGCGAACTCCGCACCTACTGCACGAAATTCGCCACCATTTGGGTATGACCAACCCATACCAGCTTACACAGGTCCAACGGCTTACAACCCGTTTGAACCGTCACAAGCACAATACAACTACGGCTATGAGCGCGACCCATATGTGGTGTCGGCTAGATATAATGCGCGCTACCCGGACGGAGCACATGGAAACATGGGACCACCGGATTACTCAGCTCATGGGTATCCAATACCTCCCAGACCTCCAGTTCCACATCAAGCGCAACAACCACGTTTTTCTCCTCCTGAACAGGAAGAAATACTCCATCGACTAGATCGTGTGGAGAGAGAGTTCGAGGAAGAGAAGAAAAGCCACCGAGGATTTCTCAAGGGCTTGGCGAATCTACTAAAGGGCAAAAAGAAGAAACGTGACCACTAGCCCTTAATAGTAGTATGAATGTAATTTCTACTTTGAAATAAGTCCCTGTGTGGACAACTTATCGTATTTCAGTCCCTACGTGGACTTATCTTTAGTCCTTGCATGGACACCTATCTTATATTAGTCCCTGCGTGGACTTGTCACTTATTTTAAAACCTCTCTGGAGGTATGTACTATTTGAAAGACCCGTTTAGGGCAATATGTAATTGTATCTGAGATTTTGGAATGCATGTTATGAGTTTTGTTTTAATAGATATAAAAATAAATCAAAACCATTCCTTTTATATTGATCTGCCTAATAAAGAATCTTAAGGGGGTGAAACCTAGCTTGGGGTCTTTTAAGATCAGTCAAGATGGTACGACCTAGCTGAAAAGATTCTGATTCCCTGTTAACCTCTGTACGCATGTTAACATTCATGGCAGATGTGATTCGTTATAATCACGCACGTCATTCTTATACAATGATCCTTTGAGGATTTCAAAACCCAACTAAATGATATATAGATCGTGGGTTAAATCACCAATGAAGGTGATCAATATTATAAAGACATCCATTTAGTGATGCAATGCCTACGGGCCAGTACTATAAAGACATCCATTTAGTGATGCAATGCCTACGGGCCAGTATTATAAAGACATCCATTTAGTGATGCAATGCCTACGGGCCAGTATTATAAAAACATCCATTAGTGATGCAGTGCCTACGGGCCAGTATTATTAAAACATCCATTAGTGATGCAGTGCCTACGGGCCAGAATTATTAAAACATCCATTAGTGATGTAGTGCCTACGGGCCAATATTATCAAAACATCCATTAGTGATGTAGTGCCTACGGGCCAACCATATTAAGACATCCATTAGAGGTGTAGTGCCTATGGGCCATAATAATTGTCTTATAACGACAAAGAACAGTGGTAGTCTATGACTCTCTGTCAGAAAGAGATAAAAGAACTACGGTTCAACTCTCTATGCCTTTGATTCTCTGGAATCTCGGCTAATATTATAAAACATCATCGTGATTAGGCTTTATGCCGCCCATACTAATTATATAGTTAAAATAGGATATACTCAAATCCTAATATTTAATGAAATAAAAAGTTAACCAAATATGGTCTGTGTACCATGGTTGACAAATTGTCATAAAAGACAATCATATAATAATCTCCTAAATTAAAATTTTGTTATCTTCTGTAACAGATTCAAGTTACAAATGGCGGATCCCAATGGTGAGAACAGCCACACGAATGAAGATGACTATGACAATGCGTCAGTACATTTGACAGGCGCACAGCTAAAGGCTCTGATCAACAATGCTGTCCAGGCAGCTATTGATCGTCAAAATACTGAGTCTCAAGGCAGATCTGTGTCAAAACCACACTCTAAACCAAAGACACACTCCAAACCACCCTCTGAACCCAAGAAAGATGACGACAAGCATTCGTCTACTGAGCACAGCGTTCACCGCGATAGAGAATATACTGATGCGTCCAGTGCTAAGGGTTGCACCTACAAATACTTTGTATCATGCAAGCCCCGTGAATTTACAGGGGAGAAAGGTGCGGTTGACTGTATCACCTGGCTGGACGAGATGGACACGATTGTGGACATCAGCGGGTGCGCTGAGAGGGACGTAGTTAAGTTTGTGTCCCAGTCATTCAAGGGCGAGGCCCTGGCGTGGTGGAGAGCTCTGGTGCAGGCTTCAGGTAAGTCTGCCTTGTACAAAATGTCATGGGGGGGGGGTTTATTACCCTCATAAAAGAGAACTACTGCCCTCAGCACGAGGTTGAGAAGATTGAGGCTGATTTTGTCTCACTGGTGATGACAAACCTGGATTGTCAAGCTTATCTGACAAGCTTTAACACTATGTCACGCCTGGTGCCATATCTTGTGACACCAGAACCTAGAAGGATTGCCCGATTCATTGGGGGCTTAGAGCCGGCAATCAAGGCCAGCGTGAAGGCCTCTAGGCCGACGACCTTCAGGTCAGTTACTGACCTCTCCTTGTCTCTTACACTTGATGCTGTCCGTCTGAGGGCACAAAGGAGCAAGGAGGCTGAAAAGCGAAAACGTGAGGATGATACCTCACGAAAGTCCGGTAAAAAGCACCGTGGAAACGGTGAGGGCAAGAGAGGGTCGGAGGCAAAGAAGGAGGGGCAAGCTGATGGAAGACCTTACTGCAAGGTCTGCAAGAAACCTCACTCCGGGAAGTGTAGGTTTGCGTCTGGTTCTCAATCGCAACAAAGGACTCCACCCTGTGGGCTATGCAAGTCCAAGGAGCATAAGACAGTGGAGTGTAAAAAGATAAAGGACGAAACCTGCTTTAATTGCAATGAAAAGGGGCACATAAAGAGTAATTGCCCGAAGTATGCCAAAAAGGCAGAAGAGACTAAAAAGACAAATGCGAGAGTTTTTCGCTTGGATGCAAAGGAAGCGGTCAAGGACGACAATGTGCTTACAGGTACTTTTCTCGTAAATAATATATTTGCAAGAGTACTGTTCGATTCTGGCGCTGACAAGTCCTTTGTAGACCAGAAATTTTGCCAACTACTAAATATGCCAATCAAAACCCTTGACGTGAAATACGATGTAGAGTTAGCAGACGGAACAATAGAAACCGTCTCTACTGTTCTAGAAGGATGTGAAATATCCATTAGGAACCATTCTTTTTCTTTATCTCTACTTCCTTTCAAACTGGCGGGTTTTGACGTCGTGCTAGGCATGGACTGGTTATCCCATAACCAGGCCCAAATCATTTGTGGCAAGAGACAAATAGTTTTAAAGACTCCGAGTGGTGAATCTCTTACCATTCGAGGGGATACGCATTACGGATTGCCCGAAGACGTATCTATGCTGAAAGCTTCAAGGTGTTTAAACAGAGGCTGTGTAATTTACATGGCTCAGGTGATTATAGAAGAACCAAAGCCGAAGATCGAGGATCTTCCTGTCATTTCTGAATACCCCGAGGTTTTTCCTGAAGAACTACCTGGTTTGCCACCAGATAGACAAGTGGAGTTCAGAATTGACATCATACCTGGAGCAGCTCCGATAGCACGAGCACCTTACAGATTAGCTCCGACGGAAATGAAAGAACTGAGGACCCAGTTGGATGAACTGCTGGCGAAAGGTTTTATCAGACCTAGTTCATCTCCCTGGGGAGCTCCTGTCCTGTTTGTAAAGAAGAAGGACGGATCGATGCGGTTGTGCATCGACTATAGAGAACTGAACAAAGTTACCATAAAGAACAGATATCCTTTACCAAGGATCGATGATCTGTTCGACCAGCTGCAAGGAGCAAGCTACTTCTCCAAGATCGACTTAAGGTCGGGTTATCATCAACTAAGGGTCAGAGATGAAGATGTACACAAGACTGCATTTAGGACTCGCTATGGTCACTACGAGTTCCTAGTGATGCCTTTTGGGCTCACAAATGCACCGGCTGCGTTCATGGATCTCATGAATCGCGTTTGCAAGCCGTATCTAGATAAATTCGTCATAGTCTTCATCGACGATATCCTTATCTATTCCAAGAATCAAGCTGACCACGAGAAGCACCTCCATTGCATTCTCGAATTACTACAACGTGAGAAACTCTACGCCAAATTCTCGAAATGTGAATTCTGGCTACGAGAGGTCCAGTTTTTAGGACACGTTGTGAGTGAGCGTGGTATCCAAGTGGATCCCGCTAAGGTAGAGGCAGTCATGAACTGGCAAGAGCCAAAGACGCCTACCGAAATTCGTAGCTTCCTGGGTTTAGCAGGATACTACCGAAGATTTATTGAAAATTTTTCGAGGATTGCTGCGCCCTTGACTTCCTTGACCAAGAAGAAAGAAAAGTACATTTGGGGCCCGAAGCAGCAAGAGTCCTTTGAAATACTGAAACAGAAGCTAAGCAACGCACCTGTGTTGACATTACCTGAAGGTACGGATGAATTCGTAGTTTACTGCGATGCATCACACACGGGCATGGGGTGTGTTCTTATGCAGAAGGGCAAGGTGATTGCCTATGCTTCAAGACAATTAAAGGTGCATGAAAAGAATTACACCACCCATGATTTGGAGTTGGGTGCCGTTGTATTTGCACTGAAGTTATGGAGACACTTCCTTTATGGTATTAAATTTGTGATTTATTCTGATCACAAAAGCCTCCAGCACCTGTTCAACCAGAAGGAGTTGAACATGAGACAACGCCGTTGGATGGAAACCCTGAATGACTATGACTGTGAAATCAGGTACCATCCCGGCAAGGCGAATGTAGTCGCCGATGCCTTGAGCAGGAAAGAAAGGGTAAAACCCATTCGAATCAATGCCAAGAGCATTGAAGTTAAAAATAATTTGATTGAAAGGATTTTGGCTGCACAGCGAGAGGCTGTGTTGGAAGCTAATTATCCTAATGAAAAGCTGGGAGTAACTGCGGAGCAGTTGACTCTTAGCAAGGATGGAATTCTTAGACTGAATGGACGTATATGGGTTCCGATTTATGGGGGACTGCGAGATGTTGTTCTCCAGGAAGCCCATAGCTCCAAATACTCAGTCCATCCTGGTGCTGACAAAATGTACCAAGACTTAAAGGCAAATTATTGGTGGATAGGCTTGAAAAAGTCTGTAGCCGCCCACGTAGCAAAGTGCTTGACTTGTGCTCAAGTCAAAGCCGAGCACCAAAAGCCGTCTGGCTTGCTACAACAGCCTGAACTTCCCGAGTGGAAGTGGGAATGCGTAACTATGGATTTCATAACCATGTTACCCAAGACCAGGAAAGGAAATGATACAATATGGGTCATAGTTGATAGGCTGACTAAATCAGCTCATTTTCTACCCATCAAGGAGACGTATAGCTCCGATATGTTAGCCCAACTTTACGTTGATAAGATTGTAGCCTTACACGGCATACCTGTGTCTATTATCTCCGACAGGGATACTAGATACACATCTCACTTCTGGAAGAGTTTCCAGCAATCTTTGGGCACGCGTTTAAATTTTAGTACGGCTTACCATCCACAGACGGACGGTCAAAGTGAGCGTACTATACAAACGCTAGAAGACATGCTTCGTGCATGTGCGATCGATTTAGGTGGTAACTGGGATAAAAACCTACCCCTGATCGAATTCTCCTACAATAATAGCTACCACACCAGCATAAAGGCTGCGCCTTTTGAGGCATTATATGGTAGGAAATGCAGATCGCCTGTTTGTTGGGCGGAAGTAGGAGAGGTCCAATTATCAGGACCAGAGATTGTTTTCCAGACAACGGACAAGATTGTCCAGATTCGGGAACGTCTCAAGGCTGCCCGCGATAGGCAGAAGAGCTACGCTGATCCAAAGCGTAAGGATTTTCACTTCGAAGTGGGTGAAAAAGTATTACTTAAGGTGTCACCCTGGAAGGGGGTGATGCGTTTCGGCAAGAAGGGCAAATTGAGTCCGAGATACATAGGACCTTTTGAGGTCATTGAACGAGTCGGATCAGTTGCCTATAAACTAAACTTGCCTGAAGAGCTCAATGGAATTCACAATGTGTTCCACATCTGCAATCTCAAAAAGTGCTTCGCCGACGAATCGTTGGTGATTCCACACACAGATGTGCATATAGATGAGAGCTTAAAGTTTATAGAAAAACCTTTGTCGATTGAAGATCGACAGGTGAAGAAGCTTCGCAGAAAGCACGTACCGATTGTAAAAGTCAAATGGGATGCTCGTAGAGGTCCTGAATATACGTGGGAAGTCGAAGCTACAATGAAAGAAAAATACCCCTATTTATTTGAGTAAATCTCGGGTCGAGATTTATTTTAAGGGGGTGAGGATGTAACACCTCGAATTTTTGTGTCCAATAATGTGTTAACACGTGTCATTTGTTTACACGTGGCATCTATAATAAATAAAGGACTAATTTTGACAAACCTTGAAAGTTTATAAATTCGAGGATTATAAATGTCAACAAGGGTAAATATACTGTATTGTATCCCTAAATAATGCTTAAACCTTCAAACGAATAAATATTAGATCGTACAAAAACAAAACGCGGAAGAAAGTGAGAGATTACAAACTACAGGGGTTAACTGTGTCAACATGTTTAATAATACCTCTGAGTGACCCTTTAACGTTCCCAAGACTTTGTAACGGTATTATACCCTCACTAAAATAATATATATAAATTTCGCAAAGTTTCGATATGAAACGAGAAAGATACGATCGAATTCGTAGAAGAAGGGTTAAAAGCGTCAACAATGAAAGTTAAGGCTTTCAGAATAATTAAATAAATAAACCGGGGACTTAATAGCGCGGGTAAATAACACGAGGCCCCTATCGGTAAATAACCGAGGGCCAAACCGCAAAGTTACCCCTTCAGAACCGAAAGGTCAGGTGAATCATTACGAAAGATTTCGTTATTAATGGCCCGATTCAGTAATCATTACAAAAAGATTTAAAATCCTGAAATCTTAACCTTAGGCGACCCGCGTGAAGTTTAAGCATTAGTTGAGGCGGGCCGCGAGCCTCTTAAATAACGCGTCTGTTATATGAACTTTAGGCGACCCGCGTAAAAGAAGCATGGAATGTCCATGCGGGCCGCGTAAAGTGCCCAGATGCAGAAACCTTGTAACTACTTGGCTTTTGGAACCTTTGAACGATCAAACACCACTTAATGGAGCATGGGCACCCTACATTTGACCCATAACACTTAGGGGACATCTACCCATCACCCCTGACCTGTTGTGGTAGTTGTAATGATCATAGGAGCTTGTTTTTGGCTATAAATAGCACCTTTGTGTGCATAACATTCACAACAACTCAAACTCACCTCTCTGATCATTATAAGTGCTTCCAAGCATTCTCCTCTGTTCTCCAATCAAGAGTTAGCTTATGTAAGTCGTTCATAACCATTTTGGTTTCACATTTCCATAGTTATAGCCTATAAACGCAACCGTCGTAACTAACGGTTGTCATTGCAATATCTTGCAAATGATTCAGTCTTATGACGAATCAAAAATGGTTATGAGTTGGTATTTATGTGGGTATTAAACCTCTAAAAGGGTTCCCCCTGATCACCACTCTAACTATGTCAAATGTCGAGTCAAACGTGCGGTTAAAAAGTCAACAGAAAGCTATTTTGGCGATTTATGCATAATCTGTAATGTATATGTTATGGAACCTGTTTTGACAATCATAAAACATGATAATAAGTATATAAACCTGTTTGCGCTCGTTTGGATCGATCATTTACTATATAGAACCGGTTCGGAGCCGAAAGTCGCATAAGTTTGACTTTTTCTTTGACTTCAGTTCTGACCCGTTTTAGTGAGGTATAAATATACCTTAGGACTCTCTTAGGACTAGGTCACATGTTGGTATACGCCTCTGTGGTCGGTTCATGAGTTATCCGAGTCTTTTACATATTTCCGTCATTCGCCTAAAAGTTGACCGTAACGGCCTTTTAAAATTAAAACGAGTATTTCGGACACGTGAACGGACCAAAACCTTGCTTGTTAAATTATAAGCATGTCCTTAAAGTTTCACGTCAATCCGAGGTCTAGAATGAGAGTTATGCTAAAAGGCGCACTTTTAAGAAAGTTTTGTAATTAACGGCGCAATTAGCATAACGCTCATCTAACCCAAGTTTTCGGCACCAAAACTTTTACCCACTGTGGTAAAATAATATTTTGGGAATTTTAAAGATTTTTAATAATTTTTACCTTGCTCATAACCTGCGGTTATGGCTACGGTTCGGTTTATACCGAATATGCCCTTTTTGGCCAAAACAGGAGTTCTACAAGGTCTTTTGACCCGATTCCAGTTGCTACTGATTTTAAATAATAAATAAAGTATTTTAAGCTTTATAAACTGTTCGGGAAACTCAGATTTCCTGTAGAACTCGAAAATCCCTTTTAAAGTCTTTAAAATGACCGAAAAGCCCCTACGGGGCATAATATTAACTTAAACTCGTTACGGGCATTACGGAAGGTATCCTACTGATACCAAAATACTTTTAAGGCATATTGACTTAGGAAATAAGCGTACGACTCTTATTGTTAACCGTTTCGCCTATTTGCGCACACGGTACGGCCCACGGAACTAGTTTTCGTGCAATAGCCGATATGGGTCAAAGTATACTATTTGAACCCCAAAATCCAGAGTATGAACTATAAACCCATATAAAACAAGTCTCTGAACTTGTTGGGTCCAAATCATACTCCATTCTCGGTTTTCGCCTTTTCGTGCGAATTAACCATATCTATATATCGGAATCAACCGGTTTAAGCTACGGCTAATACAAGGACCGTTAGGATTCTAAGAGGTTAATTAAAACATTCGTTCCAGATTAGGAGCCCCAGTAAAAGCTATCGGTGACTTGATCTAAATTAAGGATTAATACTTGCAAAGGTAAATACTTTTGACTTATTTCCCCTATATGGGCTTGGGTTACGGTATATTAATACCGCTTGATTGAGCATTATATACTTCCATCGCTTAGGTGGTTAATTGATTAAATATGATTGGCTCATTTAAACAGTTTTGTTGCTTATAAGCCTTTGGGGGGTTTAATGACCGTTGTCCCGAATATCCTCGGCATCATTTTACGAAATGGCCACGACCATCGACATCCCGGTGTAGGCGTACACCCGGTATAAAGTGTCGACATTAAAACTAAAAGACGTAGCCGTTGGTTTTTATACTACGGTTTTACGCAAACGTGGTGTGTCTATAAATCTTTAACCCGGCACGACCCGGGCTACTGAACGCATAAAAGAACATGTAAAACGTTCACAAGATCATTATGAATTTTCCCAAGTTATAAAAGAGTTTGTGCCTTGTGCATTCAAATCAATTTTAATAAACATTTTCAAATGTGTCAGTTGAATGTATTTACTAGTGTAAACTGACGTATTTTCCCCAAAAAGATTAAGTGCAGGTACCTAAACGTAATTGGCTGGTATTAGCTCCCTAGCGTCGGGATAAGCCTCGCAAGCTTGATTGCAGTATCTAATGGAACAATACTTTATCTGTATTTACGATCCACTGTGGATATTCAACTTCTGTAATACATTTTGATATTACAATCAGAGGTTGAAATTATATATTTAAATTATGCTTCCGCTGTGCATTATATAATTGTGTGGTTTGACTATAATGTTGCCAACATCGTCACGGTAATCCCCCACCGGGCCCACCGGTGAGACACGTGGAAATCGGGGTGTGACAGACCAATATGTTGTATATAATGGAAACTAGTATTTTTGCCCGCCGCGCGTTGCGGAGGCACGCAGCGGGTGGAAACATGTAGTAAGGCAATACACGATTCATAAATGCAATGTGTAATAGATTATTAAAAAAAATGTAAAACATAATGCATAAAACACATTTACAAAAAAAGAGTAAAATTACGATTTTCTCACCACCTAAAAGTTACGTTGCGCGTTGCCGGTCACAGATCACTAACGAACACGATTGCCTACCCGTGTTCGTTAGTGATCCGTGACCGGCAAGATTTCGTTGTGCTTTTGGGTCGTCGCCGACAAGTACTGTACCGGAATCGCAGCCTCTAAATCACCATCCATCGATAAAGGTATCCTTCAATTGGGGTTTTACGGCGTCGTCTGGTCTAGATCTGGCTCATGGTTAACCGATTGGGATGGGCATAGTGATCTGGATGACATGCAACAATGGATTGAATTTCCGGTGAGTACGCCATCAAACTAATGGTTCTCTACACAGAGCGTCATCTTCCCATCCGCTCCATATATAGATTGGGTATCTAAGGTGAACCAGAGGATTCACGTATATGCTATCTAGCCATCTACGCGATACAACATCGACGCCACCCCCACGGTGGTACTCAAGTCTGTCACTGGCTTCGGCAAGCCTAAACCGGCAAGGTTTAAAAAGAACACTTCAGTATCGTATCCTTGAGAAGAATAGTCCCAATACTGTTTAAAAGAAAGGCCTATCATAGAAGTCGCGTATCGAGAAGCTACTGATCTAAGCTGCATACCACACAAACAAACAAACAAACAAACAGAATTCGATATCGAATATTAAATCATCTCCAGTAAACAACATCACCAAATCTGTAACCTAACCTACTAACTTAATCCCTATGCCAAATCATTAAGCAACCTGAACTAAATCAAAAGCATATTTGAAGATCGATAACGAATCGAATAAAATCATGTTTAATTCCTATAAGCAAGATCTAAAAACGAAACCCTAGCTTGCAGTTCCCTATCAACAACTTACTAATCTAATAAGCATGAAATCATACAAAAATACAAATAATCTGAAACTAAATCGAGATACAGAAGAACAACAACCTTCGAGTATTCATAGCTCTGGTGGATGAAACAGCCGGTGGTTGTAACCCTGTAAGAAAATCACATACAATGAGTTGAAACTTGAAACTACCGATTTGAATTAGGGTTTTAGAAAGAGTGATCGGTTGCTTGCCTGTTGGGGAAAAAAACTGGATGAGTTATGTTCATAAAAGACAAAAACGGATAAATTGTCGGTGGCAAAAGCCACCGACTTTCTCCTTTAAGATTATGTATAATTATATTATTCTCTCCCTCTCTAAGAAATCATAATGAATCTTTGGGTTTCAAAGCCCTTCAACTTTCATCCAATCAGTCATGTGGCCTGATGATGATTTGATTTTGGGTTTTGACCCATTAAGTGTTGTCCAATCCTCCCTTTTCTCAACCGTATGCTATGGTCATGAACCGTATGCTACGGTTCATACTTGCTGCTGCTTCTTTTTTTTTTTCTTCTCAGCCGTAACTTACGGCTAAAGACCGTAGATTATGGGTCACGGCTTCTGTAGATCTCTATTCGACACCACTCAACCGTAAGTTACGGTATATCGACTGTAACTTATGTCACTATTTTTCACCCCATGTATACATTGATTTCAACAATCGCATCTTGTATTAACCCGTCGAACCCGCGTTTCAATTCGTTCTCTTGCTTACACCCGTATCACCTGTTAAAAAACAAAATAACAATGCACAATAAATATATATAGATACGACACAATCTAACTTATTTCACACACTAAAAACCAACGTAATTTACTACGAAACACACATGTTTTGACCGGACATCACATCCCCACACTTATCTTTTTCATCCCGAAAAAACTCTTTGCAATGGAATCACAATCAGAAACATTGGCTTCTTATATATTCGATTATTTTATTATGTTAATCAAATGACACGTTATCCAAGATTGCAGGTATACGGTCCACTTAAACTCAACCACCAGCTTCTAAGCCCTTATTCACGATTCATTTAAGTTCAAGTAATTTATAGTTATCTATGGATCTCACACTCAAAAGACTACCACTCCACCTACTCCCATTTCAAGTTTATAAGGTTAAAAGGTTTATAATCTACCGTCTTATATAAAACACTCTTGTGCTATTTCGATTAAATTTATGAGGGATAGATGGATGATATTGCGAGCTTTACATGTTTTTGCTTATGATCAGTTTAGTGGACATACCCCTCACGAGTCACCATCCCCATGGTTAATGCCATAAACTTCACATATTTTTATAACTCCACCTAGAGGATATGTACCGCATGAGTCGCTATCCCCGCGGCAATACCATAGGCTTCGTTTTTTCTTCTCTTTTTTACATGTAGCTCAAATGAATGGATGGAATATATTTTTTCGGGCTCCACACTGTTTCGGATTTGTTTTCAGAAAAAGAAACAGGTGTGCCAATTTAATCGGAAAAACTTATAAGTTTTTTTACTTATATTGTACCTCTTATACTTTCCACAGTTTCAATTTTGCCACAGCTCCTAAGGTGAGAATTCACAAGATCCCTAATTTAGGTTTAAGTTATTTTATATCATTCCTAAGGAACTCTTCAACTGGCTGGGCCTACCCACATATCCTAAGTTAGACGTGTGACCGACTGTTTATTATCTCTTATATATAATAATTAAATGCCAACGATCCAATTATACCAATCATTTTTCATTTATTGCAAAAAAAAACTTTCTCAAAACATTTTCTATTTTTTCAATTTTTTTGGATTTTTTATTTTTTTCAATTTTTTTAATTTTTAATTTTTACGACACAACTAAGACACACTAGACGCTAGTCTCCCCTCCCCACACTTAGTTCCTGCATTATCCTCAATGTGGAAGGAAACTACGACTCAAAGATACAAGAAAAAAAATATATGTAAAAAAGATTGGAACAGACTCCCCTAGTTAAAGAAGCAGGATCCTCGTGAATATTCCAATGCGACCGTATAGCATTTCTTTCGCGGCCGCGTTCAGCAAAAACTCGGGTTGCTCTCTATAAACGATGTTCAGATCACCCCCGTCCAAATGGAGATTGAGTATGGACAGTTCTAACTGAATCTTGATCTAATAAGCTCTATCCGTGTTTCGAAGAATTCACCTGTACAAACTCAAACAGGACAGCCAAGCGTAATACCGAACTAAAAAAAAATAAATAATATAGAGTAAAAGAGAAATATTTTTGAGTTTTTGGTTTATATTTTTTTTTGTATTGTTTTTTTTTTGTTTTGCATTTTTTTTTGGTTTTTTAGAAAACTAGAAAAACACCAAGCGCACTAATTCCCCAGCAACGGCGCCATTTTGATGATTGTCGTAAGAGTCAATCAAAACCTAATTAAACTACGTAGATAGCGTAAGTAGGGTACCGTATCCACGGCGAATTTGTGGTTAGTGTTTAACAAGAGAATTATAATATGTTAAAGAAAAGCAACTCCCACCCAGAATCCCGATTGCAAGTTTAACACGAAAACATGTTTATCGATTCAAACACCACATAGACATGGCCTTGGAATTAATGAATTTGATTAATTATTAGGGATAGTTTTTAAGATTCACCAAACAACCTAATAATCCATTTATTTATATCAACTACCCACCAATTTACCAACCCGCTAACGATGCAAGTATATCTCCAATACGCTTGATAAACGACAAATAATTCAAATATAAAAAATGTTTACCAAGAATTCAACACAAGTGGTCAAGCTTTACCAGTTAAAAAGAATCTGTAGACAAAGTTTAATGAAAAACAAAGTAGTCGTTCATTCGGACAGAAGCCACAAGCAAAAAGATAAAGGTAATGTCCTCCAAGTTTCAGATTCTAGGTTTACACAAAACTCAATTTTATCATTAATTGGACACCACATAGACATGGTGCTGAAAAGTCAGTTAATTTAAGTGGTAATCAAAACAGGTATTTGTCATCAGATCTTTTACAGTTCAATTACCTTACTTACTAATGTGAGTCAACCTACACTATGTCACCCAACAAGCTACAAGGTTTTGTCATCAACTGAGCAAGTTGTAAAGCAAGAACTCAAACACATGCAAATAGTATGAATAAACCAACTCAGCAAACTGTTTATACGAAGTTGTCAATGTCAAAAACAAACCCAACAATGAATAAAACTAAGAAAAGTATCAAACCCTATGAACCTTACACTTGGAGAAATCCACCTAATCGCTCATGCCTTGAACCGTGCAGTCGGTGCGCTTTGTTCTCTCAAAGATGCCGTCCAAAAGAAATCCTTCCTCCTTTTTTATTGCCGCCAATATGTTGTATATAATGGAAATTATATTATTCTGCCCCTCTCCAAGAAATCATAATGAATCTTTGGGTTTCAAAGCCCTTCAACTTTCATCCAATCAGTCACGTCCCCTTATGATGATTTGATTTTGGGTTTTGACCCATTAAGTGTAGTCCAATGCTCCCTTTTTCAACCGTATGCTATGGTCATGAACCGTATGCTAGGATTCATACTTGCTGCTACTTCTTTTTTTTTTGTTTCTTCTCAGCCGTAACTTACGGCTAAAGACCGTAGACTACGGGTCACGGCTTCTGTAGATCTTTGTTCGACACCACTCAATCGTAAGTTACGGTATAGCGACCGTAACTTACGACACTATTTCTCACCCCATGTATACATTGATTTCAACTTTCGCATCTTGCATTAACCCGTCGAACCCGCGTTTCAATTCGTTCTCTTGCTTACACCCGTATCACCTGTTAAACAACAAAATAACAACGCACAATAAATATATATATACGACACAATTTAACTTATTTCACACACTAAAAACCAACGTATTTTACTACGAAACACACATGTTTTGACCGGACATCAATTCACTGGTCTCGTTAAGTAGGGTGAATCCCTTCTTTCTGAGGATCGGTGGCTGGATCGTCCGCTGATCTGTCTCATGCACAAGGAAAACACACCGTGACTCATAACAAGGAGGATGGGGTGGGTAGTGCTCCTTGTTACCACTCTCTGGCGTGAGAATCAGTAATTTGCTTGAGAGCAAAGTGTGTTATAGTAGTAAGATTGAGAGAGTTGGTAAGCGATACCTCAAACCTGGTCTGGGATGGGTATATATAGTCGAGGAGTGAAGGAGGGTAATTGAGTGGCTAGACTGACAATGCGCAGCCCCTTGCAGGTATGTCAGGCGTGTAGGCCATGGAGGTGACGCCACGTCCCACTGTGGTTGTCAGTCTGGGTGCCAACGTTGCTTACATGTGGGCTGACAGATGACCGTCATCAGTGCCACTTGCTGTTTTGGCCACCTGAGTCAAGATGTCAGTCCCACTTGCATCGTCAATAGAATGCGGTGCTAGGCCGCATCGCTATCTGTGGTAACCGTGGTTGTTTCTGCATCCCTTGTTTTGACGAAGATGTGTACAGGATGCGGTGCTAAGCCACATCACTACGTGCGGTAACTGTTGTGGTTACCGCATCCCTTGTCGCGACGAAAACATCCGTTTTCATACACAAGGTAAGTCTTCTTATCACTTGACTGATTGGATTCGCTAGTTGCGTTCGCGCGTGCCCGCACGGACGCAGATAAGTTTTTGCTGGTGGGAGTATTTGGTAAGGGTGATGATCACTCGCGACTCCTTTGGAGCGAGATTTGGGACCATACCCCTTCAATATACGAAATTTTCGGATACCTGATTTCACTATCTAAATCCGTATCCGAATTTTCGGACATCTGAAATTTCGGATATCCAATCGGATAGTGAATCGGATATCTGAATATCCATTAGTTGTTTATTTTTTTATTATTTTTTAATATTCTGAACTAGATATTTCGGATATTCGGGTATCCGAAAAAAAATAAAATTAAATTTTCGGATATTCAAAATATCCGAAAATTTTCAAAATCACTATCCGAATCCGAAAGGATATCCAAATTTTCGGATATCGGATAGTTCGGATTGGATTTTCGGATACAAATATTTTTGAACACCCCTACTTCCGGGTAGTTAACGAGCTTTATATAGACTGTAAAGACATGAATGAGTAAATCAACGAAATATGAAGAGATGATAAAATAAAGTTCACTTTCAATATAAAAACTAGTTACTAAAGTCATTAATAGATACCCAATTAAAAAGTAACCAAAGCATGGAAATCAATAGTAACACATAAAAGATTTTGTCTTCACCAAGTGATGTAAGAGATTAGCCAAGCATGACGATAGTTTGACGAAGGCTCTTACAATCAATCTTGGATCCCGAGACTACTACCCACTCTAACTCTAATGATTGTGGTGGAAAATGATGGTGTTGTGGTGGTAGAAGTGAGAGAAATGGTTTGCCAAGGGATGAGTTGCAAGTGAACCAAGCACCTCTATTTATAGGCGAAAACATATGGTTTACAAGACCCCGTTCCCTTCTCTTTCTCTATCTTCATTTAATGAGTTTGTCAGTCCAGATGCGTGCACGGCCTCGTGTGTCAACGGCACGACCCCGTGGCCCTTGTACTTGCTGTACGATCTAAGATCTACAAATCTGAGAGTTGACCACCCTGTTTGTCTTTTTCTTCATGGAATCTTTGGTGTGGCACAGCCCCATGCCCGGCAGGCACAACCCGTACTTGGCTTTTGTTTTGTTGTTTTTGGTCTTGGGGTGAAGCTCGGAGGGTCGATATATTGTATCAACCTCCCTTCTTCTGTATTTTTGCTAGTTTTTGTTGTTAAATGGTTCCTTTTGTACATGTAGGCTCTTTTAATCTTGAAATCAAATGTATACAAAGAAACACACTTTTTCCAACATTAGTACTAAAAGGTTTGTTTTTATACCTTATTTGATATAATTTACGTGTTGCATTTGGTGCATATCTAAAGATTACCCTCTCCTGAACCAAAATGTTCAAAACAATCGACCGGCGAGTGGTAACCATTATTTGCTTCTGTTTTTCTTTTTCTTCATGGAATCTTTGGTGCGACACAGCCCCATGCCCAACTGTCACACCCCGACCACGTTAAAACAACAAACCGTGGCGGAAACGTCGGGGAGTGTTGCAACAGAATTATTGTTTCACAACCATGGTAACCAAATGTTTTGTTTTATTGAATTATTATGTAAAGTACATTGTCTTTAAATCAAAACAAACTAACTAGATATTGTTTATAACTGTTTTTAAATCACTAAGGCCTCATCCAGGTCCTATGTGACACAAGCTTCCTAGCAAGCAACATCAAACAATATCACCTGAAACATATGTAAAAAAAAAATAAAGTCAGCAAAGAAATGCTGGCGAGTACATAGGTTTTGTGGGAGTATTGGATTCATGGCTCGTTTATATGTTGCAGTACCTCGTTAGACTACAAGAGTCAAAAATACAAACCTCGTTTTGAAAAGTGTATTGCAACATAATTAACCAACTCAAATCAAATTGGTTATAGTTTATAAAATCTCGTAGCCATGAGTCTTAACCCAAAAACATTTGTTTTAGTAAAATAATTTGGAAACATCTCGTAAAAGCTCGTTAATAAAACTCATATGGTTTATATGGTTTCGAAAACCTCGTTGTGTGATATCGTTTCAAATCGTTTTCCCAAGTGAACTAAATAATGACACGCAATGTAATATGTTAGAATCACTTATATATAAGAAGTACCAGCGGCGTATCTACCATGATTCTAGCATACTACACTCGTTCCATTATCTAATCACTACCCAAAGCCAATCGTTTAATTCATTTATCTCGTTTCAAATCGTGTATCTCGTTTCAAATCGTTTAACTCGACCCAAAATCGTATTCGTTTTAATAGTGAAAAATACTTTTGGTCGTCTCGTTAACAACATTCAAACCTTCGTGACTCGTTTAACTCGTTTCTCGTTTCGTATTAACAAACCACCAAAGGGTAAGTTAACAATCATCAGGTTCGGTCGTTACCTACATAACCCCCACACATAACCATGGGTGTAGTCTGATAACGGGATTTGTCAGATCCTATGGTACCATAACCTAATACTGGTCGGCTTGATCAGAGCTAATGAATGTCATTCGTTATGTAATTACAACCAACAAGTCTTGTTCACCTTATTGAAATCGTTATTAGTTTTGTATAAACCATCTTAATCGTTTTTGAAATCATCGTTTAAACCTTGAAAATCGTTTTGTACATATGATTCACCCCAAAACAATGGAAAACAGTAAAATAGGGGAACTATGTACTCACTTGAGATTGTAGGGTATCCTTGATTTTGTGAACTATTGATGCACGGGCAATCAAGGAATCAAGTGGTACCTAGTATCGGATTGCTAGATAAATAAATCGACACCTAAATCGGGAGATAGGGTAGAATGAGGTTCTATAAATCAAATGAGTATTTGAACTCATATGGTATGATTTAATAGTCCCAACATTCTGATTTGGAAGTCTACCTAAGTGCTTTTGACCCGTTTCGACACATTATGGTAACATAAGCTACTATAAGGCGTCGTTAGCGTATAACTATGTTCGGACGGTAATCTATGGGCTATGCCAAGTCTTACATGCCCAATTATCCCTAAACATGTTACTAAATCAGATTACAAGTCAAAAATATGTTCACATAGTCAAATTACGGATTTTAGCTTCAAAAGGGCATTTTGGTCATTTCCTATGGGCATACAAGCTAACTAGCAAATGACTAACCGATCCTACGTGATCATAAGGTATAACCTCAGTGGTTATTCCCTATGTAATTATGATCACTAACTAAGCTTGGTCGGATCCAAAGATCGACCAAACGGGTCGGGTTCGGAAGTATAAGCGGTTGTTTAGTCCGCTTATCTTACGACCCTAAACAAGCACAAACTAATAGTGTCGAGTTAGACATGTCAAAACATGTCTAACCTACTGATTTGGTATCAAAACAAAGTGTTTTGATACCCTAAAGTAGTTCCGAGGCAAAATGCGTGCTAAAACGCATTTTGACCGAAACTTTGACTCGACACTAGAACTAGCTAACATGGTAATCAGCGGCTATAATCACGAAGGATTATAACTATCGTGATAACAATCACGTTTCAAAGTTCAATTGAACTTTGACTTGACCAATTGATGGTCAAAACCGAAAGTCAAACTGTTGGCCAAACTGTTTGACTTTCTGCACTACATAAGGAAAAAGCAAGAAAAAGAATGAAAGAAGGCTCACAATAGTCCTTGCTATCTTTTCTACAAAGAAGACAAGTCCCAAATCAGTTGAGAGAGCTCCAAAGCAGATAAGAAGGGAGGAAATGAGGAATGAGCAAATGAAACAATGGATGGCTTGGCTATTTATACTTGTTGGTGATGAACAAGATCATCACAAGTGGTTTGTTTAGCTATTAAGCAATAAATCTCATCCATACAAGTGTTAGGAGCAGGTGCAAAGCCTTGGAGAGGTGGTAACTTGGTTACCACACAAAGAAATTGCAAGATTGGCCCATGAATTAACAAACTGTTGCTGAAAACAGACTTTCTGCCCAGATGTGATGCTCGCATAGCGCGACGGCATAGGCAGTAGGTGCTCACGCTACGCTACCATGTATCAGGTTCAGCAAAGTTTCAAAAATGGCAGAAATGGTCCCTGCACGTGTTTAAAGCCTTTTTCGATGCGTTTAAACCCCGTTAACCTCATTTCAAGGCTCTAAAATGAAGTTAAAGCATAGGGGACTCAAAACATGCTCAAAAATATCTCGGATGTCGGTTCGTTTGGTCGTACGATCGCGTTGTTCGGTTAATTACGACGGAAGTCGTAACGAACGCAAAATCGATCCAAATTAAGCGACGAATGGAATTTTTGCATGGCGATCACTAAAATAAAAATATTTTAGTGTGTACAAAAATTTTGGATGTCCAGATGTGTCCAGAACGTAAGATACGCGCGAAAATGCAAACTTACGCCGTTTTTGACACTTTTAGTCCCTGTAAGATCATATAAGCATGTTTTCGCACACCGAACCTATCAAAGCTTATTTCTAAGCCATTTTTAGGTTATATATGGTATGTTTAACTTATGATCAAGTTCCGGACAGTTCGACACCATACGAATCGGTATAGTTTCGCAGTTTGACACAAATAGTCCCTGCGATCGAATAAACTTGATTTCGGCATACCAAACCATACAAAACTTATTTCTAAGTTATGTAAAGGTTATTTAAGGTATGTTAAGCCTATGTCACTATTCCGGAGTGTTTGTTGCATTAAACTGGTTATATTTACGCATCAGATCGCGTATAACCTTCCAGAAAGCGATTTAGAGCTTGAAATCGAACGAGAATTGATATGTGTAAACGATACACATATTTATACAAATTCCAAGTATGAAATACAATATTTCATTGATTTGGTATTTGTTCGATGGTCTTGGAGGCACAGATGTCACAGTCTCCCCTACTTCAGGAAATTTCGTCCCGAAATTTAATCAGAGGAAACTTGTGAGAGCTCGAAACATGAAGTCGGAAAGATAAGATAATACTGGTTGGGTTCTGAACTTCTAGTAACTTTAATAACATTATGCTTGCAGTGTAAGAGGGACACTTATATACAAGTATATGAAGTGTCATTGGTGCGTCCATCGTACCTCCATTACATCGTTCACATTCCGTCATTGTTGCCACTATCAGTTCTTACACATGATAAATCTTATTGTGGTTTCCGTGCACTGAATTTCATAATTATGTACGCGTCCATAATTACGTAATTCCTTGCATAGTCCCCGTAGTGTATTTGATAATGTGTAGGGAAGAACCAAATGAATGAACCTGTGATGAGCGTGACTAGACCATCATTGAGTCCTGTAGATCAATAATTGATCTTTTAAAACAGACTACCTAGAAGTCTTTCCAGCTATATCACATTTCATTCCTGACCAGATGTTGAATCAATCTTTAACTAGACCACTCAAGGGGTCTTTTTCGAAATATGAAATGGCACTTATATAATCCAAGGGTCTTAACTACCACGTAGAAGCCCATTAAGGATTTAAGGTAGTACCTTTGAATATCCTACTATGAATCCATCATATGAAGATATGGGAGATTCTATGAGGATTTCGAAAACAAAATCGGATCGCACAAAACACAAAGGAGAACACATAAACACATAATCACAAAATCGCATAATTGATTAATTCGACCTTTAATTTGTTATCTTTGGACCCGGGTATTTAAAGTACACCATGAATCCAATCCGTGGATTTTATTTGGCACTTTAAATATTTCCAAGAGGCTAACTATGAAGATAGGAAGATCTTAATAGGAATTCGGTTCTTGATGGTAAGCTTATCAAGCTTACGATAATAGATACACATACAAAAAGATCCATCTTTCCTTTTCACAAAGAGGGCAGGAGCTCCCCAAGGTGAAAAAGCTCGGACAGATGAATCCTTTTCTCAAATAACAATGGGTTTTTTTTAAAGGAAATGAGTGTTTAAGGTTCTAGGGGAGATCACAAGTGATCATGGGATTGACAGAACTACACGAGCAGTTTGTCTTTGTGTTGACATTACAAGGTTGCTTCAAACATTCATGCAATTGCAGTAGTTTAAAATAAAACCACAAATTTTATTTATATAACAACCGCATTGTCTGTTAAATGTTTAAAAGATAACAACCAGAAGAAATACAAAATACTAATTGTTTAAAGCTGCATCATCGATCACCTCGTTGATGTTAAACACTCGTCCACGAGCGGGATTCACATTCACGTTCGCGTTCGGATTTGGGTTAACATTCGCATTTGCGTTTACCAATCTCGGGCAATTGTTGCGAAAATGACCCATTTCTCCGCAATTGAAACATGAACCAGGTGGGAATCTTGCAGCGTTCCCTTGAGCTTGTGCTGGGACCTGGGCAGCCTGATTTTGACCAAAACGACAAGTATTGGCCAAATGCCCAAGCCTACCACACGTAGCACACTGTTTACAGGCCTGTTGGGTAACATGGTGACCATTACATCGAGTGCAGTGAGGTGCGGTACCAGCATATGCTTTCTTTGCAGGAGGTTGAGTCGGTGGGTTCTGAGGGTTCTGAGCAGTTTGATTGGTGACAGCAAAGTTTTGGGAAGCCTTGCGCTTCCTTGATTTCTTTGATGCCTCATCCTGCTTTTCACCCTTACCCTTTTCAGAATCGGTTGACTTCTTTTTATCACCCTTGCGGGTGAGTTTACCCTTCCTGACTTGAGATTCAGTCAGGGTAGCAGACAACTCGATCGCTTAACGGACGGTAGTAGGATTAACGCCAGTCAGGATGTCCTGAATGGAGTCGGGTAAACCATCGATATACCTCTCAATTGCCTTATCCAACGGGGTAACCATCGTGGGACACAACAAACTAAGCTCCTCAAATCGATCCGTATAAGCACGGTGTTCTCCCCCGACTTGTTTCAAATCGTCAAATTCTCGTTCCAACACTCGAATCTCGTGTCGGGGACAGAACTCTCTCATCATGAGAGCTCGGAGCTCATCCCAAGTCTGTGCTAGTGCCACTTCGGCACCCCTATCACGCATCACTCCGTTCCACCATGTAAGAGCTCACTTCTCAAATACGCTTGAAGCAAACTCAACTTTGCGCGCATTCGGACACTGCACATGTCTGAATGTGCTCTCGATACTCTCAAACCATTGCAGGAGTGCGGTTGCTCCTTGTGACCCAGAAAACTTAAGCGGCTTCGCAGAATTGAAATTCTTGAAATTACACAGTGCATTATTGTTGTTATTATTGTTATTGTTGTATAACTCGTGGATTTGGGTCACAATGCCCGGAAGTACAGCAGCCATTTGCTGAGAGACAAGGGCCGCGACTTCCTCAGCAGTAAAAGTTTGAGCATCACGTCGAGGAGGCATTGTCTAAAAAGGAAACATGGGAAACGCGTGAAGTTGACAATTGGAGGAACAAAAGAGGTATTGAAAATATTGACACCACATAAGGAAGGCGATCATTTGTTCGTTACCTTGAACAAACAAACGACACGCAGTGACAAATCAAAGTAAATAGGTCAAAATAATGTATCGCGAAGACATGCTCGCCTATAAGTGAACACTCACCCCAAGAGTTCCCAGGTAAGAGTGACTGGTCCGATAATGCGGATTTGTACGAACACTCTAGCCTTAGACAGAAAACTCAGGGTACAGGCATTCACTCTTCCAGTTTGCACGTGTTCACATTATTTAGACTCAAACTTTGACGAGATTTTGAAAAACTTAAAAGGCATATAGCCAAAGATGAATCAGACTGGAAGGGTTCAAAACCTTATAATAGAAGGTTCAAAACCTAGTAATCAATCATCTAAGGATAGATGATTAATTTTCGAAGCGGATTCGTTATTGTGTTCTTGTTATGGTTATCACCTAAGGATAGGTGATAGTATTGTTTTAAAATTTCTAAACACAAGTAAACTTGTGTTAGTGTCCTAAAGTTATAGTCTAGGTCAAAGCAATGCTAATAACCTAATTCCCTATAACCATTGGCTCTGATACCAACTCTTCTGTCACACCCCGACCACGTTAAAACAACAAACCGTGGCGGAAACGTCGGGGAGTGTTGCAACAGAATTATTGTTTCACAACCATGGTAACCAAATGTTTTGTTTTATTGAATTATTATGTAAAGTACATTGTCTTTAAATCAAAACAAACTAACTAGATATTGTTTATAACTGTTTTTAAATCACTAAGGCCTCGTCCAGGTCCTATGTGACACAAGCTTCCTAGCAAGCAACATCAAACAATATCACCTGAAACATATGTAAAAAAAAATAAAGTCAGCAAAGAAATGCTGGCGAGTACATAGGTTTTGTGGGAGTATTGGATTCATGGCTCGTTTATATGTTGCAGTACCTCGTTAGACTACAAGAGTCAAAAATACAAACCTCGTTTTGAAAAGTGTATTGCAACATAATTAACCAACTCAAATCAAATTGGTTATAGTTTATAAAATCTCGTAGCCATGAGTCTTAACCCAAAAACATTTGTTTTAGTAAAATAATTTGGAAACATCTCGTAAAAGCTCGTTAATAAAACTCATATGGTTTATATCGTTTCGAAAACCTCGTTGTGTGATATCGTTTCAAATCGTTTTCCCAAGTGAACTAAATAATGACACGCAATGTAATATGATAGAATCACTTATATATAAGAAGTACCAGCGGCGTATCTACCATGATTCTAGCATACTACACTCGTTCCATTATCTAATCACTACCCAAAGCCAATCGTTTAATTCATTTATCTCGTTTCAAATCGTGTATCTCGTTTCAAATCGTTTAACTCGACCCAAAATCGTATTCATTTTAATAGTGAAAAATACTTTTGGTCGTCTCGTTAAAAACATTCAAACCTTCGTGACTCGTTTAACTCGTTTCTCGTTTCGTATTAACAAACCACCAAAGGGTAAGTTAACAATCATCAGGTTCGGTCGTTACCTACATAACCCCCACACATAACCATGGGTGTAGTCTGATAACGGGATTTGTCAGATCCTATGGTACCATAACCTAATACTGGTCGGCTTGATCAGAGCTAATGAATGTCATTCGTTATGTAATTACAACCAACAAGTCTTGTTCACCTTATTGAAATCGTTATTAGTTTTGTATAAACCATCTTAATCGTTTTTGAAATCATCGTTTAAACCTTGAAAATCATTTTGTACATATGATTCACCCCAAAACAATGGAAAACAGTAAAATAGGGGAACTATGTACTCACTTGAGATTGTAGGGTATCCTTGATTTTGTGAACTATCGATGCACGGGCAATCAAGGAATCAAGTGGTACCTAGTATCGGATTGCTAGATAAATAAATCGACACCTAAATCGGGAGATAGGATAGAATGAGGTTCTATAAATCAAATGAGTATTTGAACTCCTATGGTATGATTTAATAGTCCCAACATTCTGATTTGGAAGTCTACCTAAGTGCTTTTGACCCGTTTCGACACATTATGGTAACATAAGCTACTATAAGGCGTCGTTAGCGTATAACTATGTTCGGACGGTAATCTATGTGCTATGCCAAGTCTTACATGCCCAATTATCCCTAAACATGTTACTAAATCAGATTACAAGTCAAAAATATGTTCACATAGTCAAATTACGGATTTTAGCTTCAAAAGGGCATTTTGGTCATTTCCTATGGGCATACAAGCTAACTAGCAAATGACTAACCGATCCTACGTGATCATAAGGTATAACCTCAGTGGTTATTCCCTATGTAATTATGATCACTAACTAAGCTTGGTCGGATCCAAAGATCGACCAAACGGGTCGGGTTCGGAAGTATAAGCGGTTGTTTAGTCCGCTTATCTTACGACCCTAAACAAGCACAAACTAATAGTGTCGAGTTAGACATGTCAAAACATGTCTAACCTACTGATTTGGTATCAAAACGAAGTGTTTTGATACCCTAAAGTAGTTCCGAGGCAAAATGCGTGCTAAAACGCATTTTGACCGAAACTTTGACTCGACACTAGAACTAGCTAACATGGTAATCAGCGGCTATAATCACGAAGGATTATAACTATCGTGATTACAATCACGTTTCAAAGTTCAATTGAACTTTGACTTGACCAATTGATGGTCAAAACCGAAAGTCAAACTGTTGGCCAAACTGTTTGACTTTCTGCACTACATAAGGAAAAAGCAAGAAAAAGAATGAAAGAAGGCTCACAATAGTCCTGGCTATCTTTTCTACAAAGAAGACAAGTCCCAAATCAGTTGAGAGAGCTCCAAAGCAGATAAGAAGGGAGGAAATGAGGAATGAGCAAATGAAACAATGGATGGCTTGGCTATTTATACTTGTTGGTGATGAACAAGATCATCACAAGTGGTTTGTTTAGCCATTAAGCAATAAATCTCATCCATACAAGTGTTAGGAGCAGTTGCAAAGCCTTGGAGAGGTGGTAACTTGGTTACCACACAAAGAAATTGCAAGATTGGCCCATGAATTAACAAACTGTTGCTGAAAACAGACTTTCTGCCCAGATGTGATGCTCGCGTAGCGCGACGGCATAGGCAGTAGGTGTTCGCGCTACGCTACCATGTATCAGGTTCAGCAAAGTTTCAAAAATTGCAGAAATGGTCCCTGCACGTGTTTAAAGCCTTTTTCGATGCGTTTAAACCCCGTTAACCTCATTTCAAGGCTCTAAAATGAAGTTAAAGCATAGGGGACTCAAAACATGCTCAAAAATATCTCGGATGTCGGTTCGTTTGGTCGTACGATCGCGTTGTTCGGTTAATTACGACGGAAGTCGTAACGAACGCAAAATCGATCCAAATTAAGCGACGAATGGAATTTTTGCATGGCGATCACTAAAATAAAAATATTTTAGTGTGTACAAAAATTTTGGATGTCCAGATGTGTCCAGAACGTAAGATACGCGCGAAAATGCAAACTTACGCCGTTTTTGACACTTTTAGTCCCTGTAAGATCATATAAGCATGTTTTCGCACACCGAACCTATCAAAGCTTATTTCTAAGCCATTTTTAGGTTATATATGGTATGTTTAACTTATGATCAAGTTCCGGACTGTTCGACACCATACGAATCGGTATAGTTTCGCCGTTTGACACAAATAGTCCCTGCGATTGAATAAACTTGATTTCGGCATACCAAACCATCCAAAACTTATTTCTAAGTTATGTAAAGGTTATTTAAGGTATGTTAAGCCTATGTCACTATTCCGGAGTGTTTGTTGCATTAAACTGGTTATATTTACGCATCAGATCGCGTATAACCTTCCAGAAAGCGATTTAGAGCTTGAAATCGAACGAGAATTGATATGTGTAAACGATACACATATTTATACAAATTCCAAGTATGAAATACAATATTTCATTGATTTGGTATTTGTTCGATGGTCTTGGAGGCACAGATGTCACACCAACAGGCACAACCCGTACTTGGCTTTTGTTTTTTGTTTTTGGTCTTGGGGTGAAGCTCGAAGGGTCGGTATATTGTATCAACCTCCCTTCTTCTGTATTTTTGCTAGTTTTTGTTGTTAAATGGTTCCTTTTGTACATTTAAGCTCTTTTAATGCTGAAATCAAATGTATACAAAGAAACACACTTTTTCCAACATTAGTACTAAAAGGGTTGTTTTTATACCTTATTTGATATAATTTACGTGTTGCATTTGGTGCATATCAAAAGATTACCCTCTCCCGAACCAAAATGTTCAAAACAATCGACCGGCGAGTGGTAACCACTCAAGACCACCAACACCACCATTTCAAACCCCTACACAAAACAAAAACAAAAACAACAACCAACGTACACCCACACTTCCACCTCAAAACAAAAACCGCCAAAACCCTTTGCCACCAAATCTCAACAACCGAAATGTTAATCACATCCATGGGGTTAATCAAAATCGTGGCATTCCCACGAACGAAGCTCAATTTCTCAATCTCAATGATTTGAGGAATAAATTTCGTGATGACGAACCGTATAGCATTCTCGGTTATCAATCACCGGAACGTGTGAGTGTTCATTTGGAACACTCGGACAATGGAGGGAATTATAACGAGAGATTGGAAGACGAAGTTTGGGTGACAATAACGAGGGAAAATTCTATCATGGTCGGGGTTTCGAGGATGAAGATATGGGTTACCAAAATGCAAATTATGTGGAGAATAATGATGATTACAGGTACGATTATGCCCGCAATGACGGTTATGGTAATAGCCGTCAACCACGAAACAACAATCAACGGTACCGGGTCGACGGTAAGAATTTTAACAAAAATGCCAACCGTAACTAGATTTCGCAATTTGTGGGTGGAGGTAATCAAAGGGGTATTCTATAACCCCCGCAAAAATTTCGAGCTTTCAAAAAATTTTCTATTTCTTTCGAAAGTATTTCATTAACTAATATTTAAACATAATCAATTTATCATAACGTACATTCCGAGACAAAGATATAAGTTACACATACCCAAAATACCCTTCATATAGCTTAAAAATTAGGTTAGAAGGGTTAAAAATGTCAAAAAAACTGATAATACAAGTCTAGGGGCCAAAACTGCCAAAAAGTGAAACTTATTTATCAGAAGGCCTTACGGACCGTTAGAACTGAGCCATACGGTCCGTAAGACATGCCTAGAAGCATAAATTTACTTGTTCTCCAAGTTATGCCACCTTTCACCAAAAAATGACACCTAGAACTATATTTGCCACCTAAATTCTGGTCCTAACACTTATTATGATACTAAGCAACCTTAGGACACCTCACATAACACTTGTCAAGCTCTGCTTGATCCCAAATTAGTATAAATAGGTGATCAAGTTCATCATTTGAACTTGCACCATTCTTTTCTCCATCTCTAAACTCATTTGGAGCTTGCTTCAGCAATTGAGGCCTCCTACCTGAGTTCTAATCTTCCTCTACTAACACTTGTAAGTGTTTCTTCTAGTCTTTTTCATTATTTAGCTAGTTATGAACCAAAAGTCAAGCAAATTGACTTTTGCTTTGACTTTCGGTTCTGAACATTTTGGTCAAGTCAAAGTTCTAATTGAACTTTGCTACGTGATCGTAATAATGAAGGTGTTAATTCCTCGTAATTACTCCCTCTGATCATCATGTGTAGTAGGCGAAATGTCGAGTTAAACTTTTAAGAAATAAAAGTAAAAAATGCATAAAAATGCATTTTTACGACAAAAGAGTTTTCGGGTATTAAAATTTAAAGTTTTGACACCAAATCAGTTTTATAACATAATGAGACATGTTCTAACATGTCTAGCTCGTCATTTAGTTTAGCGTTTTTTCCTTAGTCGAAAGTCGAGCGGGTTGACTTTCATTTTGACTTTCGTATCTGACCCGTTTGGTCAACCGTAGGATCCGACCAAGCCCATTTATATAACCATAGTAATATAGGGAATAACCCTCTGAGGTTATACATTATGTTCATCTCGTTTGGTTAGTCAAATGACGATTCAACTTTAAATACTTTTGAAATGTCTAAAATACCATTTTTCGCATAAAATAGTTTTAAACATATGTGATCATTGTTTTTGACTTATAAACTGATCATACAATATTAGTAAACATATTTTGACATATCAGACACGTCATATGACTCATTCGGCCATCCGAACTTGTACTTACGCATAGGACACGTTAAAGTGGCGTAAACCACTTTAACAAGTCGTAACGGGTCAAAACAACTATAGAAAATTTCCCAAGAAGAATCTAAGGTTAATAAATCATATTACATGATATCCTTCGCTCGTTTGATTTTAAAACCACATTCTATCCATTCTTCCGTTTAAGCCAGACTAACCTAATAATCATCCGAATTATTAGGAAACACTTGAATTACTTAAGCTTTGCTAAACACGATTAGGCAAGACATCTACGTAAATCTGTGAGTACATAGTTCCCCTCTTTTTCCATTTTCAAATGTTTTGGGGTGATTCATATGTGTTAACCATTTTCTCAAATAATATGTATGGCACATGTGTTTACTGAGTGCTTTTTGTTTATATAATTTATGAAACAAAACAAGAAACAAAAGCCAAATCCTTATAGGATCATCCTATATTAATAGTTAGATTCTTATAGGACTTAAAGTACTTTTTTAAATCCTTGATTGGATTTCTAAGAGTACTTTTATTCGTACGAAACAAAACAAAGAACAAGTAATTAAGTGTAGGGTTGTGTAAGTGATTTAGATAACAAAACGAGTGTAATACAATAAGAGTATGGTGGATACGCCGCTGGTACTTCCTATATATAAGTGCTCTTATTGTATTACTCATCATAGCGTTATCCAAATCACTTTAAAATGTGTCGATGAAACAAAGTACAATTGCCAAATCCTTGTAGGATCTTCCTATATTCATAGTTAGATTCTTAGAGGATACCTAAATTACTATTTTTAATCCTTGATTGCATTTCTAAGAGTACTTTTCAACATATGAGACAAAACAATGAAACAAATGCCAAAATCCTTGTAGGATCTTCCTATATTAATAGTTATATTCTTAAAAGATACTTAAAGTACTATATTAAATCCTTGATTGGATTTCTAAGAGTACTTTTCAACTTATAATTTTGTAGAGTTATGTATGTGATTTAGATAAGGAAACAAGTGTAATACGATAAGAGCATGGTGGATACATCGCTGATACTTCCTATATATAAGTGCTCTTATTGTATTACTCATCGTAGCGTTATCCAAATCACTTGAGGATTTTATGTTCTGATAAAACAATGTACAATTGTCAAATCCTTGTAAAATCTTCCTATATTAATAGATAGATTCTTAGAGGATTCTCAAAATACTATTATAAATCCTTGATTTGATTTCTAAGAGTAGTCCCACTAGTCCTTGACCAAATTCTATGTTATGTGTTTATGTGTTGTGTGGTGTTATAACATAGAATCTAAGTGATCTAGCATAACGAGGCTAGTTTAATACGATAAGGGCATGGTGGATACGCTGCTGGTACTTCGTATATATAAGTGCTCTTATCATATTACCCTTCACAACGTTATCCAAAATCACTTGATGATTCTGTGTTATAACGAGACAAAGTACAAGAGAAATAAAGAACAAAGTACATTTTTCAATAACATAAAAATTACTTACCAATGGGATGGTGGTCCATTGGCAAAGGCCAGTCAATCAAGAGGTCAATGGTCTGCAACGTCAATCAAGAGGTCAATCAAGAGGTCAATGGTCCGCAATAACAAGAGCCACAAAATCTAAGACCAGTCAATCAAGAGGTCAATGGTCAGCAACGTCATCAATAGCCACAACCGAATCAAAGAGTTCAAGGTGTGAATGAGCGGTTTCGGCGATTGTTTCTGACAATGTTTCGCCAATTGTACCACCGCCAAGGGGAAGACGTGCTTTTGATTGCAAGCCACATTACATCAACGTCTTTCTGCATTTTCGAGCTTATCTCATGATGAACCGTATACACATTTAGTCGAGTTTTCCGCTTTATGTAAAACGATGGGTGGCCATAACTTCTCGCAAGATGAGGTACGATTGCGGATGTTTCAGTTTTCTTTGAAGGATAAGGCTAAGAAATGGTTCATGACATTGCCAGCCAATAGTATTCGAACATGGGAAGAAATGCAACAAGTATTTTTGGACGAATACTATCCGATGGCGAAAACGGATGCTAGCGATGAAATCTGAATATTCAGGAAACAATCGGGAGAACCATTACATGAAGCCTTTTCTCATTTCAAAGAGTTGATGGAAATGCCCACATCATTAGGTCGAATTGCAGGAATTGGTGAAGATTTTTGTCAAGGGGTTGCATAGGGATAAACGCGAGTATCTTCAATCTACTTACAATGGTACCTTGGTCAACAATAATGAAGAAGACGATTGGGATTTTTTCGAGCGGATGAGCAAGAGTTCAAAAGCCGATGAGAAGGCTGATCGAGCAAAAAAGCACCCAATCTTAAAATCTCTTCCCGTTGTAGATTCGAGTTCTAAAGATCGAATTGCCATGTTGGAACGTGAGATTACCCGTATGTGTAGCGCCCGACTCAATTAATCAAGATTTTAATAATAAAATACACATATTGATGCTAAAATGTGTCTTTACTAAAAAATTTTCATACTAACATTCCTTCATGTTTACAACATTTCGAAAACATACTTATAAGTGTTTACATAATTCATTTATAACTAAACAAATCAAGATTTGACGCGGAAGCTTCATTTAACGTGTGTTCGGTTCTTCTTCGAGCTTGATCTTCATCCGGGCACTCTTGGCTATCACCTATAATCAAAACCAACTTAAAAGTTAGCTTTGATAGTTAAATAACAAGTTTAAACAAGTTATATGGGTCAAACAAACAAAAATTAAACAATTTTCGGAATCAGGAGGGGCTAGACGCTACACCTAGCCCCTTTTTTGACAGCAAGTTGCTTAATTGCTGCTGCATTTGCCCAGCTCCAATTTCGATCGAAATTCTAACTTCAAAGCTTCATAACTTTTGATCTAGATGTCCGTTTTACGCGATTCTTTTTCCTACGCGTTTGTAATTTAATTCTCCATCTCATGGAGTAAAGACCCGACATCTGAATTCTCAAAATTTTAGATTTCAAGCTCTCGGCTTAAAATTCAATTATGACACTTTTTGATCCGTTTGTGATTTTATCAAACAAACCTGTTTATTACATTTAAAATACCATGGACATCATTTTATATCAGTTTACTAATCTTCAAGGTTCAAATTACGGGTTTCTTATGCAACCTTAACCCGTTTTTGCATACGTACTCGTTTGATCCGTTTAGAGCGAATTATGTACATTTAAGCATCAAACTCTCTCTTCTCTTTCTACACTTCGTATTCTCATTTTTAAATAGCCTCTTATATTCCACCACAACTGTTTTTGTGGTGGATTTAACATAATGGACCGCTATCCTAATTTTTACCCTTAGGATAGTCATTTTACGTGATTGACCCGTTAATAGGCATTTGACCCCCAAGGTTTGTGCCTACAACTCTTACATGTGTCTAAGAGTTACATAATGATAATACTAGTATCTAAACGGCCTCTAAGGTTCGTTTGCCCGATTTACCTATCAAGGGCATTTTCGTCAACTTATTTCCTCCTTTTACGACATAGGTCCTTTTGCTAAGGTATTTGACCAACATTGCAATTTTAACTATAAATCTATATATATGCGTACCTGGCTCGAGTCAACATATAAACCCGTTTTGTACCTCTCGTTAACTAACCAATATTCTATGGTGTCGTAATTATCCAAATTGCTATTCGCTCCTGATAACATACGACTTGACAACCACATTAGTCGATATTGTCAAATGGTGTTATCATCACCATTTGACCCGTTTGGACTATAAGACCAAACATTTACATAAATTAGAATAAAAGCATGGTTTTAATTTCCAAATTCACCCATTTGCCCCATTTACCATAAACCATGGTTTTTTATCATTTATACTTGTTCCGACTTTTACCAATCGTGTCGGAATCCTTATTTCGGATATTACATTATTTGCAATTATAGTTTATAAAATAAACATGTAGGATCGTTCTCGGCCCTGTTTGAGTCATTCAGAGAAGTTCGTATCCGAATTAAGAGGCGGAAACTAATAATCCGGTGCTATTCAAGCTGTATTTACTTTAAACTTGCTGTTTTATTGATATTGAACGCGATTACAAGGTTTGACAGCACTTCAGCAGCATGCCGGAACAAAATACACCATCAACTAACTGTCTAGGATCGCTCGAACATCCACTATATATAGACTAGCTGGGTTTGCTTATATGAACATCCATATAAGCGATCCTGATCAAAAACCGTATAAGCGGACCTGTTGGCTACCACATAAGCGATCCTGATCTCTACCATGACACAAAAGCGGACCTAACCTAGTGACTGATAAGCGAACCCTATACAAACATGTATTTCTAGGTTTCCGTGCCATATTAGATCTGTTCAACTTCAAGACTCAATGAAAGACGTAGTCAGCAGACGTAAGTGCACCAACAGACTCCCCCTCGGATGTTGACGGAGTCTTCATAGAGTCTTCGCACAAGTCAATCTACTATCTTCATCAGTCGACAACCTGCCTCTGAAATATCTGTCACTTCAAGAATCCTCATTCTCTATCTTCTTCATCAACAAACTCTTCTTTCTTGAATGTTGACACAGTGTCTTCAGACTCCCCCTCTCACACAGCTGGGATCGTAGTCTGGAATTCACAACTTCATCAGGTTCAAAATCGTAACCTGGCACTTCAGCATAAACCTGCACAATCTCTACCTAACCATAAGTTTCTATTAAAAATTAAACTTTCAAACTTTTCAGAAACTTTGTTGATAAGCTATAATAATGATTTTGCATTCAGAATCGATTACTAGCTATTTTGCAAACAAAATTAACAACTTCACATACACTCTCCCAAACCAGTTCTTCAAGTTTAGCACTATGAATTTCAAAAATCAGCATCTTAACACCAGTTGTCGAAAATCTTTTTGACTTTTTCAAAACTTATGCTAAAACACACCAAAAATCTTTTTGGATTTTCAGAATTAAAAAATAGAAAAACAGAAAACAACTATTTACAGACAATATTTTTGTGAGTTTGTGCAAGAGGATCATATCAGTTATGAAACATATCACAAACACCGTTAAGCTTGATTACATATTGAGTTCTAAACAATTTACCTAGATTGTCAGTATGTTTGTCCACTTAATTTTTCACACAGATTTCAATTGATTAGAGTTACGATATTAATGTTTTAGAAACTAAAACTTAACTATGTATCACTCCACTTGAATATACTCCCGTATCCAGATCCCAAATATTCAGTCTTACAGGTGAGTATACCACAGATGATATCTGTAAAGGGGTAGATGCGAAACCGTGAGAGCTCAGGTCAGAACTTCCGTTCAGCAGAGAGATGACGGCTCGAATTTTGGTGGGTCCCCTTTAGAGGATCTTTTTTACAACAACAATGACTATCAATTTTATTGTTTAATCAGATTGCTGAGGGCGAGCTTGTATTACAAAGCTTTTAGCAGAAAGTATTATTCGGGGACTAGGTCAGTATTTCTATACAGCAGAAGTCCTGGAATAATACCCCAGATATCACTGAGCATAAAGACCTAGTATCTCAGAATACGGGACCTTTCAAACAAGATTTCGGGGGTTACCCATATATCCAAGAATAGTTACCCACGAATTAAGTAAGTTTGATTTAGGTTTATATCTCGTTTCAATTTACTAAATGTGCGAAAATCTACTGACACATCTGCAGTAAGATTGTTTATCACATTTTGGCTTTACAATTCTTTAGCATGCTGTGATAGTTCACTGATGTACTATCATTTCCTCTTTTATGCAACAAAAACTCATTTTTCAATTTTATCATGTTTTTGGCTTTTTCAAATTTTCTGATGTTTTTGGATTTTCTAAAAATTCTTACTCCCCCTAAAATTCAAATACATCTAATGAAAATTGAACACAAACTGTACAGAACATGACAACTGATATCGAAACACCTCAATTCTCCATCCGTTTGGCTTAAACAATCAGAACTCCCCCTCACAACAAAACTATTTTCCTATAATGATTTCAAAACACTTAAGTTTGTTTTAATCAGAATGGTTTTTCCGGAAAATAAGTTTAGTTGTTTTTACCTTTTGTAAAATTGGGGTTCAAATCATCATAGTGTTTTACCAATCTTATGAATGATAGTTAACTCAAGTTCAAATTAATGACCTTGATTTAACCACTTGTACGATCAACTGGTTCTCGTTCTGAACTAGTTATAACATCCACAAACATACAACCACTTGTAGATTTAACAATTAAGCTTTTCAAACCTGTTTTTCAACCAATTACCAGCTTTTTGTTGAATTCTCAAAATGCCGATTCCTACTCCTCGCTTACAAATCTGGGAGTTCCGGCAAATCCTGCAAAACCTCAAACACAGATTAAGAAAGATGCCGATTCATGATCCACGATACCATCTTGGGATCTCCGGCAAGTCAGGTTTTTATTCTTTGAAAAATATATCCACCCAAGCTTGACCTTCCTTGGGTGTAACCTCATTGTTTTCATCGTTCCTTTCAACCGACTTGTAAACCCATCCTTTGGAAGCATAAAAATCCTTAATGCTTTGGGCCTTACCACTGACCATTTTTCCAAAGATGCGTTTTACATTTCCGTTGAAAGTTTTTTCAGTATCAATTTTCTTCTTGTCAGAATAAAATTGATTTGAAATTTCAACTTTTCCAATTTTAGATTTGTAATTTTTAGCATTCAGTGACGGAAAATTCACATCGTCCACTTTCGGAACTTTCTTCTCAACCTTTTTCTCAACACGTGCCTCCTCTGATTTTATGGAATCAGATTCATCACCAGAACTATTACCCGAACCTTTCACAACCCATTTCTGATTTGGCGCATTTTCTTTCCTTTTGGAAGCACTCTTTGAACATTCTCCTTTTTCAAAAGTTGAATTTTCAAAGCCAGTAAACTTCCGGGTTGACAATTCAGTCTTTTCCACAACTTTTTCTTTCATTTTCCCAGAGACTTCCTGTTTTGGCTTGAAAGTCTTCGGACAATCCTTTGCCACATGCCCAACAATTTTGCATTGGAAACAGGTTCTCTTTTCAATCTTCTTCGGGACTTCATTCTTCTTTAGCTCTTCTTGCTTCTTGGCAAGGAATTCCTGATTTGTCTGCTTTCTGAATGATATTTCTTTTTCAGCCTCTAACGTTTTCCCTGAAACAAACATAGTTTTTGGTTTATACATTTTCTCATTTTTATAGTTTTTCGGTGGGACAAAACCAAGACCTTTCTTTTTGAAATTACGATTATGGTTTGGTTTCTGTCGGAAACTATAACCACAATTGTAACCCATTTTCTTGTTGATTCTTTGTTGATCTCTTGAAGTGTATTGTTTAGGTTTTCCATTAAGATTAAAATCCTTTATTTCAGAAATATTAATTTCTGTTATTTTGAAAACCTTTTGAATCATGTCAAGTCTAACACTTCTTATTGGAAAACTTTCGTCAGAATATAATTTGTCAGAACCTTTCAAAGTATATGCCACTTTGACCGATTCATCATTCAAATTAGATTTTGAAAGTAAAAACTCTCTATCATAAACCCGTTTGTCCTTTTTATTTGACGTCTTTGACTCGGTTTTGGACTCCGGATTTGACTCCTCACTGTCATCTTTATCTAACACCTGATCGACCACACTTTTTATCAACTTTGACTCATGATCAGTATCTGATGACGTATATGTGATATCAATACTTTCTAGCAAGTTATCCGACGGTCCAGACTCCCATTGCAAATTGATTGCTTTATTGACTCTTTTAGAATTCGGATTTCGAGGCATAAATCCATATTTAACCGGGGGCGGACATCTAATATAGACCACACTTGATTTCTTACCAGAAGTTTTCACTTTTCCTTTATCTTCAGTCACAATTTTCTCTTCTTCAGACATCTTCACTTCTTCAAACGTTTTCAAGTTCTCCACCACTGGATAAATCCTGTCAACAATAAAAGACGAACATGAGTAACTGTCTAACAACTTTTTAGCTTTCTCAGTCTCTATCT